>NW_004949099.1:27124122-27129889 GCF_000317375.1 Microtus ochrogaster
TCTCTGCCTGGGACTGGCTGCTCCCAGGGCCCACTGCCTGCCACCACATGGCCTGCCGCCACCATTTGGGACCTACAGCATTTCTGCTGCCTACTGCCACCGGGGATCTTGCAGCATTTTTTAAAAAAGAACAACACCAAGTGCTGGGATTAAAGGTGTGTGCTACCACCATCCAGCAAAAATAAATCTTTTTAAAAATCTCAAAAAATTAAAAAAAAAATAAGCAGTAGCCAGGTGGTGGTGGCACATGCTTTTAATCCCAGAACTCAGGAGGCAGAAGCAGGAGGATTTCTGTGAGTTAAGATCAGCTTGGTATACATAGTGAGTTACAACCCCTAGACTGAGCAGCCCACCCAAAGCGGTTTACACTCCAGGTGGCCTGGCTGCTCTCTACTCTTCCGTCTTCTTTGCAGCTCAGCTTTTGTTGGAAAAGGACTCTCAGTTTCTATTGCTTACACTGGCAGAGAGGGGCCTAGTAAACCTGCTCAGTCTCAGGGACTTCCTGAAACTATTTTGTGTTGTCCACCTTCCTGTTCAAGCAGCTTTCTGCAAGATGGAATGTTCAACCCTGGGAGGGACCTATTACACAACACAGTAGGGCCCTGGATCCCAGCTTCAAGGCCTATATTCTTTGGTCTCTATGTCCATCCTATGCACATGCCAAACTGTTTTGAGTTAAGAAATAGATTTACCCTTTTTTTATAACCTATATAACCTTTTTTTATAACCTATATAACCTTTTTTTATAAGTATCGCTTGGGAGGTGGAGGCAGGACGATCAGGAGTTCAAGGCCACCCTTGGCTACATACAGTGAGTTTGATGCCATCCTGGAATATGGGTGATCTTGTCTATAAAACATCAACTAGTCAATCAATTGTAGTACTCTAAACTGTCACTTATATACTGAGGTCAAATTGTACTTCGTTCATGTTTTAGAAAATTGGCTTTTTTATGTCAATGCATTTCAACTTTGTCATTTTTCTTCAAAAGGTATGGGTTAAAGCTGGCCATGGTGGCTCAAGACAGCCTGAACCATAAAGCGAGAATCTGTCTCAAACAAACAAAGAGAGTTTGCCACCCATGGTCAAACACAGTTATAATCACTGCACTTGGGAAGGTGATCAGATGTTCAAGGCCAGCCTCGGCTGTATATTGAATCTGAGGTCAGCCTGGGTTATATGAGACCCTGTCTCAAAAGCAGAGACAATGAAAATCTGGTTTCCTTCTGGTTTTGAGTTATGTAGCAGATTGGTGGTGGTAAGCCAGAGATGCCTGTATTTTATCTCTACCCTTGATTGTTTACCCTTAATTTTTAAACATGCACCGTTCACAGAATGGCTAAAATAAACTAGGCTGTCTGTACTCCACCTACACAGAAACAGAGTGGATAGTGTTTTAGTTTGGATCCATGCTATCCCATTCCATTGTTATGGCCACTTGTGTATTTTTAGTTGCGTTTCTATCTAAAGTCCTCCAAACATATTTTGAAATCAGATTTATTGAGAGTTAGGCACCTAAAACACATGTTTTCCAGTATAGACAAAAGCGTTCAGCTGTGTCACCACCACCGCAGACACAGAACTTTTCCACTGCTCCCGGAACTCCCGGCTGTCCCCTCCACATTGGATCTGCATCCCACCGTGAGCTCTGTGCAGACATCTGTTTGTCCCTCCCCCCTTTGGTGTGTTTGTGTGTGTATATGTGTGTGTGTGTGTGTCTATGTACACCACATGTATGCATGAGCCCACAGAGGTCAGAAGAGGGTGCCAGATTCCCTAAGACTGCAATTGCAGACAGTTGTGAGCCATCTTGGGGGTGCTGGGACCTGGCTCCTCTGGAAGAGCAGCCAGTGCTCACAAACTCTGAGCCATGCCTCCAGTCCCAATCTTCCCTTTTATACAGTGTCACGTGTTTAGCAAATTCTAGGTTGTGCCCTTTAGAGTCACCGGGAACAGTCATTTTCAACACTATCAATGGCATCAGTTGTTGGTCCATTTTGACTGTAGATAAGTGAGCTACAATATGAATGAATCTGTTCTCTCCATGTGCCCTGGGGCATTTGGAATGCCTCCAGTTTGACAATAAAGCTATTGTAAATATCACTGTAGGAGGATTGCCAGAATTAGAGGCCTGCTTGGAACTTACCTTGTAGACCAGGCTGGCCTCAAAAATTGCAAAGATCCACCTGCCTCTGCCTTCAAAGTGCTAGAATAAAGCCATACCACCATGCCCGGCCTAATTCTGACCCCCTTTCTGTGCATATGTGGAGGTGAGAACCCAAACATTAGTGCTATTCCTTATGAGCTATCTGCCTTGTTAACGGAGACAGTTGTTCACCGGGACATGAGGCTCATGAAGAAGTCCAGCCTGGCCAGCCAAGGAGCCTCAAGGATCCGTCTGTCTCTCCCTTCCTAGTGCTGGCTTCACAACTATGCACCACCATGCCTGATTTCTTACACATGAACTAAGACTGAAACTCAGGGCCCTACTTTACCAACATTCCCTTCTTGTGAACTGTTGGGAGCTCTCCATAGTTCATGTGTATTTCCTAACTTGTGACTAACCTTTTCAATCTCCTTTTTGGTTGTTTTGCTTTAATTGACTATCGGCACCAGCATCAGGGGCCATGTGGGCCATGGTACACTCGTGGAGGCCAGAGAATGACCTTAGGACTCTGTTCTCTACTTCCACCGTGGAATCTGGAGGTCAAACTCAGATCATCAGATTTATGTGGCAAATGCCTTCACCCATGGAGCCATCTACTGGCCCTATTTGTCATTTGAGCCTGGGTCTCACAAAGTAGCCCAGAGTGGCTGGAAATTGTGATCCTCCTGCCTCAGTCTCAATCCTGAGTCTGAGGATTACAGGCATTAATGAAACCTCGAACCTCTCTATTGCTTTTAACAGTGTCTTTTGAAAAGCAAATGTTCTTAATTTGGGAGAAGTCTCATTTGACACATTTGCCTTTTATTGATTACATTTTTAAATATATGATATCTGTCAGTGATGGCAGGGAGCTTTGCCACAAACAGCCTCTTCCTTCTTAGGGACCTTCATTCAGGTAAACCCAGACCCTCGACAATACTGTTGAAAAGAGTTTTAAGAAGAATCAGAGTGAAGTAATCAGTGAGTTCATTATAATAAGGGAGAATGAAGGCTTCAGGCTTAAACAGAGAGGGAGAGAGAAATAGAAAGAGACAGACAGAGACAGAGAGAGAGACAGAGGGACAGAGATGCCTAGGAAAATTACAGCACCAATCCAAGATAGGAGTGTAGACTTCTCAAGCCAGGGTCACACAAAGGTATCTTTACAAAGACATACGTATTTATATTTATGATTTTGTGACTTTCCATTGATCAGAGGCTGTACTATTCAGCTAGGTTTAAATATTAAACAAATTAAACTTTAAATCAAGTGTCAATAATAAATAAATAAATAAATATTTTTAAAAAAATCTTTTTGAGCTAGGCTTAAAAGGCTCACATCTGTAATCCCAGCACTTAAGAAGTTTAAAAAAAAAAAAAAAGAGGGTCAGAAATTCAGTAACTCTCAGCTACATTGAGAGTTTGAGTCCAACCTGGGTTATATGAGATCCTGTTTCCAAAAAAACAATAACAAAAACACCTGGAAAAAAGTCAGTCTGTAGTGGAGCATCCTGGCTCACACCTATAATCTCAAGACACTAGGACAGGAGAATTACCCCTAGTCACAGGCCAACCTGGGGCCTGTAATAAGTTCCAAGCCAGTGTGGACTATAGCGAGACCCTGTTTCAGTAAATAAACAAACAACAAAACTAAGTAAATAAAAGCAAATTTGTCTTTGCATATTTGAGTCTTTCTCTGGAGTTCACCCTGCTCCATTGATCGATCTGTTTGTTTGCTTGTTTGTGCCAGTCTTGCTACGTAGTCCTGTCCAGTTGAACTGAGTGTGCAGACCAGGCTGGCCTCAAACGTGTTATCAGTCTCTTTAGGTTTGCTTCTGCCGTGCTGGGAGTACAGCCCTGTGTCTCCTCACCTATCTGGTGCCATTGACTTGTTTACGACCATCCCAGGGTCACTGTCCCTTGACCAGTGTAGTTTTGCAGTTAGACTTGATATCAGGTAGCATGGCTCCTCCTTAGTTATTTCTTTAAAACTCATTTTGGGGGCCAGAGAGATGGGTAAATGTTCTTACAGCCAAGCCTGCCAATGTGAGATTAATCCCCAGGGCCCATATATAGAGAAAAGACCCCTAAAAGATGTCCTCTGACTTCTCTATCCATGGATGCTAAGAGTACACACACACACACACACACACACACACACACACTTTTTTTTTTACATAATTAAAACTTTTGAAGACATTTTTATCATTCCAGTTCCTTATAGAATTCTAGAATTCTTTATAATTCTAGAAATCAACTCATTGATTTCTCCCAAAACTCCTGGTGAAATTCTGAATAATCATACTTAATCTATAGATCAAATCCAGGGGGCGTACATACCTTAACAATCCCTTGTTGTTAGAAAACAATAGTCCTCTAACCCATAGGAGTGCCGCCACTCGCTGTCTGTCTTACTCTGCTTCGATTTCGTGGATCAGTGTTTTGTTCTTTCAGACACCTTTCAACCATCCTGGCTGATCTTGCATGTCAACTTGACACAAGCTAGTGTCATCAGAGGAAGAAGTCTCAGTTGAGGAAATGTTTCCATGAGATCCCGGTGTAAGGCATTTTCTAAATTAGTGATCAATGGAGGAGGGCCCAGCCATGGAGGGTGGTTCCATCCCTGGGCTGGTGGTCCTGGGCTCTATAAGAAAGCAGGCTGAGCAAGCCATGGGGAGTAAGCCAGTAAGCAGTACCCCTCCATGGCTTCTGTGTCAGCTCCTGCCTCCAGGATCCTGCCCTGTTTGAGTTCCTGTCCTGACTTCCTTCAGAGATGAACAGCAATTTGGAAGTGTGAGCTGAATAAACCCTTTCCTCCCCAACTTGCTTTTTGGACATGGTGTTTTGTTATAGCAATAGAAACCCTAGCTGAGACGCCAACCTTTCTGGTGCTTGTTAGATACACATCTGTTTCACGGTTTGTTTTGTATTCTTGCAAGTGGTACTACATTTTGCAATGTGATTTCCAGTTGTGCATTGACTGTAATGAAATCAATTGTCTTAAATTGGCTGTGTATCCCATGACCTTGTAAAATTACTTATTAAACCTAGTAGGGTTTTTGGTATATTTTTTCAGATTTGAGGCCTTTGTTTTCATTTTGGAGAGTTGTTCAATTATTGTTTTTATGATTTGTTTTGTTTTGTTCATCTGTGGCAGGGATTTGCCAGGAAGCTCTCATACTCAGGATCCTCTTGTCTCAGCCTCTCAAGTGCTAGGATTACAAGAGAGTGTGTGTGTGTGTGTGTGTATGTGTGTGTGTGTGTGTATGTGTTTGTATATGTGTGAGTCTGTGTGTGTGTGTGTATGCATATGCAGGTGTGTTGGAGCCCATGGATGTGGATCTGTTCCAACTTGACCAAAGGTCAGATAGTTCAGATCTTTTCTTTCTCCTTAAAGTGTATGGCAGGAGATTTGGCCCAGGGTGTAGCTGCCTACAGGATGTTTGGCCTAAGGTGTGGTCATTGCCTAAACAACAGAATACTTAATTCAGGATATAGTTACTTGATGTTTCAGGTATTGAAGAGGCAATGGCTGTGTTTCTTTGTATTATGGTAAATCCGTCTTTTGCTTCCCCTCTCCTTTTAGATTTGGGTAATTAAAGCATATGGATAATAAATGCA
>NW_004949099.1:27142104-27151044 GCF_000317375.1 Microtus ochrogaster
ATTGTATATGTGTGTGTGTGTGTGTTATAATGTATGTTATATATGTATATATACTTTCAAATGTATTTATTTGTGTATGTGTGTGTATATGGCTGAGGATACCAGAGTATGAGTGTCAAAGTCAGTTGGCATTTTGCTGCAGTTTATTCTCTAATTTCATCATGTGGGATCCTGTGAATTGAATTCACAGTCAGGCTGAATGGCAAGCACTGTAACCCACTGACCCATCTTACTGGCCCCTCTTCGGCTATATTTAATATGTAAAACTCATTCAGTGAAATTTCATTTCACTGATTTGCTGTTTTAAGAAGTTTCATTTTGTTTCTCTCTTCCATTTGTTTTCTTCACATATACATATGACTTTTAAAAGATTTTTAAGATTTTTATGTGTGTACGTGTGTTTCTCTGTCTCTGGGTATATCAATACATCACAAGTGTGCTTGGTGTCTGTGAAAGCCAAAAGAGGGCACCAGATCCTCTGGAACTGGAGCTATGGATGATTGTGAGCTGCCATGTGGATGCTGGGAATCAAACCTGGGTACTCTGCAAGAAATGTGCTCTTAACGGCTAAGCCACCACTCCATCCCCCTCTGTCATCTTTGCACGCCGTTTTGTGTATCAGCCTCATGGTTCCTTTCTCCTTTAACTCAGTAACATTCTAAACAATCTGTCCTAGAGGTTTTGCAATTTTAAGGTCAGGAATGGTGGTGTACACCCAGAGTCTCGGCACCCAGAATCTGAGGCCAGAAGATTGGAAGTTTGAGAGCAGCATAGCCTACGAAGCAAGAACTCGTCCCCAAAGAAAAAGAAAACTTTCCAGATTTGAATCTCCCCCACTTTCAATAAAAACTCAGTCACTTTTAATATCCTAGATCTGTCCAAAAATGGTTAATTCCCATTGAACCCAACAGTGTTGCCCGTGACCTTCAGTTGGAACTCCTTCCTGCAGGCGTTCGTTCACCTTGAATCACAGAAATAGTCTACAGAAATGCCTGTGTTTTCTCTATCAGAGCCTACAGGTATCATAAGGTCTAGAACAAGTTTTGTTGTCTCTTAAGACAAGGTTTCATGTATCCCTGGCTGACCATAAACTTCTGATCCTTCTGACAATGGCTCCCCAATGCCGGGATTCCGGCGTGCACCATCACGTCCAGCCCTAGAACAAGGTTTACATTATTTCTTTGTTGGGTGTTTATCCTTTTGAGGGCTGATGCGTTTTGACCCTCTTTACCTCTGCCCAGGCAGCAAAAGTTTATGATTTTCTACTTACAGGTCTGTGACTCAACAGTGACTTCAAAGGTGCATAAATTTGGTTTCTCACACAATAATCCTGGTTGTCTTAGAGCTCACATCCGGCCCCTCACTCCCTAGGTATGTAATGTCTATCATTGTGGTCAAGGGATGGCTGGGGGTTGGGGTGGCTTGATCCCACAGAGCTCTGTTACCAAGGGGAACCCTTTTCTAGAAGTCTCTTTGCAGACTTGAGAGTTGGTTATAACCTATCTTCAAGATGTTAAGTCTCAAACCCTGGGACAAATGGCTGAGGTGCCTATTTAACATATCAAAGTGGACCTGGCGGCCAGGTTCTCCCAGCATCCCTCAGTCCTTACCTGTTATAGGGTTCAGCTGCCATACCCAAACCTCTACCCTGAACTCTTTAGCCCAGGGGTGGGGCTGCTCTTCCTTTAGAGGCTCTTCCTTAAATAATCTAGCCATTTTGGTTACCTGCCCCCTGTTTTTTTACCCTTTGCCCTCTTGGCTGCACATGTGGTTCCCCGCTTTTCCTTCTCTTTCCCTCCTGCCTCTCCCACATGACCCAGCTCAGTCTGGTCATGTCCTCTCTGGACTCCCAGATGTCCCTTCCTCTGCCCACGCTCTCCCTCTTGTCTACAATAAACTTTCTCCTCCTCCATACCTACGAGCAGTCATGTCCTTCCTTTTATAATGCACGAGAGTCACGGCGAAGAGACTCTCCTTCTCTTTCCCAATCTCTAGGAGAAGAGACAAACTCTCAGTGGTGCAGAAAGGGCAGGTGAGGCTCAGAACTGAGCTCTTAGCACCAAGCGTGGTAGCTCACACCTGTAATCCCTTCCCTCAGCAGCTGAGGCAAGAGGACTGCCTTGAGGTGGTGTCAGTCTGGGCTGCATGGTGAGTTCTAGAGAAGTCAGGACTACAGAGAAAGAACCTGTTTCAAAAAGAAAAACAGACAGACAGACAGACAGACAAAAAACAAAACCAAAAAAAAACAAACAAACGAACAAACAAACAAAAAACTAGCTGTGTATGGTAGCACACACCTATAATACCAGCATTTGGAAGGCAGGAGGATCAGAAGTTCAAGGTCATCTTCAGCTACCTAGGGACTTCAGGGGCAGCCTGGGCTATTCAAAACCTTGTGCCTGGAGGCAGGGAGAGAAACCAATATTTGGCAGACATTTCTGAACATTTCTGTGAATAGGAACTGGGGGAAAAGCTATTTATTCACGATTCATGTATTGTACTGACTAACAGTCACAGACTCTGTAAACAGACTGGCCTCTAGCACACAGCAATCCTCCTGCCTCGGCCTCCCAAGTGTTGAGTTTACAGGTGTATCACCTACATCCAGCTTGGCTTTTATTCTGGGAATAGAACATGGCTAATTACATAGCCAGCTTCACTTCACTCCAACCATGTCTCTAGAGAGAAGGCAAACCTTTATAGAAAGTCTAACTTATTTTAGAGGAAATGCCTTTCCTCACCAGGCTTGAATGGGTCTTTGTGATACTTCATTGCCATTGGTCCTTTCAGTGACCCAACTGACTGGGCTGTGAATACATCATAAGGCCACAAAGTCTGGAAGCCCAGCACGGTCAGGTTTGCCTGCGTGATCCATGCTCTTTTCTCTCTGTCTCAACTTTTGCCTATTGTTGTTTGCTTGGTTGGTTTGTTGGTTGGTGTTATTGGAACAATTTCTCATGCAGACTGCTAACCTCCAACTCACTGTGTAGTTGGGATGACCTTGAGCTCCTTGATGTTTGAGCCTCCCTCTCCCAAGTACTGGGATCTTAGGTATGGACTATCACGACCTGATTTTCCCTGTTACATATAAAGGTAACTAATCTCCTGGTCTTCGTTTGGGCCTAAAACATCCATCTTGGAGTCAGAAATAATCAGAGTGGGGCTTGGTGTTAAGTACAACAGCAGATTCCTTGATTAGCAGCGCATGGGAGACTGCACCACACTGCCTCTGGGGACTCCATTTAGCAACATTAAATGGAAGACATAAATCAGTCTGGCTAGACTCAATTCCCTCTCTGGTTGAGGCAACTGTCCTGAGAGAGTTATCCCCTGGGGAGCTCAGTCTTCGGTGTCAGGAATTCCCACACGCAAATCCCTCTTCCCGGTCCTTTGTCCTCAGCCTCTCAGCCTTGAGCAGCAAAGCCGGAGGATCCCGCAACCCTTGACAGTTCAGGCTTCGGGGCCCCGCAGGATGCCTGATACATATTAGTCCTCTGTCTATGCCTTATTAATTAATTAGTCAGCTCATTAACAAACATTGGCAATGCCAGCATTCAATTCTCCCCGCATTATGTTGAAGTGTGTGCACAGAATGCTTAAAGCATCCAAAGGCAAGGTTAGAGCCAATAAGAAAACGTGTTAGTCTGCTTTCTGTTACTAGCACAAACCATCACATCTGGGTGTGTTATAAAGAAGTAACAGCCAGGCATGGTTGTCCATACTTGTAATCCTAGCACTTGAGAAGCTGAGGCAGGAGGTTTGCTCTGAGTCTGAGGCCACATAGGCTACATAGTATGTTTTAAGGCAATCTAGTTTAGAGTGAGACCATGTACCAAAAATGAATAGGAAGGGATAGATGGCTCAGTGGTTAAGAGCACTGGCTGTTCATGTAGAGGACCCAGGTTCGATTCCCAGCACCCACATGACAGCCCACAACTATGTGTAACTCCAGTTTCAAGGCATCCAACTCCCTCTTCTGGCCTCTGTGGACACCAGGCACACACATGGTGCACTCATAATCATGTAGGAAAATACTCATAAAATAAGTAACTCCTTTTAAGAAGAGCTTCTTGCTACGTAACCAACTATCTGACAAAAGAGGCTGTCGAGACGGCTCATCCAGGAAAGCCCTTGTCCCCCAACCCTGGCAACCTGGAGTCCACAGAAAGGCGGAAGGCGAGAACTGGCTCCAAAAGTTTTCCTCTGACCTCCGCATGTGTACTGTGGTACACTGTATGTATCTATGTATACTGTATTAGTGTATGCATATACACATGCACATATACATAAATGTAATTAAAAGTGTTTTTAAAAGAAAGAAGAAAGGCAGGAGGGAGAAAGGAAGGAAGAAGGAAGGGAGGAAGGACATGAAGACAGAGATGACGATGGGGCCTGCTTCACTCTTTAGAACCGCCTTTTCTGGTTTGTTATTTTTTGAGACAGGGTCTGATGTAGACCACACTGACGTCTAACTCTTTCAGTAGCTGAGGCTGACCTCGAACTTCCGTTCTCGTGCTTCCGCCTCCTAAGTGTGCTGGAATACAGGCCTCAGCCAAAACACAGAATCATTTTTTGTTTGCTTTTGTTTTCTGAGACAAGTTTTCTGTATACAACAGTCCTGGTGGCTGTCTTGGAATTTGCTCTGTAGACCAAGATGACCTCAAACTCACGGAGAGCCACCTGCCTCTGCCTCCCAAGTGCTGAGATTAAGGCATGCACCATCACTACCTGGCCTTTTTTTTTTTTTAAAGATAGTGCCTCACCCTGTAGCCCAGGCAGGCCTTCAGCTCTGTTTGTAACCTAGACTGGCGTTGAAATTTCAGCAATCCTCCTGCCCCCTGGGATTACAAGCATATACCACCCACCACCCAGCTTTAAATGTCCAATCTTATGACTAACACCATTTGATCTCCAGAGAAATGCTTATCTGTAGCTCTAAAGACAACCGTGAGCTAAAGATTTAACTCAGTCAGTAGAGTGCTTGCCTGGCGTATACAAAGTGATGGATTTGGTTGCTGGCACCACATCAAGCTAGGTGTGGTGGGCTAAGCCTATAACACAGGACCTGGGAGGTGGAGGAAGGGGGGTCAGAAGTTCAAGGTCATCTTTGGCTTCCTGAGACTCGTCTCAAAAAAAAAAAAAAAAGAAAAGAAAAGAAAAGAAAGAAAAAAATGTTCAGTGCGGGCAAATAGCTCACCAGGTAAGGGTGCTTGACACCAGGCCTGATGACAGGAGTTCCATCCCTGGGACCCGTATGTGGAAAGACGAATATCTTCTGATCTCTATCTACATACTATTTATGTACTCGCTCTGTATATGTGTATAAATGTATAAATATATATATATGAATGAAAGAGGGTTGGAGAGATGGCTCAGCAGTTAAGAGCACTGGCTGCTCATTCAGAGGACCCAGGTTCAATCCCCAGCACCCACATGGCAGTTCACAACTGTCAGTAACTCCAGAGGATCAGACATCCTTATGCAGGCAAAACACCCATGCACATAAAATAAAGGTTTTAACAGTAACAAATACTTAAATAATAAGGACACCACAGTCTTCACATTGTTTTGTATGTGAATGAGTATTTACCTACATGTACAGTATGCACGTGCCCAGTGCCAGGGCGGGTCAGAAGAGGGTGTTGCGTTTCCTGGCACTGGAGTGTCAGGTGTTTGTGAGCTACCAGGTGGTGCTGGGAACCCAACCTGGATCTCTGTAAGAGAAACCTGTGCTCTCATTCACCATGGAGCCATCTCTCCTGCCCCAAGACAGGCACGTTTGAGTGGCCTGTGTCTCTGTTTACATCCAAGACCAGCATTCCTAACATGAATTGGTCAAATCCTTCCCCTTAGATGGCAGGGATACGATGGGCCTTGTAATTTTAAAAATGGTGCGTCGAGAAAGATGCATCAGAGTTCACATGGAGGGGTGTATTTATTAGAGGAAAGGGAATGGGAAAATGGGGAAGGGGAGGGGAGAGACCGCCCCCTGAAGATAGGATCCCCAGAAGAGAAGAGAGAGGCTGTGGGGAGGGCAGGGGGAGAGACAGATAGGCAGAGAAGCAGAGAGAGAGAGAAAAGAAAGAGAGGGGAGGTAGGCAAGGCCCACATTTTCAAAGGGAACTTAGCGAATGTGCACAGGAAGTGCTCTTAGTGGCGGCAGCTGAGGGTATATCCCGTCAGGACTCCAAAGGCAGGCCAGTACAGACGCTTGAATACTAACTGGCCCTTGTACAATGAGACCTTGTCCCCAGCTGTGCCACGTGTGAAACTCTGGTGGCTCTGGACAGGCTCACATTTTAGATTTGTACTCAGAAGGGCTGTACACGTTGCAGGGTGGTGGTGGCGCATGCCTTTGATCCCAGTACTCAGGAGACAGAAGCAGTGGGATCTCTGAGTTTGAGGCCAGCCTGGTCTACAGAGTGAGTTCCAGAATAGCCAGGGCTAAGGAGAAACTGTGTCTAAAACACAAAAAGCAAAGCTGGGCATGGAACTCTCTGCAGGAACGTTTTGCAGTTGTATCAGCTTTCCTGGGGGTGGGGGGGAGCATTACATTTGTTTCTGTATGAGCACATGATTGTGTGTGTGAATGAGCATGTGTGAAGGCCAGAGTGCAACTTCTAGCAATCAGATCTCTTCTCCCACCATGCAGATCCCTGGGGTCAAATTCAAGTCATCAGACTTGGTAGAAAGTACCTTTATCTGCCATCTCAGCCCTTCGTGACATCACGATTCCTCTTAGCTTTGCATCTGTGTTTGTTCAGGGGTGAGCTAAGTTCTTGACACTGGCAGCCAGGGCTCCATCATTGCTACTGAAGCTGCAAAGGTCTTGATGTTAGTGACTGGCAGACTCGTGTCTCTGGAACAAAAACGCTCAAGAAAACAATTTGAAGTGGAAGGCTGACTGTGACTTCCAGAGGTTTCAGTCCATGGTCTTGTTCCAGCCTATTGCTTCCTGGAGTTGGTATTTCACAGTGGGCGGGGTCCTGAGTGTCTACCGCCCTGTGCTTCCTCACTCCTATTCACATTTTGGTCCATCTGGGTTCCAGAGTAGTCCACAGTGCAGCCAGCACTCAGGGCAGTCTTCCCCCCAAAGAAACACACCCAGAGATGAGCTTCTCAGTCCAAGCAAGGTGAGAGTGAGATTAACTGGAACAGTGGATGCCAGGCATGCCAGCAATTCCTGCTGTCACGAGCTGTGGCAGGAAGATCACGGGTCCAAGGTTAGCATGAGCTGTATAGCAAAACTTTGTCAAATAACAACAATTAGAAAACCCAGCATGGTGACAGACTTCTGTAACTAAGCATTTCGAAGGTGGAGACAGGAGGACCAGAAATTCAAAGCCATCCTCGACTGTACAGAGTGTTGAAGCTGCCTGTGATACATGAGACACTCTAAGTACATCTATTTGTTTATTTAAACAACAGAAAACTTGTTTTGAATGCCAGATGTTGTGGTGCGTGCCTATGTGCTTCACACAAGTGACTGAGGCAGGGGGATTGTTTCAAGTTGAAGGCTAGCCTGGGCTACAGTGTGAGCCCTTGTCTCAGAAAAAAACAAACAGAAGCGGCTAAGCATGGTGCCACAGGCCATTAAATATTAGCACTGGGGAGGCAGAGGCAAGTGGATCTCTGTGAATTCGAGCCTGATCTATATGACCAGGCCAGTTCCAGGCCAGACATGGCTACACAGTCAGACCCTGTCTCAAGATCAAAAACAAACAAACAACACAAAAAAACAACTGAAGAACTTGGGAAACAAGATGGGATATAGCATGAGAGTAGCATTGGATTGAGTGAGGAGAAGCGGAGGGTCAAGAAGACAGCCAAACTCTGAGCCTGCTCCGTGGGGAGCCGAATGTCCCTCTTGCTGTGGTTTGGGTACATTTCCCCCAAGGACTACCCCAAGCTTGGTCTTTGGCTTGCACTACTAGAAGCAATGAAAGTTTAGAGAGGAGGGGCTAGCTCCAGCTCTTACATCATTGTAAAGGGGCCCTTGGACCACTGGTCTCTTTGCTTGTCCAGAGTTAAGGATTCTTGCCACGTGCTCCTGCTGTGGCATATTGCCTTACCACAGAAGCAATGAGCCAACCAACCAAGGATGGGAGCTCTGAATTTTTGAAGCCAACAAACTTTTCCTGCTTGTTTTGGTTTCTTTTATAAAGAACTATTTTATTTGACCGATTAGTGGTGGTGCACACCTTTAATCCCAACACTCGGGAGGCGGAGGTAGGTGTATCTCTGTGAGTTCAAGGCCAGCCAGGTCTACAAGAGCTAGTTCCAGGACAGGCTCCAAAGCTATAGAGAAACCATTTTTTTTATGTAATCCTCATATATGTACATAACTTAGATTAAATCTGTCCCCATTCCCACCCTTCCAATTTCTCTCCTATCCCACATTTTCCCTCCAAACTTCATGTGTTCCCCCCCCTTTATTTAATACCCGTTGAGTTATCTAGGGTACCAGTATGTGCATGGATATGGAACCATCTACTGGATCATAAATAGCCTCTCAGGCCCACATCCCTGAAGAAAAATAACTGTCCCTTTCCCAGTAGCCATCAGAGAGAGACAGGACTTTATAATTCCCTCTCCTATCTTGCTGAGGTTTTGGCTGGCTTGATCTTGTGCATGGAGTCCCAGTCATTGTGAGTTCGTGTGTACAACTACACTGTCATGCCCATCAAACACTTTTCTGCTCCAGACAGCCATTCCTTCTGGCTCTTACCATCTTTCCAGTCCTACGTGATCCCTGAGCCTGGGGGAGAGCGGATAGGACACAGGTGTCACATTTAGATCTGAGTGCTGCTCATTCTTCGATTCTCTGACTGTTGACTGGTGTGGGTATCTTTTTTTTTTTTTTTTTGGTTTTTCGAGACAGGGTTTCTCTGTGGCTTTGGAGCCTGTCCTGGAACTAGCTCTGTAGACCAGGCTGGTCTC
>NW_004949099.1:27151154-27152901 GCF_000317375.1 Microtus ochrogaster
TATAATGAAGGCTGAGGAAGACACTTATCTGTGGGTATAAAGATAAGAACATAGGAGGCAGTTTATTACTATGTCAATTTACTAGAATAATAGTTTCTCCCCTAAGATCTATGACCTAGCCAGCCATGAGGTTTTGGCCTAGTCAACAGTACCATGCATGTGACCCATCTTACAGAGGAGCTTTAATTCCAATTAGAACATGCTTGGTGACTCCCATAACATTCCTGCCACTATTGTACCAGTGGGGACATCTTGCCAGGCCAGTCTTTATAGCTTACAGAACTCACAACTGGTGAGATTGATGATGGCTTTCTCTCCCTGAAGCAGACATAGAACTTTCCAGCACTGTTGTCATAGTTAGGGTTTCTGTTGCTCTGAAGAGACACCATGACCATGGCAACTCATAAGAGGAGACATTTCATTGTGACTGGCTTACTGGTTCAGAGGTTTAGTTCATTATCATCATGCCAGAAAGCATGGCAGCACACAGGCAGACATGGTGCTAGAGAAGGAGCTGAGACTTCTACATCTGGATTGACAGACAGCAGGAAGAGAGAGTGACACTGGGCCTGGCTTGCCCAGTGATACATTTCCTCCAACAAGGCACACCTATCCTAACAATGCCACAACTCCTTATAGTGCCAATCCCCGCCATTCAAACCACCACAGCTTTGAAAACTAGTTCATAGAAATGAAGCTTCCAGGTTGGTACTAGACTTATTTCTCCATGCCCTATGACTCAGACGTGTGGTGTCTTCAACAATAGGGTCTTACCATCAGATTCTGGAGAGCCACGAAGAACAATGGAAATAACCTATAACATTCAGAGGAGGATCAATGGGACCCCACTGACCAATAACTCGAAACCCATACTTGGCACGGGGCATTTTATTTACAGACAATGGTGGCTTGAGAGGCATTATCCCCCCATTATAGGGCAGCTCCATTTAAACTATGTATTTTTCCTATAGTCGTAGGTTTCCATACAGCACTTTCAAAGGACTGCCCACAGTCAATCATCAATTAAGTCCATCGCTCACCAGACACAGCCACAAGCCAATCCAATCTGGGAATTTGCTCAGTTGAGACATCCTCAGGTGGCCCCTGGCCATGTCAAGTTTACAGCTGAAACTAACAAGGACAAGATTCAAATACATACCACCCATTCCAAATCTGTCAAATTATATTGATGCTAAAAATAATAATAAAGTCTTAACCAGGTGTGGTGGCTCATGGCTATAATTCCACTACTCAGATCACTGAAGCAGGAGGATTACGGAGGTGTAAGGCCAGTTTAGGCTATATAGTCCTATATATGCTGAACTACAGAGTGAGACCCTGTCTCAACAAAACAAAGCAAATCTTTGTTGGTTATTGCAGTGCTTTGAATGAGAATGGCCCTCAAAGACTCATATTTTTTTAAATATTTATTTAATCATTATGGATACAATATTTTGTGTGTATGCCCGCATATCAGATGACGGTACCAGACCACATTACAGATGGTTGTGAGCCACCATGTGGTTGCTGGGAAGTGAACTCAGGACCTTTGGAAGAGCAGACAATACTCTTAACCACTGAGCCATATCTCCAGCCACCAAAGACTCATATATTTAATGCTTGGTTCTCTATTGGTGGAAAGTTGAGAAGGATTAGAAGGTATGACCTTGTTGGAGAAGGTGTGTCATTGGCGGTGGACTCTGAGGTTTCAAAAGTGGGGAACCATCTCTCTCTCTCCCTCTCCTTT
>NW_004949099.1:27153001-27171034 GCF_000317375.1 Microtus ochrogaster
TCTCTCTCTCTCCTTCGCCCATTCCCTCTCTGCCTGCTGCCTGTGTATCAGGATGAAGACTCTCAGCTACTGCTCCAGTGTTGGGACTAATGAGTCCTGGCCTTCAGCTGGATGTTGGGATTAATGAGTCCTGGCCTTCAGCTGCTTTTCCCTGCTAGAACCTTCTGATTAAGGTTACTAGAAGCTGTGCCTAGTTAGAGGATCAGAGGATGGGATTATCACCTGTTGGCCATTGACTGCAGTGTATTTAAGTCTACATGGGGTTAATAAAGGGGACTTTGGTATCAGTGTTAAAAGGTCTGTGTGTCGATCTGTCTCTGCATGAGTATTCTCAACCTCCAGCCCCTTGCCCAAAGCTCGCGAACTGGGTTCTAGCGCACAGAGCGCAGACACGGGGGCTCGGTGCGCGGCACTCCAGTGCCATGCCTGTCTGCTTCCTACCATGTTAATGGCCTCACCCTCTGAAACTGTAAACAAGCTCCCAATTAAATGCTTTCTTTTAGAAGAGTTGCACTGATAATGGTGTCTCTTCACAGCAAAAGAACAATAACTAAGAAAGTTATACTTCAAAAACAGGTAAAGGGAGAGAAGTCAAATTTTTAATCCTGTCTTAATGATCTTGATATATCAGAGTGGTCAAATAGTTGATAAAAAATGGGTTTTTGAGTAAGTGCATATGCATATGCATGCACACACATGTGCAGCCTGATTTATGTGTGGAGAGAACAATTTTGAGGAGATGGTTCTTTCCTCTCCGTCCATCTTCGCATGGGTCCCAGGGACTAAATGCAGGTAGTAGCCAGGCTTTCTCTGCAAGCACTTTTACCACTGACCCATCATTGCCCCCACCCGCCCCTGCCCCAGAGTTGTTCTTTAAAGGTGAATTAATTCTGTTAGTAAATATGCAAACGTGGCATAATTAGAATGCCACAACTTTGTGACTTCTCAAGAAGCCATTTATCCAGAGGGAGGCTGTATTGACGACAGTTATTGGGCAGGAGAGATGGCTCAGCAGTTAAGAGCACTTACTGTTCTTGCAGAGGACCTAAATTTGGTTCCTAGAGCCCATATCTGGGCCTCACAACCACCTGTCAACTCAGCTCCAGGGGACGCAGCACCCTCTTCAGCCTTCAAGTGCACAGCACTCCTGTGTAAATGAACACAGAGACATGCACAGACACGTAATTAAACATAAAATAACTGTGGGGGGAAGCTGATAAACACGAGACAACATAATCAGCGGGCAGATAAAAGCAAAGTCAGTTTTATGCAGGTGCAGAATAGACCGGATCTTGAAAAATGCAGGTTCGGTCACACAGAGTCAGCAATCCCACCTTAAGTTTACTCCTGCCAGGAAAATCTCTAAGACTATGTTGACCAGCCTGCAACCATTTTGACTTTTTGTTTTGTTATGTTTTGTTTTTTGAGACAGGGTTTCTCTGTAGCTTTTGAACCTGTCCTGGAACTAGCTCTTATAGACCAGGCTGGCCTCGAATTCACAGAGATCTTCCTATCTCTGCCTCCCAAGTGCTGGGATTAAAGGCATGCGCCACCACCACCCGGCCTTTTTGACTTTTTAAAAAAAGGACATTGTTTTTCAGGCATAGTAGTGCATGCCTTTAATCTCAGCCCTGGGAAGGCGGAGGTAAGTAGATCTCTGTGGCAGAACTTTGAGGCCAGCCTGGTCTACATAGTGAGTTCAAGGACAGCCAGAACTACTACAAAGTGAGACCCTGTCTCAAAAAACAAACAAAACAAACAAACAAACAAAAAAATAAACATTTTCCCCATTAATCTAGTTATGTGTGTGTGCCCTGGTGCATGTGGAGGTCAGAGGGCAACTTCCTGAAATTGGTTCTCTCCTAGTATGTGGGTCCTGGGGATCAAACTCAGGTCATCAGGACTGGTGGCAAGTGTTGCAAGGAGAGGGACCACTTGTTCTTCCTGGCCGCCTGGCTAGCTTAACCCTGAAATAACCACACAGAAATTGTATTAATTAAAACACTGCTTGGCCATTAGCTCTAACTTCTTATTGGCTAACTCTTACATCTTAGTTTAACCCATCTCCATTAATCTGTGTTGCCACGTGGCAGTGACTTTCCAGAGATTCTAAACTGGCATCCGTCTCAGGCGAAGGATCCATGGCTTCTCTGACTCCACCCTTCTTCCTCCCAGCATTCAATTCTGTTTTCCCTGCCTACCCAAGTTCTGCCCAACCAAAAGGCCAAGGCAGTTTCTTTATTCATTAACCAATGAAAGCAACACATAAACAGAAGAACCTCCTACACCAGGCAAGCAACTACATGCTAAGCTATCTTTCCAGGCCCATTTTGATTTTTTTATTATCAGTAATGAGCTAATAATGGAGAACTTTCAAAGGGCTGAATCAAACTAAGAGCACCTGAGTCTTGTGATCAACATCAGAAATAGAGTATAAGACAGTGGGTAGATGCATCATACTTGGGAAATCCTGGCCCAGGTCACCATCCCGTGCGCTGTCTCTCTAATGAAAACATTTGCTTTATGGAATCTGCAAAAGATAGAGAAACTCACAGAATGCAAACATCACATACATACAGAAATAAAGAAAGAAAGGAGGGAGGAAGGAAGGAAAGAAGGAAGAGAGGGAAGGAGGGGGTGGGAGGGAGGGAAGAAGAAGAGGTTATGGCTGTAGCTCATTTAGTAAGTGATTGCCTAGCATGCACAGAATCCTGGCCTTGATCCCAGAACCACATAAATAAACGATAATGCAAGCCTATAATTCCAGCTTTCAGGAGACAGAGACAGGCAGGTTGGAAGTTCAAGGTTGTTGTTGCCTACTTTGGGAATTGAGTCTAGCCCAGAGAACATGAGACTATCTCAGAACAATGAAGCAAAACAAACAAAAACACCTAAAACTGAAGGAGAAGGAGAATGTTTGAAAATTTGGGAGATACAGCAAATGTAAGTTCAAACCTTGTTTGGGTTTTTTTTTCCAGATAGTAGCTTGCTATGTAGCCAAGGCTGGCCTGAAACTCTCCATCTTTCTGCCTCAGCCTCTTGGATGCTGGATTACAGGTGCACACCATCACACTCATTGGGTGTTTATTGCTACATTTTGATTGATTAATTTAAGCTTTGTGTGCTGAGAACTTTGAACACTGGTAGCTCACACCTGTAATCCCAGGACAAAAGCAGTAGAATCTGCTGAAGACTGAAGCCAACCTGAGCTACAGAGTAAGACCTTGCCTCTAAATCATTAGCAGTAAACAATAACATTTTTTCTGGATACAAGTTTATGAAGCACAAAATAATCCTCTCTAGCATTAGGATCTGGTCATGTCCCTGGCGGATGTACCTCTAAACAGCCTAGGCTTTCTTGTCAGGCTCAGGGACACAGCACCCCCAGTAGATATCTAGAGTTTCCCCTCTTGCGAGCCTTCAAGGTACTTGTTCTCCAATCCTTTGGAACAGGCCTGTCAATCTTCGAATGACTTCAGCGCAGGGTGGCAGGTGCAGTGTGGAGGCAGGCGGAGGTAGGCTCAGAGATGCTGGCCATCCTCACTGGGAAGGTACCAGCAGAAATACTTACAGATGAGCCATTCTTTCACCAAGCCTGGGGACTTGAGAGATACAATGTGTTTGATGCTCAAAGGCCACAATATTCTTGTCTATGCTCCAGGTCCAGCATCTTTCTCAGCTACTTTCACTCCTTCCTTAGAAGGAAGCTGTGAATGTCAGTCTAGTTCTTGCTGGGCATCAATATGATTCCTGATACAAGGGGTAAAGCTCGAAAGGAAAGGAAAGTCTGAAATTAACTTTAAGAGAATCTCATTCTGTAGCCCAGGTTGTCCTGAAACTCATTCTGTAGCCCAGGCTGGTGTTGGAGGAAGGCCACTTGTTTGTCCAGCTGCCCAGACCCAAAATAATCACACAGAAACTGTATTAATTAAATCACTGCTTGGCCTATTAGCTCTAGTTTCTTATTTGCTAACTCTTACATATTAATTTAACCCATTTCTATTACTCTGTGTATTACCACAAGGCTGTGGCTTACCCGCTAAAGTTCAGGAGTCTGTCTCTGGTGGGGCTACATGTCTTTTCTCTGACTCTACCTTCTCTTTCCCAGCATTCAGTTTAGTTTTTCTCGCCTAGCTAAGTTATGCCTTGCTAGGTCCAAAGCAGTTTCTTTATTAATCGATGATAATCATAGCATACAGAGGGAAATCCCACATCAGGCTGGAGTGAAAATCAGAGCAATCCTCCTGCCTCAGTCTCTCAAGGGTTGGAACTGTAAGTGAGAGACCATGCACTGTTCCTTGTTTGACTCTTTTATTGTTTATTTATTTTGGATTTTCAAGACTGGGTTTCTCTGTAGCTTTGGAGCCTGTCCTGGAACTAGCTCTTGTAGACCAGGCTGACCTCAAACTCATAGAGATCTTCCTGCCCCTGCTTCCTGAGTGCTGGGATTAAAGATGTGTGCCACCACCACCCGGCCCTATTTGACTCTTAATGAGAAGAAAGGGCCTATGCAAAGTGATCATTTAAAAAAGTTGTTACCAACTGACAATAAAGGTTTTATTTTTAAATAAGTCTCTTTGAGTCGATTAGGTGGTCTTGTAAAAAAAAATTAAAATAAAACTTTTGATATTGAAGCACCTTTAAAATAAAAGGGCTTATTGAGCTGCTTGATGCTAGTTACAGAAAGAACCAGGTCCTGGGACAGATTTTTACAACTCACAATAGTCAGAATAGATAGAAATTGAGAAAGGTCCCTGGGGACAGGAATGGTGGAACAACTTGTCCAAACAAACAAAACAAAACAAAACAAAAACAAAACAAAAAAACTTGGAAAAAAGAAATTCCCTTTACTTCTATTTTACACTAAGTACAAAATTTCAGGGCTGGATGTAGCTCTATTGGCAGAGTGCTTGCCTCGCTTGTAGGAAGTCCTGGGTTCCATCCCCAGTATGGAAGAACAGGTGTAGCTGTGGAGGCCAGAGGACCAGGAGTTCAAGGTTATCCTCAGTAAGACAGTGAGTTTGATGTCAGTGTGATATACATGGGACGCCCCCCTTTCAAAAATATTTTTAAATCTATTTTAGAAAACAGTGGGAACTAGAACTAGAAGCACCTGAATGCTAGCTTGGAACTCACTGGGTATTCCAGGCAGGCCTGGATCCTGTTGCCTCAGCCTCCTGATTTGCTGGAGGGATAGGCATATGCTAGCCTGGACTACATCGTGAATTCCAGGCCAATCTGGGACACATACTGAGTTTATGCCCATAATCCCAAAAGAAAACAAACAAAACAAAAAGAAAAGAAACAAAACAAAATGAAGGGGGTAGGGAGATAGAGGAGGAGGAAGAAAGAAAAATGGTCAAAAGATGTTTACAAGCACCCAAGAGAGAATATTCAAATCAGCAATAAATATGGAAAAGGTGATCAGCTTCATTAATCAGGGATATGCAAATTAAAGCCAAAATTAACTCTGCCCAAGAAGCCAGATGCAGGAGAGGACACGTCTGATTCCATTTTTAGGAACTTCTAGTGACAGAAAGCAAATCAGTGGGTGTCTGGGGGTGGAGATGAGTGAGACCGACTGGCACACTGGGAGTGACTTTTGGGGTGATATAAATGTTCAATGTCTTGGGGTAAGGATTTTATGATTTGTCAGCAGTCCTTCACAGGTACAATTAAAGTGGGTGTATTCATGGGTATGTATTCTATACATTAACAAATAAACTTAATCTCTGACCAGATTCAGTCCTTATTGAAGTCCTAAGGCAGGGAGATTCCTAGAGCTGCAGAGTCTATGGCCAGTCTGGGTAATACAGTGAGATTCTGTCTTCAAAATTAAAAGAAAAGGTCGGTAGGGGGTTGGCCTATCATGCTAGAGTCTTAGGCTAGACCCACAAAGGACTCTAGAACTGCAGGTCTCTAGAGTGCATGCTTGAATCTACTCAAGAGGTAGAGGCAGAGAAGTTTCAGGGAATTCTCAGTTAATAGGGAGCTTGAGGCCATCCTGGGCTATGTGAGACCCTGTAGAATGGAAGAAGGGAGGGATGGAGGGAGAAAGGATGGATTTTTTTTAAAGCCCAATAAGATATCACTACATTTTCATCAGAATTATTAAAAGTGGGACTGGTGAGATGAATATATATATATATATAGTATGTTTTTGGCAATATATATTGCCTAAGATATGTATGTTTTTACCAAAAATATCTACAAAATAGCTCATAGTAAGAGATTTTTTACACTGTAGCTCAGCTGGCCTTGAACTTTCATTTATCCTTTGCCTCAGCTTTCCAAAGGCGGCACTCACAGGTGTATGCCATTGTGACCAGCTAGATAAATCTTAAAGACGTTCATCTAATTAGTTTCCTGCGGCTACAATAAAAAAACCATTCTGATCAAAATCAACTTGAGAAGGAATTTATTAGGCTTACACTTCTATGTCACAGTCCATCATTCAGGGACATTAGGACAGGAACACAAGCAAGAACCTGAAGGCAGGAACCGAAGCAGAGACCATGGAGTAACACTGCTTACCCACTTGCTCCCCATGGCTTGCTCAGCCTGCTTTCCTTCCTAGCTCAGCACTACCTGCGGAAGGTCGGCACCTCCCACAGTAGGCAAATCCCTTCTCCATCAATTGGCAATCAAGAAAATGCCCCACAGACATGGCCATAGGCCAATCCGATGGAGGCAACTACCCAACTGATGGTCCGTTTCCCAAGTTGGTAGCCAAGAAAAACCATCACCATGTAGAAGACAAGTGATTAAAAACAAAAGTGAACATATTTTTGGTTCTATTTGACTGAGGTACCAAACAGTCTAAATTAATTTGCAGTATTAGAAATCAGGATAGAGATCACCTAGTTGGAGATGAGGAGAAACTGACAATCAGCAGGGCTTGTGATTTGTGTTTCTCTTTGATCCTTACAAATCTAAGAAAATAAGTAAAATTAAGACACTCTGTTAACTAAGTCACTATGTTTTAATAGCATTAATTTTATTTTGAGCTTTCTCTTAGAGCATAAGCTATATCTTCACCAAGTGCCTGGCTGACAGTCACCTTTGACAACTGTGTAACTGATAGCCAAATGGGCAATTTTACCTCAGATATATAATACTTGATGGGTCATAACCCTTTCTCTCCAAAAATTGATACCTGGGGATTGACATTGCCTGAGACTACCAATTCTAAGACTTTGGACTGACATTTGAGATACTCAGCACAGGGAACATGAAGGCAGGTGAGTCAGGAATTCAAGGCCAACCTTGGCTACACCACAATTTTTAAAGATTTATTTTATCTTTAATTATATGTATATGTGCACCCTGCAAATGGGTATATGTATAGGTGAATGTAGATATCATCAGAGTCCAGAAAAGTGCACTGGATCCCTTTGGAGCTAGAATTACAGGCTGTTGTAAACCAAGTAGCATGGGTACCGGGAATTGAACTCTGACACTATGCAAGAATAGCATGCCCTCTTAACTGCTGAGCCACGACTCTGGCCTGGATACAAGTCTGAAGCCAGTCTGGGATACATAAGACCACGTCTAAAAAAAACAATAAAAATGTTTGGTTTATACAAGATTACAACTGAGACTGATGAGGTAACGCACAGACTGAGCATTAGGACCACGCTTGTTAGCAGAGTGATGCCTGTAGACCCTGTACTCAGGAGGCTGAGGCAGGAAGATTCAAAGATGAAGGCAACCATCTGGGCAATATAATGAGCTTCAACTAACCTAGAGTAAGGAGAG
Organism: Microtus ochrogaster; assembly: GCF_000317375.1. NCBI lineage: Eukaryota > Metazoa > Chordata > Mammalia > Rodentia > Cricetidae > Microtus > Microtus ochrogaster. Next base: position 27,160,760 of record NW_004949099.1, read on the forward strand.
GGAGAGACACATATACACACAGAGAATGCTATGATATAAATAGCCTTGCAGTTACTTTGCTGGGGAAAACAAAACAAAACAAAAACCTGATCTGTTAGAAACAAATACTTATGTGTTCACTAATGAAATTAATGGCTGATATTTGCTTTAAAATAATTTCCAGAACAAACAACACAGACAACAGTAACAAAATACAAATAAAATAATTCTCTGGACAGGAGAGAATTGAGCGGGAGATTGGCATAAGCTGATTAATGATGAGAGCAGCTAATAGAAAATTGAGGGAAGATTATTCTATTATCTATATTTTTGCAAACATTTGAAATAGTTTGTTTTACTTTATTTTTTAAAGGTGTAGTCCAGGCTGGTCTCAAACTGGCGATCCTCCGGCGTCTGCCCACTGTCAACAGCCAGAAAATCCTTTTAAAGAAAAAGAATAAGGCAGTTCTCAAACACCTTCCTCAATAGGAAGATGATAGACCGCGCTGTCTTCGCAGGGACGTCTAGAGCAGCAGTGGATGACAGGTGCCCTTTGAAACGCTGTCAGAATACCTGCAGGTTTTGTCCTTCTGGCTGCCAGCACTGTTCTTTGCCTTCTCTGCTTCCTTCCAATGGTTCCCGCCGCCGCCCCTCCGCAGCCGCAATGGTTTAGCCCGGCTTCCCCCGGGGAAACCCCTTGGGCGGAGCGCGGCCCCCGCCGTGAGACCACTTGGATCCCTCCGCGTCAGGGGTGGGCCGGGAACCTGTGGGCCGGGCACGAACCCGAGCTCTGATTGGCCGTCGCAGGAGTAAACATCCGGAGAGGTGGGGCGGGGCCGGAAGTGGAAGAAGAAGGCGGCGGCTGAGGCGGTTCAGGAGGGTTTTTAGAGCTGGAGTCCGAGGCTCAGGTGCCATGGGCCTGGTGAAGGAACCCTGAGGGGACGCGAGGCTGGGCATGGCGGGCGCTCGGGCCGCCGCCGCCGCCTCGGCGGGGTCCACCGCCTCTTCGGGTAACCCGCCGCCTCAAGAGCCGGGGCTTGGGGAACTGCTGGAGGAGTTCTCCCGGACTCAGTACCGGGCCAAGGATAGCGGCGGGACTGGAGGCTCTAAGGTGAGCCCCAGAGGTGCAGCGACCTGGAACTGGTCCCAGGCCTGAGTTACTGAGGGAAGACTACAGTCAGGGATGGGAGGAGAGCGGGAAGGGACCTCCCTGGAGAGGCACAGAGGGGGGACTTATCCAGGATGTGGACTCGGAGAGTAAGGGTCCGGCTTAACACCAAAGAGAGGACCAAGGCTCTTTTGTTTTGTTTGGGGGGGGTACTTTAGACAAGGGGTTTGGAGGTCAAGGGTCGGAGCTGCGGGCCAGGTGCAAAGGTTAGACAGTAGGAAATAGGGAAAATTGCTACCCTTCATGAGCCTAGAAGGGGTTGCCAACAGTTAATAAAAACCTCTAAAGTCAGAGGAAAAATGGGGAAGAGATTCTCCCAGCCCAGAGATCAGAGCAGGAGCCTGGAGTAGTGGGGCATTATGGTGCCCAGAGAGCAGCTGAGTTAGTCGCCTCCTTATAAGGTGCCAGCATGACTTAGGCCCTTCCCTTTCCTTTCCTGTAAAACAAGAAGACAACCCACATTCCCTTTCTGTTCCTTTTATCAGAAAGAAGTTTCTGTTGTCCCCCCACCCCCGGAATTTCCCTTTGTTCTAATTACAAAGGCGTTGAAAGCTCCTGGTCTGATTGAGACGTACTCGCCTCTGCACACTGGTAGACCCTACCCCTTCTCAATTCCAGTGTGGCAGCTTTAGCATTTCGTTTACTTATTGGGGTTCGTCTGTCCTGGACCATAAACTGGTTTGGCTCCAGAGGTTACCTAGGGGCTGGGACATGCTGTAGATGGCATCTTCTATTAGTCTCAGAGGTAACCTAGGAAAGACCAGTAATGATGGGGTAGTATCTCTCCAGATTAGCTAAGTACCTTTCAGATTATAATTGGCATCGTTTGGGGTACTACTTAAACACAAAAGTTTCTTGGTCTTAGATTCTCTTAAATCACAATTTCTGGTGGTCACACCCTAGATTTGTAATGTGTGTTTGTTCAGATAGGTCTTAAATTTTTGATATATCCAAAACCAAGTTGTGCACTCCTGTCTCCACTTCCCAACTGCTGGGGTTACAGGTGTGCACCTTCATGCTTGGTTTATATGGTGCTAGAGATTGAACGCAGGTTTTTCTGCATCCCAGACAAGAATGCTACCAGATGAGATGCGTCACCAATCTTGCCTCTTTTGAGACATGGTCTTCCTCTGGGGCCCTGGCTTGGCCTCACATTCATTATGTATCCCAGGATGGCTTGTAACAATGATGCTCTTGCTTGGCCTCCCAAGTACTGCTTACAGGTGTGACCCATCACACCTGTGGTCAAGGAGGCTCATTTGAGTGCTTGCAGGAGGTATGTGATTTTGACGGATTCCACCTCCCTCTTAATGTCTGAAGATTAGAGTTTTACAAGCTAAACCTTTACTTTCATGTAGCTGGTCCTAATACTGCTCCAGGCATCATGGTGTCTTGCAAAGTTGTTGATAGGTTACAAGTTGTAAGCTTTTCTGTTAGTGGGCTCTTCTCTGAACTGTGAGCAAAAGGAGTAACTTTAGAGGGAGCCTTGCCTTCAGTATTATAAGCAGATAGTAGGGAAGGAGCCAGCTGTCTGCAGCTTTTATTTTGCTGACTAGAGCTGCTTTATTTTTGTAGGAGTTATTGAGACATGGTCATATATATATATATCCCAGACTGGCTTTGAACTTGCCATCCCCCTACCTCAGCATCCTATGTACTAGGATTACAGGTGTGCCTACCGTGTCTGACAAGAGCTTCAAATATTATTATCTTGGGGCTGTAGAATAGGAAAGCATATAGTATCAAAGAAATGGAATGTGTTAATGTTCTTATAGTAACCTTAAGCAAGAGTTACTGCTGCTTTGTTTTTTGAGACAAAGACTCACTATGTAGCCCAGCTTGGCCTTGAATTCTTGACCTTCCTGCTTCAGCATTCCAAGTGCTGGGATAACAGGCATGTGTCACTACATCTAGAAAGAATTTTTACATCTTATGAATGATAGACTCTCTCCAGTGTTAACTACAAACTGTGTGTTGTTTTCAAGATAGGGTTTCTTTGTACAGCTTTGACTATCCTGGAACTCACTGTGTAGACCAGACTGGCCTTGAACTTACAGAGATCTGCCTGCATCTGCCTCCCGAGTGCTGGGATTAAAGTGTGTGTCACCACTGCCGAGCTGACTACACATAGTCTTACATACAGTGTGAATGATGGATTTAGATATCTTTCTGAAGCATACAATGTGAGTTAACATAGAAGGGCCTGTGGCCCAGCATTGTTTCTTCCCAACACTGAATGATAATCACAAAAGTACTTGCCACTTCCAGTGGCCTCTTTATTCATGGGCCATTTAATTATCATGACTTTAGATCCCAAGATTCTTCTTTATGCTCAAGTCTCCTTCTCTATGCAGGTTGAACGCATTGAGAAGAGATGTCTGGAGCTATTTGGCCGTGACTACTGTTTCAGCGTGATTCCAAATGTGAATGGTGATATCTGCGGCCACTACCCCCGCCACATCGTATTCCTGGAGTATGAGAGTTCTGAGAAAGAGAGAGACACGTGAGCATCCTGTCACCATAGTGTACATGTCTGGTAGACCTGAGAGGCTCATCTCCAGGGTCAGGAAACTGGGCAGGGCATGCTCGCTTTCCCAGGTGGTATTTAGTTACTGGCATCTTTGTTTACTTATGACTTTGAGTTTGACTGGCAGGGTAGTGTGGGGATAGCATGAGAAGTGGAGTCATAGCAATGGGTTTCTCTTTCATATTTGACTTTACTGACCTAAGATAACCAACACAATACTTTACTTCCCTGAAACAACCTGAGGGAAGGTTGTTTCATCTTTGCTTGTCTTTAGCAGGCGTAGTTAGAAGGAATGGTGACATATCGAGATAGACTATATTTTATTGAGATAGGATATCATGTAGCCTGAGTTGGCCATGAGCTCTTTGTGTAGCCAAAGAAATGATCTTTAACTTCTGATCCTCCTGCCTCTACCACCTAAGTGCTGGCATTACAGGCTTATGCCACCATGCCTGGCTTTCAAAACAGGCTTAAGAGTGTTTGCCATGTGTATGTCTTAAGAACTTAAGGTCTTTAAGTCTAAAGTCACACTACTTGAGTTAACATCCTGGTTGTCCATTTTCTGACTATGTAACTAACCCTAGGCAAGTTATTCATCTTCTTTGTCCATAGGATTTCATTGGTAATTCCAAGGCTCATCATAATTAAGGCTTGCAAAGACTAATTAAATTTCTAGAAAAGTGACTAGTGCAGTCCCTGATTATAAATGGTGCTAATACAGGTCTGATATGTTTGCATTAAGAATTAAAAATAAGAGCTACCCGGTGTACTAAGGTCTTACACAGACTTGAGTGCTTTGCGTAGGTTAACAGTTCACAGCGGAGGAGACTTGAAGCACCTGATACAGGAGTCTCTCATTAGGTGGTCAGTAAAGGGTAATGGTTCTTTGGCACAACACTGAGACTCCATGTTTGCTCCCAGTTTTTTCACCTGAGTTCCCTGCTTGCTGTTTATCTTAAGGAAGTTCCAGGAGCTGCTATGTAAGCTTGGCCCTATGGATGAAGGGTGATTTATAGGCTCCTGTCTTCAAAGCAAGGCCATTAGACCGAGACCTGAGGAGAAGAAAGGACTTTGGGGTTCTAGAGCCAGGGGGTCAAAAATCACAGCATACCAAGATGCCTAAGTAATTCATATGTGTGGTCGGTGTTGGGAAGTGCTGCTGTAGGCAAATGGAGAATGGCTAATCTTGCCTGGTGTGTATGAGACAACCTCATGATAGAGAGCCTGTGCAACAGGGCTTGGGAGGGTGATAGTGTATCCCCAGAGTTCTTAGGAACAACTTTTCAATAGGCTTTTCCTTTCCCTTTTCTCCCCTGCCTTTTCCTTCCTTTCTCCTTGTCCTCTCTTCCCTTCACCCCTTTCTTCCTTCCTTTTCTCACCTTTCCCTTTCCTGCCATCCTCTTGTTTTGTTTGCTTTGAGACAGGTTTCACACTGTAGACCTAGCTGATCTTTATCTTAACTCTCTGCCTCAGCCTCCCAAGTGCTGAGATTACAGGTGTGAGCCTCCATGGTTAACTTGGCTTAGCATCTTGATCATTACCAAGGAGTGTGGACTTTTGGGACATGTAAGGATGTTAGTGCTTTTTATCAGTAACACCTGCATACAAATGATGAGTACAGATTCTAAGATCCCCTTTTGGGCCTTCTAAACCAGAATTTCCACATTCTCCATTTTAGAATTCCGTAGCCAGATGTGGGGAGAGATGGTTTACAAGTAGAGGAGTTTAAGAATAAAGCCTTTGTTTTCCTCACGTTCACAGGTATCTAGACAAGTGCCCACTTCTCGATGCCCTTGAAAAGTTAAGCGTATTACTCTTCTGTGAAGGTCCTAGAACTGGTATCACATCTTCCCTGGGCATCTGTGCTTATTATAGCACCTTACTGTACTGTTCATAGTTTTTCTCTTCCTAACTGCCCTTCCAAGGGTAGGGAAACTTAGCCTTTTAAAATCATTCAAGGTGGTCAGTAAGTCTGTGTCTGTCTCTCACATGCCCTCTTTCAATCTCTTCACTATCAGTATTGTCATCCACGTAACCAAGACTGGCCTTGAACTCATGAACCTTCTGCTTACATCACCCAAGTGGTGGAGTTAGAAGTCTCTACCACCACTGGGGCTGGGGAGATGGCTCAGAGGTTAAGAGCACTGGCTGCTCTTCCAGAGGTCCTGAGTTCAATTCCCAGCAACCACATGGTGGCTCACAACCATCTGTGATGAGATCTGGTGCCCTCTTCCTGACTGTAAGCATCCAAGCAGACAGATTAGTGTATACATAATAAATAAATAAATCTTAAAAAAAAAGTCTCTACCACCATGCCTTGCCCAAATTACTATTTCTGAACAACTCTTCTATTTATTTTTCTTTTGCTCTTTCCTACTCTTTCCTACAGTGCTATCTGGCACTTAACCTCTGTCCTCTGATAGCATTCAGATGTTAAGCTTAGCTTAACACCTCAACTTTGTGAGTGAACCACCAAGGCATCTTTTTACTGCAGAATATGATTCACTACCTCAGAGGTGGGACCAGGATTCAGCATTCTCTAATGAGCTCTCGGTATGGTTAGTTGTTCTGAAAGAAACATGTTCAGTGTTTATTCATTCTAGCCTTAAAGAGAATAATCTCTCCAACAGCTGCTGTAGCTCAGTTGTCAGAGTACATAGCCCCTGGGTTCAATCCCTAGCACTATATAAACTGGCCATTGTGGTGCATGCTTGTAATCCCAGGCCTTTGGAGGTGGAGGCAAGGGTATCAGAAGTTCAAAGTCAGGGGTCAGGGCTTTTGAGATGGTTCCTTGGGTAAAAGCTGTTGCCTCTAAGCCTGAGGACCTGAATCTCATTCCTGGGACCTGCATAGTAGCAGGAGAGAACTGACTCCATTCTTGGCTACAAGGTAAGTCTGAAAAAAGCCTGAACTCTGTCCTGTCTTGAGGTGGTGAGAGGGGTGGTATTTGATTACCTACTGGTTGTCATCTGTTGGGATTTCACACGCCAGTTTATTTAAGTCCTGCGGTCACCTATGAAAAATATAGAATCACCCCCATTCTACAGAGGAAAAAGATGAAGCCCAGGGAGACAATTTCCCTTTACCCACGAGCCAGTAAGTGGAATGATTCCACACTGTCCCCCTGTCTGCCTTTTCTTTACTGCCACCTTGTCCATGAGGGTCTCACTTTCCAGGAAAACACCTACAAGACTTGTTAGAATTTGGTTTTGTTTCTGTTTGGTGTCAAGATCAAACCTAGGGCTTTGAACAGTTTTTTAAATTATGTGTGTCTGTGGGTATATGCACTGATTTGCAGATACCGATGAAGGCCAGAGACATTCAGCCCCCGCTGGAGCTGGAGTTTGCATGTGATTGTGAACTTCCTAGTATGGATGCTGGGAACTAAACTTAGGTCCTCTGGAAGAGCAGCATGTGCTCTTAATTAATGGATCCATCTCTCCAGCCCCTTTTTTTCTTTTTGAGATGGGATCTTGGCTAAGTTGTTAAGGCTGATCTTGACCTCAGAATCCTCATGTCTTGTATAGCTGCGATTACAAGCATATGTCTAAGTACCCTGTTTTTTGAGTTTGTAGTTACTTTTCACTTCTTACATGGTCATTGCATTATATTGAAGTGACTTTTAGTTGGCAGTGACTTTGTTGAAGGGAATAGAGTTTGAATATAATTGGATAGCAAGAAATATGACTACATGCTTCTTAAGTATTAATGTGACACTAGTCAAACTGAGTTAAGCATGGTATAACTAGATTCAGGAAGCGACTTGGTCTAGCTAATGAGCCTCCACGGTTCTGCCCACCCTCTGTCCAGGCAGGCCAGAGGGCTTTCTCTGAATGTTTGCTTAGCTGCCTCTGTTTGGCGGACCCCAAGAATTCAATAGGAGAAGCCCCACTTGTGAAATCCTCATCCTCAAGCTTGGTGGGTTTAACAAGCAATGGCAGTCTACAGAGGGCCTGAGCTCTTTGTGGTGGTTAAAACTGTGGACTCTAGCTGGGCTTACTGGTTCACTGTGGAGGCTGAGATAGGATTGCTGTGAGTTCCAGACCAGCGTGGGGCATCGTGCAGTGAGATGGCCGAGCAGGCGAGAAGCACTTCTGTTACAGTTCCTTTCAACCCCAATGTGGGGACTCAGTGTCTATAATCCCAGAGCTCCTATGACAAGATAGGAAGTAAAGACAGTTATACAGCACAGCAGCAGAAATAAGACCCTCCCTCAAAAAACAAGGTGTCAGGAGAGAACCACCTCCTCAGCTTTGTCCTCTGACCTCTATATACCATGATGTATGTTTATCCTTTCCTCCTTCCCTCCCCCACAAATAAACAATCCTTTGAAAGGGCTTACACACATACATACAAACACACACACAGAGGAAATTTAAAAAAAAAACAAAAAACAGAAAATAGTGTTGCTACGTCAGTTCTGACAAGAAGTATTCTTAAACTGTACAGCATTCCTAAACTAGGTTGCTTGTTCCCGCACACAACTAGTCTTCCTGCCTTGGCCTCGAGGGTAATAACAGTTGTGTGTTACCACACCATGCTTTAAAAATAGTTTTGTGCCGGGCGGCGGTGGCGCACGCCTTTAATCCCAGCACTCGGGAGGCAGAGGCAGGCGGATCTCTGTGAGTTCGAGACCAGCCTGGTCTACAAGAGCTAGTTCCAGGACAGGCTCCAAAACCACAGAGAAACCCTGTCTCGAAAAACCAAAAAAATAAATAAATAAATAAAAATAAAAATAGTTTTGTGAGCAAATGATATTCATGAAGACTAAAAACCAGTTAATGCCAATGGAGGGGGCTAGAGATTTAATTCTGACAGGCCTTGGGTTCACTCTCCAACAGCAAATAAATAAATAGCAAAGGAAGTTTCACCACCTGGTTGTAGATACAAGTGTATAAGAATACAGTGCTCATGCTGGGCGGTGGTGGCGCACGCCTTTAATCCCAGCACTCGGGAGGCAGAGGCAGGTGGATCTCTGTGAGTTCGAGGCCAGCCTGGTCTAGAAGAGCTAGTTCCAGGACAAGAACCAAAAGCTATGGAGAAACCCTGTCTCGAAAATTAAAAAAAAAAAAAAGAATACAGTGCTCATTCGGGCGTGGTCATAGGCCAGATAGTTAATTCACTGGAAATGATTAGAAAAAAAAAAAACAGGAACTGGGGAGAAAGCAGAAACAGGAACTAGGGAGAAAGCAGAAACAGAACTGGTTCTTTGACTAGTGACCAGGCAGATAAGCCATGATCTAGCCTAATAGAAAAGGAATGTTGTTATACTTAGAAGAACTCAGAATCCAGCATAATCCCAGTCCTTGAGAGGCTAACGTATTTTGAGCCTGCGGACAGCCTGGGGTACATAGTGAGACTCTGTCTCAATAGCAGCAACAAAGCAATAGCAAGAACCCTGACAGTTCAGAGTTAAATGCTGGTACTATCTCTATGTTGATGTGTATGTTTGTGGGGTGTTTTTATGAGATCTGGTTTCACTATGTAACACAGGCTGGCCTGGAACTCTTGCTTCAGCCTTCTGTGTTGTAAGAACTTAACCTGGGAGATGGAAGGTTTTGTATGTTTGGATTTTGAGACAAGATATCATATAGCCCAGGCTGGTCTTGAATTGTACATAGTCAAGATGACCTTGTTGAATTCCTGACCTTCCTGTCTCTACCTCCTAGTACTTAGAACTGGACCTGGTATGGTAGTGCCTGATTTTCCAACCTCCCCCCTCCGCCCCAAAATGTGTGAATGTAGTATATGGGTGTGGTGTAGGTGCAAGTGGCGGGGGGAGGTACATGTACCTGTGCCCAAGCATGAAGTCCAAAGAACATTGTGTTCATCTATCGTACTCTGCATTATTCCTTTGAAGAAAGGTCTCTCCCTGAAAGAGTTCTCATTTTCCAGCTAGTCTGGCAGCCAGCAAGCCCCATCAGTGCCCACTGCCCTGCCCCCAACTATACTGGTGTTACAGTGGCACATGAGATCTTGCCCAGCTTGTTAACAGTATTAGAATCTAGACTTGTGCAGGAAGTGCTTTTAGCCACTAAACAATCTCTCTGCTTTTCTGTTCGTTTTTGAGGTAAGGTATCATAATTTAGCCCAGGCTAACTGTAAACTCAAAAGAATAGTTAAGGCTGACTTTTGAACTCCTGATTCACCTGCCTCTACTTGCCACGTTCTGAGATTAGGCCCAGAGGGGACTGCTGTGAACCAGCTGAAGTCAGCACAGCAGAGAGTGCTGCCAAGGCTGAGAGAAGGGTATGGTGACCGGATAGGTGGGAAGCTAGGCGCTGGGAGCCAAGCTGTGTGCTCTGCTCGATATTGCTAGAATTTAGTGCTGCACTGTCTTGGACTAAGTGCCTTTACTTATCATAGAGAAACCAAGGCAGGGAAAGCAGCAGCAGCCAGCTTCTCAGCTGCAGGATTTGCTGGTGAGTCAGTGCCGTCCCGTCTGTGGGTACTTGATTGAAAAAGGCACCCTAGCCTCACAAACTTGCCGTTCTTCCTCCTTCACGAAAGAAAAAAAAATTATTAACAAAAATTATTTCTTAAACCTGACCTTCCAGAAAGCTATACTAAGGGGTGTTAGTCTTCTTTTTTTTTTGTTGTT
>NW_004949099.1:27171250-27233529 GCF_000317375.1 Microtus ochrogaster
AACTTTTTTTTAAAGATTTATTTATTTATTATGTATACAGTGTTCTGTCTGTATGTATGCTTGCTGACCATAAGGGGCACCAGATCTCATTATAGATGGCTGTGAGCCACCATGTGGTTGCTGGGAATTGAACTCAGGACCTTTGGAAGAGCAGACAATGCTCTTAACCACTGAGCCATCTCTCCAGCCCGCAAGGAGATATCTTGATTGAGGAAGCAATTATGGAGTTAGCAAGAATCCAGGCTCTAGAAAAATGCCCAAGAACCCACAGGGATGAGCCCAGCTAAGACCCTAAGCAATAGAGGAGATGGTGTCTGAACAGAGCAAATGTTTTAAATGGGGGCTGGAGAGATGGCTCAGAGGTTAAGAGCATTGCCTGCTCTACCAAAGCTCCTGAGTTCAATTCCCAGCAACCACATGGTGGCTCACAACCATCTGTAATGGGGTCTAGTGCCCTCTTCTGGCCAGCAGGCATACACACCAGAATATTGTATACATAATAAATATTTTAAAAAAATGTTTTAAATGGAAGTGAGAAAACCGATAAGAGTAAAAGAGGCTTCATAGGAGGAGTGCTCCACTCACTCCATTCCAGTCTTTCTGTCTGTTCTTATGATCATTAAACTGGTTTTTGTTTGAAGACACATTCTCCTCTGCTACCTTATTTTTAGGTTCTGGGAATTGAACCTAGGGCCTCACATATAATGGGCAAATGCCATACCATAAAGCTATATTTTAAATTTTTGTTTACTACTGTGTGTATATGATGTGGGAGGTGGGACAAACATGTTATGGAGCCCATTCTCTCCTTCCCTGTGTACATGGGGTCTTTGGACTGGACTCAGGTAGTCAGCTTGCATGGCAAGAACATTTACTTTTACCTGTAAAACCATCTCACTAGCCTTTTTTTCATTTTGAGACTGAGGTTTGCTAAATTTTGAAGGCTGACCTTAACTTCACTCTAGCTCAGACAGAACTTGGATTTGTGATCAATCCCCCAGCTTTGCCTACCCCTCCACCCCAAATCCCCATGAAATAACTGAAATCTCAAGTATGTGCTGCTAGGCCTGGCATAAGACTTTGTAAAATATATTTTAATGTATTAGAAATTTTCATACATGTATACAGTGTATTTTAATTACCCTGCTTCTTCCCATCTCCAACTCTTCCAGACTTCTCAACCTTGTCCCTATACCACCTCCCAACCTGTCTTTTTAAAACTGTTTTGACTTCAATTTCAGATGCTTCCAACTGATAGTCATTACAATCTTAAGCCATGGTTTAGGGGCAGAAACCTTAATATATTTTATATATATGTATAAACCTTTATTTTCCTGCAGGAGGAGAGACAGGCATAGTGTTGCATACCAAAAATTCCAGCACTTGGGAAGTGGAGGTGGGAGGCTCAGGAGTTTGAGACCAGCCTGGGCTATATGAGACCCTGTCTCAAATGGAAGTCAGCTATGGGTTGTTTGGGATTTTTGTTGTTGCTGCTGTTGTTGTGTGTGTATTGTGTTTTGTCTTTTTGTTGCTGTTAGATTGTTTTGAAATAGCATCCCTACATAGGTCATGTAGGTCCCTACTTGCTGTATAGTCCAGCCTGGCCTCAAAATTGCCTTCTGCTTCCTCCTGAGAGCTGGAACTATAGGTATGTGCCACCATGGCCCAGTTTATTTTCAAAACAGCTAAGCTTGTTTTTTGGGTGTTTTTTGTTTGGAGGACTGGAGGAGTTGAGACAGGGTTTCTGTGTCACCCTGGCTCTCCTGGAACTCTTCTGTAGACCAGGCTGACCTCAAACTCCATGCTGGGCTCATTTTGTTTTTTTTTTAAACACAGGGTCTTTGGTGACCAGGAACTCAAACTATGTAGATCAGGCTAGACTGCCTGCCCTTGCCTCCTGAATGCAGAGGTAACAGGTGTACACCACCAGCCTAAGACTGCAGTTGTGTGTTATCTGCATTACCATTGGAGTTCACAGACCATGAGTGTCACTAATCTACCCTTCCTGAAACACTGTTCAGATCCATGCGCCCTGGGGAGCTGTGTGGTAACAGAATTATCTGAAGGACCAGCATGTGGAAAGGACTGAACTTTCTATAAGACTGGCCCAAAAGCCCAAAAAAGGAAGACCCTTGCCTTCCTTCTAAGTGGTCACTGTATAGCTCTTTCCTGCCTTGTTTCCCTTAGTGTGTGGTGTTTGTATGTGTGTGCATGAAGTGTCTGTGGAGGCAGTGATCTTTCCATCTCATGTACAGCCTTGTAAGGTAGAGTCTCATAAAGCCTGGCACTCACCAGGTAGCCTGGCTGGCTAGTGAGCTTCTCCTGCACACTCACACACATGCCAGTGCTGCTGCTTCTGTAGGGAAGTGTTGTTTGGTGCTGGTGTAGCTTGTTGGAGCTAATTTCCTTTTTTAAAAAAAATTTATTTGGTTTTTTAAATTAATTAACCAGTTAATTTTATTTATGTGAATTGTTTTGCTGTCTGTATTGTTTTATGTCTGTATGAAGGTGTCAGGTTTCCTGGAACTGAAGTTACAAGTAGGTGTAAGCTGCCATTTGGGTGCTTGTTGGGGACTGTGGACCACCAGACCCTGAATTTCTTGTAAACAACTTGTTTTCCTCTGCTCAGCTGCTCTTAGCATGAGACCCGGATGGCAGGCTGGTGGGTCTGCAGCTGAAAGATCCCGAGAGCTGGGGCGTGGCCAGAGCCCTATATAACCTGCCCCTGAGCACAATAAAGTGGGCATTCTTGGCACTCTTGTCTCAAGGATGACCCGTGTCCCCATGTACATGTGTTTTTTTAAGTCTTCAGCTTAGTTCCTGGCTTGCGTACAGTCCCATAGTGCAAGCGCTACAGGTGCTGGGAATTAAACCTGGGTCCTGTGGAAGAGCAACCAGTACTCTTAATAACCACTGAGCCATCTCCAGCCCCCATTTGGTTTTGATTTCGGTTTTGATTTTGCTGGGGAGGGGGCTTGTGTTTTGAGGCAATCTTATTTGACCCAGACTGGCCTGAACTCTCTATATAGCCCAGGCTAGCTTTGAACTTATAGCAGTCCTCCTTCTTCAGCCCTTTGCATGTCTTTGTTTTTTTTTCATTGGAAAGGCACTAAATCAGGGTGACTTGGATTATAATACTTGTAATTAACAGTTTTTCTTTTCCTGAAAAACTCCATATATCAGTGATCTGAAGTTCAGAAATAATGGCATTTGCTAAATTTTTAGTGACTAAAACTTGGTGTGGTGGGCATGTTTGTGATCACAGCACTTGGGAGACTGAGCTAAGAGGCTTGCTACAAATTCAAGGCTAGCTTAGGAGCCGGGCGATGGTGGCGCACGCCTTTAATCCCTCGGGAGGCAAAGGTGGGCGAATCTCTGAGTTCGAGACCAGCATGGTCTACAGAGCTAGTTCCAGGACAGGCTCCAAAGCCACAGAGAAACCCTGTCTCGAAAAACCAAAAAAAAAAAAAAAAAAAAAAGCTTAGGCTATATAGTTTAAGGCTAGCATGGGCTACATAGTGAATTCAAGGTCTACCTTGGCTATGTAGTGAGAACTTCTCTCAAAAACAGAGTCCCAGAGAGGCTTGACATGTGTAGGCATCTTCGCATCTCCTGCGTGAGTACCCATCCGAAAGTCCGGCTGACCTGCCTCTTCTGCCTGTATGTTAGGTTCCAGAGCACCGTGCAGGTGAGCAAGCTGCAAGACCTCATCCACCGCAGCAAGATGGCCAGGTGCAGAGGACGGTTTGTCTGCCCAGTGATCCTGTTCAAAGGCAAGGTAAGGCCCACCCATAGCCTCATTTGCTATGAGACATTTACCCTGTCTTTGGGTTACTGACTTCATGTAAAATTGTAAATCCTTTTTCTTTTCTAGCAGCCAAAGGCAGGATAGTTGGTTGTTGGACACCTGGCACTGTGGGAAACAGGCCAGAGAAATAGACCATTTCCAACTGAAAGAGATTTTCAGATAGGGAAGGGATGAAACACCAGAGCCTTCCTACCTCCCTAACCCATGCTATAGAGCTAGACTAAGTCAGGTCCTGGCATTTTGCCTGCATGTGGCCTCAGTTTATTCCACAAGCCTACATCATTGGTTTACAGAGTACATTAAATCAGATAATATTATGCTGTTTGTTCCTTCTTTCAGTCCCGTGATTAGCCAGGTATTATTGAATGTGTACTTTGTGCCAGGCAGTATCTCAGAACTTGAAATATATCATCCTGTAAAGGAGACAAAAGTCCCAATCCTTGCAGTTCATGTGCTCAACAGGACTGTTAGGGTAGCTCCATAATGTGGTTTCATTTACCTGTCTTACTGTCTGTTGGTTCAGAGTGGCAAACAACTTGATCAAATTTACACAGCGAGAGAACTAGATTTGAGTCAGGCATGGCAGTGCACACTTGTAATCCTGATACCTGGAAGGTAGAGGCAAGAGAATCAAGGAGTTTAGGGACAGCCTGGGCTCCATAAGTCCTTGTGTCTTACACAGAAGAATGAGAAATGCATTTATCCTGACTTCTGATGTGGACTTGTGAATGCATCAATACGGGGGCATTGATATAATTTCAGCTCTAAACTGAAGCGAAGACCTGGGTGGAGCTTTGTCATTTGGGAAACACCAAGCAATTCCTGATTTTCTCTTTTTTAAAGTCAGGGTTTTGTTTAGTAGCCCAGGCTCTCCTTTAAACTGATAGCATTCTTTCTGCCTCACCCTCCCTGAGTCTGGGTTACCCTTTAAGCTTCCATCAGAGTTCATCTCCTGCCTCCTCCCCATGACCATTCTTAGCCTCATGCCTTATGAATGTGGGAAGTTGAAATTCTTCAATAGTTAAGACTTTTCAGACCTAGCCTATTAAGGGATTGTGAAATACTAGCAAGTAAATTCCCTCAACTTGTCAGGTCTATGAAGCAAGGGGGAAGAAAATTAAAGCAGTCCTGCTACTTCAGCCTCCTAAGTGTAAGGATTACAGACCCTGTTAGGCACTATTTAATGTCTAAGAATGTGGGGCCTGTGTGCACACACGTGCTTGGAAGCTAAGGGTCGAGACTGGGTGTCATTCTCTCAATCCCTGTCACCTTACTTTTGAGCCAATCTCTCTCATAAACCTGGAGTAGCCCCATTCAGTGGTGCTTCCTGACCAGTCAGCTCTACCCTTGTGCTGCTGTCTCTGCTTTCTAGCTCTAGGATTATATGTGTATACTGCCACGCCTGGCTTTTTATGTGGGTGTTGGTGGCCCAAACGCAAGCTCTCATGGTTGCATAACAAGTGTTTTACCAACTAATTTTACTTTGAGACAGGATCTCACTTTGTAGCTTAGACTGACCTTAACCCCCCGCCCCCCATCCTCCAGTAGCCGGAGATTCCCAAAGATTTCAAGCCTGTGTTGCCATACCCAACAGTTGGCAGTTTAATCTGAATTTTGGATGCTGTTAGACCCAGGAAGTATTAGGTAGCCCCCACCATAGTTCATTGTGCTTAGACCAGCAGGAAATTCAGCCCTAGCCATTCTCCATGGGCTTCTGGAACAGAGACTACAAGCAGAGATTGGCAAATAAAAATGCTACCCTGGAAGCAATAGTGGTCTCTTGACGGGGTCCCAAGAGACACAGGGAAGCAGATAATGCAGACAGGCCACATCTCCAGGAATGCACCCAGCTTGCCCCAGATGATACCCAGCTACTTACGTTTTGCCTGCTCTCACCGCCAGCAAGAGCCAGACAGTTGACCTAGTCTGCACCCATTTCATGCAGCAGCCAACTGTTTACTTCTTTTACCTTATGTGAGGACCCTACAGTAGACAATATTTTGTAACCTTTCAGAAATCTACTTTATACTTCCAGATTGTGTCACACATTCAGAAACGAACTTTAATTGCCCTGTCATCTTACATTTTCCCTTTTCTCCTAATGCCGTGGGGGCAGTTCTCCTAGCCTTCCGTCAGACTAGATTGGCTGGCTTCTGTGTCACTCAAAATTTCCCATTTCCCACCACCCCCGAAACACTGCTGGATTTCAACACACTATTTAAAGACGTAGTCTTAAATTAAATAATGAAGTTTAAAGGCCAGCAGGATGGCTCAGTGGGTAAAGGTACCCACTATACAAGCCTGGCAGCCTTAAGTTTGATCTTCAGAACTCACATAAAGGTGGGCGAAGAGAACTAACTAAACAAAGTTGTATACTCTGATGCACACTGTGGCCTGAGTACCGACAAACACACATCATGCAGATGTACAGATACAGTCTTTTAAAAGAAAGGTACTATTGCTTGGCTTTTAGAATTCCAACTCTAAAATGATCCCTTCTGTGATGAAGAAAGTAAAAAAAGCAAGGCAGTGGAGTAATTTAGAGTACTATCCTAGCATGTACATGGTACTGGCTTCTACTTCTCATAGTCCTTTTAATAGCTACTATGTTGCCTTGGTAATTTGGAGGTTTGTTTTTTTGAGGCACTGTCTCTCTACATAGCCCTGGCTGTCCCATAGAACTTGGCTATGTAGACCAGGCTTACTCTTCTTTTGTTTGTTTTTGTTTTGTTTTATCCTTTTTTTTTATTTATTAAAAATTTCTACCTCCTCCCATTTCCCTCCCCCTCCTCCACTCCCCCTCCTTCTTCAGTCCTAAGAGAAGTCAGGGTACCCTGCCCTGTGGGAAGTCCAAGGCCCTCCCCGTTCCGTCCAGGTCTAGGAAGGTATGCATCCAAACAGACTAGGATCCCAAAAAGCCTGTACATGCAATAGAATCAAATCCCAGTGCCATTATCATTGGCTTCTCAGTCAGCCCCCATTGTCAGCCACATTCAGAGAGTCCGGTTTGATCACATGCTCGTTCAGTCCCAGTCCAGCTGGCCTTGGTGAGCTCCCATTAGACATAGATCAGTCACCAGACTTACTTTTAATTCATAAAGATCTGTCTGCCTCTGCCTTCTGAGTGTTGGGATTAAAGGCATGAACCACACTGAGCTTCCTTGGAAATTGTTTTTTGTTTGTTTTTTTTTTTTTTTTTTATGATAATCTCATGAACCCCAGACTGGCCTCAGAACCACTATGTAACTGTGGCTGGCCTTAAACTTCTGATGTCACTGCCCTTACTCTTAAGTGCTGAGAACATAGCCACATATCATCAGGATTGTTTCAATAAGTTCATTTTAAAAGTTAAGATTCCAGGTATTTCTCTTTTAATTATTTCCCTCAGTATAAAAGTTACCCTCTATGTTAAAAGTTCCAAATTAATAAGTAACAGGCCCTTGAAGGTATGTGAGCTTGGCCAGTTCTCAACCTGACCCTCACTGTGTATGACTGTTCACATCCCTTAACCACCCTGGGCCAGTTGTTTTTTATTATTACTATTGTTATTATTATGTATATAGTATTCTGTCTGCATGTATGCCTACATGCCAGAAGAGGGCACCAGATCTCCTTGCAGATGGTTGTGAGCCACCATGTGGTTGCTGGGAATTGGACTCCCCAGAGGACGCTTCAGCCCCGCCACTTTTCTTCATCCATGAAATAGTGATTATCCCTGCTGCTTTCCATGTTTGTCTTAATGAGAATTCAGTAAGAAGATGGTGTCACTTGGCGGTACTGTGCCCAGTACCTGGTATATATGGACATTCTTCAAGTCTTACTTATCACTGAAGTAACACTGGTACCTGGAATCTGGGAGAGAGACCCCTTTGGTGTAGAGTCTGGAGGCTAATAAAAAGTCTAGGTATCCTTCAGACTGACTGTGATGGTCTCAGTGCTGGTAAGGGGCACTAGGCATTCTTTAAGCTCTGCATGCTTCAGAAACCATCTGACCCAAAAATGCTATTTGTCTCCCAGCACATTTGCAGGTCGGCCACCCTGGCTGGATGGGGAGAGCTGTATGGACGCTCTGGATACAACTATTTTTTCTCAGGTGAATATTGAACAGCCTTTTGCGGGTCTGAGACTGGGAACCACAGGCACGGTGGAGTAAGGAGCAGGTGTGATGAAGCAGGGTAGAGGCCAGGGCACTCCACTCAGCAGCAACTAGGGATTCACTTCAGATGCAAGCAAACTACTACACAGACGGGCATGGGATTCTGGTGGAGATAGGAGGGATGAACCTGGGATAGGGGCAGGTTGGTGCTGTCTATACTTGGTCCTTCAAGGAAGGAGGCTGTTATGAACACCTCTGGGTAGAGCCCATGATACCAGCCTCAGTGCTGACAAACTGGTTTCTCTGGCAGGGGGAACAGATGATACCTGGGCAGATGTGGATGATGTCACGGAGGAGGACTGTGCTCTTCGGTTAGTGCGGGGTTGGTCACTCTGGGTAGGAGGTTGGGTTGGGATGGGTGCCTGGTTGGTGGCAGCCATGCTCTTCTGGCAGTGGGTATTCATCTCTGGTCTATATAAGTGGATCGGCTCTTTGTCTCTGCTTTCCATCTCCATACCCTCAAAACAGCACTGTTTAAGTCCACCCAGTAGCTTCATCAAGACACTGCTGGATACCTGAGCAGTCTGTAGCTGGAATCCCAGTACATGATGACCTCAGGGTTTCTGTGCTGCAGGTCTAAGGTCAGCCCTAGATGTCAGTCTTTGCTTGAGCCCTACCCAGTGGCAGTATGCAGCTGGCCTGCTAAGTGTGAACTTGCCAGGTATCATACAACACACCTGGCACTGAATTACAGGATTGTAGCCACTGTATCCCACAATTGCATTTTTAGTCACACACACCGTTTTCCTTCTTTGGTATGTGTGTGTTTGGGGTGGGGGCAGCATTTGAGATGGTTTCATAAAACCACAGTGACTAGTTCTGGTTTTTTTTTGTTTTGGTTTGGTTTGGTTTTGGTTTTGGTTTTTGTTTTTTTTTTTGTTTGTTTGTTTGTTTTGTTTTTTTGGGTTTTTTTTTTTTGCATTTTGAGACAAGGTCTTGTGTAATCCAACCTGGCTTTGAACTTCCTGGGATGTTCAGAAGATCCTAGCCAGGGATGACCTTGAACTCTCCGGTCCTGTCACCATTTCCCAAGCTCTAGAACTACAGACATGCTGCAGCACTGAGTTCCTTTAAAGGGAGAAAATGGGTACACTCTACTCCTTTCAAATGGTCTTTCGTGAACAAGCCTACAAATATCCTTTGTGTGGTTGCTATCACATGGAAAGTCTTTAGCTGGTATCCAGCATCTCTGGAATGCACATGAGCACCCTAGTAAGATCCGCTGCCCAAACTGTTGCTCAGGTACTTTGCTAAGCCCAAGTTCTGCAACTGACTTTGAAAGCAGTAGCTCTGGCTTGTGCTCAAGAATGTTTGGTGTCCCCTGAGGTCAGGTGACTTCTGCCTTGGCCAGGTCATCTACAGCATACAGTTCTCAGGGAGGCAGCTGGCTCCTGGTAGTGATCAAGAAGCAGGCATTAAAAACACATTGCAGTGACTGTTTACTCTTTCTGCTGCTGCCATATCTGCATGGCGGGACAGAAAGTAGCCTGAGAATTTGGGGGGTTGGTTGTTTGTTTTCTTTCTCCTTGTTTCAAAGGCCTAGTTAAGTAGAAGAAATTCACTTACCTAGTATTTCACAACCAGCTGATCAGATCACCCTGAAAAGTCTTTATCTGTTGAAAAATTTCAATCTGTTACATTCATAAGGCATATGGCTAAAAATGGTCCTAAATAGAGGGAAAAGGGGGAGGTGGAGATGAACTCTAATGGAAGCTTAAAGAGTCTGAGCCACCAGCCTGATGCTTTTTAGAACTGAGATTATCTCGAGTCTTCTGGCTTAATGTCAAGCAGTGCAGAGAGCCCTTTCCCACTCTGGCTGCAAATTGCTCTTCTTTGAACCATGTCCCGAGACAGGGATAATCTCTTGGAAAGTCACCTTCCTTGCCTGCTCCCTCTGACTTCTGGATAATTGAACAGAGGTCTCCATCCATACTTTCCAAAATAGCTCCCTACCCCACACTTCTCTGGATCAACATGGATCTCATCCCCTTTCTCTGGCTATTATTTCAGAAGTGGTGACACACACCTTTTTGATAAGGTGAGAGGCTATGATATCAGGCTGCTTCGATACCTATCCGTCAAGTACATCTGTGACCTGATGGTGGAGAACAAGAAGGTGAAGTTTGGCATGAAGTGAGTACAGGGCATCTGGCATGAAGCAGGCTCAGGCTGTGTTCATGATTGGTGGGGCTGGCCCATAGTGCATGGCCCTTCTGGCTTGGTGGGCTGGTGTGAGGGCCATCTGTGCAGACTCTCATTGCATTTTCATTCATTCCTGATGTGCCTGCATCCACATGTGTGTATTGGTGCACGTGGAGGCCAAAGATTGACATCAGATATGTTCCCCAAGTCATTTTCCATTGGATTTTTCAAGACAGTCTTGCAATAAGCCTGGAGCTCACCAGTTCAGCTCTCCTGGCTGGCTGGAAAGCCAGCGGATCCTCCTGTCCACTTTCACATCACCGCGAGTATAGGTGTTTGTAGCCACTTCCAGCTTTTTACATAGGTGCTGGGGGTCTGAACTCAAGACCTCATTCAGGCATAGCAAGTACTTTACCAACTGAGCCATCTTCCTGGCCTCTTTCATTTATTTATTTGTTTGTTTGTTTATTGTATTTTTGTGGGGGTTATTTTGGTTTATTTTGCTTTTTGTTTGTTATTTTACTTTTCTTTGTTTTGATCTTTATTTTTGAGATAGTGTTTTGAAATATGGCCAAGCTTGGCCTTGAACTATGTAGCCTACACTGGCCCTGAATTTGTAAGGATCCTCCTGGCTCTGCTTCCCAGATCCTGGGATGAAAGTGTGCAACGACGCTCAGCTCCATGTTCCCATGTTTAGGAGTGGCCTTTGGAGGTAGAGAAGTCCTTCCTACTGTCCGGCTCTGTCCCACCCTCAGGACCAAGAGTGGATGTGCCTCATGCCTCCATGGAGCTGTTATGGAAGGTTATCCTCCAACTCTGGGTACTGGCTGAGGCCTGCTCCTTTGTTAGAGTGAAAAAGACCTCTTATTTGCATTGTTGAAGGGGGACAGGGAAGAGTTCTTTATTGTTTGCTGCTGACTGTCCTTCCTAAGTCTGAAGGACAGTTTTTTAGCAAAAAGTTCATTGTAAGAAATTGTTACACTTATTTGGGAGTCTGTATTTGTGTGTGTGTATAGGAATATCATAACACATTATGTCCCTGTCTTGTAGTGTAACCTCCTCTGAGAAAGTGGACAAAGCCCAGCGCTATGCAGACTTCACTCTCCTCTCTATCCCATATCCAGGTAGGAGAACAGGGTCAAACTTTCTGTGCTTCGGTGTCCTGGGAACTGTTTGGGAGGAGCTGTATCAGGCAGCATGGACGTTTGGGCCCAGGTCACAGCAGTCAATGCTTGAGGGTCAGGCAGGATCCTGCAGAGTTGTATATTTGTCTAAGGAGTGATGGTCAGAGGTGGGACCTGGTGTTGGTATTCATGAGCCACAACCTTGAGAAAGTTACTTCTCTGAGCTTCAGATTCCCTCAGGTATAAGTTAGAACTTGGAAAAGCTTAACTCCGGTTTGTCATAAAGGCTAGATTTTGTGTATCCATATGGCCTATGCACGTAAGAGGAAATGACATGTTCATACACAGCCATCATTCATGCTGCTCTGTCCCATATGGTGTGTGCCTTGTCATGAATGTCCAGAGCTATTTGTGGATCACCCCAGACAGTGCTGTTTGTGGAGCAGAAAAGCAAAAAGTGCTCTGTCATCAGTAATTATACAGTAACCTCCCAATATTATAGGACACTTTGGTATCCACAGAGCCACTCTGGATCTCTGCCACACAATCCCGTGTCTGTGGCCAGGCTATATTCTCACACTGAAAACTGGAGCTGTGTAGTAGTACTCTAGTTCTCTACCATCCCTGCTGGTCGGTGAACATCGGTCCCAGGCTTTGCCAATCACAGCAAGGTGTCCTCCCTCCTTGACGCCTCTCCCACTTCTCAGCACTGGCATCTTCCCTCAGTTTGGGCTTGGACTTTACTTTCTAGTCTTAGAGCCCTATAGTCATTATCAAGAACAGGCTGCAGTAGCCTCCTTAGAATTGCAAATTCAGCAAGCTTCTTGTGAGAGATATCCTCATCAGACGACTGATGGCCTTTAGACCCACTCCTGATGATCTGGCATCCTCAGTGTCCTCCATGCAGTTTCATGACGCTCTTTTCTGCCAGCTCTGTGTTTGGCGTCCTGTAGGACTAGGTGTAGCTCCTTGCCTTTGGCACTAGGTGCCCTGGAACCAGCCCCTCAACCTATCTGAGCACCATTTTCATCCTTCATAACATGGGAATAATGACACTTGTTTCAGAATAAAGTGAGAGACCTAGCCCCAATAGACTCTAAATTACGGTTCTGATGAGTTTGTGGGAAGAAAGGCTCTTGGAACCTTCTCTTGTCTAAGAGCAACTTTGGACTGATGTAGGTTATGAAGATGCCACTGGGCTTGACAGTGCTGGCAAAAGTTTCTTCTTCCAGAACATCCATTCCTCACTTGATGCCCTTGCATTCTGTACTAGAGCCATCAGTGGCTCTGCAGATGCTTCAGACCTAGTGTCGTCCTCCTAGGAGAGGCTGCTAGGGAGTAGCCTCAGCTATTCCACGTGATGTGGTGTGCTCCCTAAGGAATAGGCATCAGTTTGCTTGTTTATAGCTGAGTTCCAAAAAAGGCATGGGTAGGAAACGTAGTAGTTAGTACCACGTGTTAGTGCCATTGCTTCATTCCAGTAGCAGTAGTACAGTGTTGAGGGAGCTGCAGGTCTCTTCCCACAGCCCAGCTCCCGGCCGCCTGGCTAGCTTATGCCCAGAAATAACAGCACACAAACTGTATTCATTTAAACACTGCCTGGCCCATTAGCTCTAGCTTCTTACTGGCTAATTCTTACATCTTGATTACCCATTTCTGTTAATGTATGTAGCACCCCAAGGTGAGCTTACCAGGAAGATTCTAGCCTACATCCATCCTGGATCAGAGCTTCATCGCGTCTGCCCTGGCGATGAGCTGCATGGCGTCTGTCTGAGGCGTCTTACCTCACCTCCTCTTCTCCCAGCATTCTGTTCTGTTTACTCCACCCACCTATGTTCTAACCTATCAGGGCCAAGCAGTTTCTTTATTAATTAACCAATGACCATCCTCCATCAGTACAGGGTCTCTTTGTTTGTAGTTTGGCAACTTACTACATATTCCTCAAATGTTAACACCCTTTGTTAACCTGTCATTGGTCTACAGTCCGTCTGGCTTAGGGCTGAAGATATTTAGCATGATGTCTGCCTGTAATAGCAAATCACAGGGCATAGTCTCATTAACCAGAATAAGAATGAAGTAAATGATGGTACTTCCATAATAGAATAGAGCTCAATACAGTGTACAGGAGCACCTGGTGCAAACACCTGTAATCCTGGCAATTGAGAAGCAGAGGTAGAGAGACACTATAAATTCAAGGTCAAGCCTGATCTATGTTGTCTGCTCCAGGCCAGGTGAGACCCTGTTTTAACAAAAGGTGAGGAGTAGGGTACAGAATTAATTTGGTTGATATTCCCAGTGTGTTAAGGAAAACGTACTACCAAAACTGAGCAGAAAAGATGGCATAAAGATCCCCAAAATTTTTATGTACTTTATCTGATGATTTTATGAGTCAGGAGGAGGGTACAGGGACAATCAAAAGAAAAAAAAAAATAGCCAGACACAGCCATAAGGGGTAAAGGAGCAGGAGCAGAAGCACTTTTTAGTTAACATGCTTGTGTTCTTGAGGTTTTTTCATGTCTGTATCACTTTACAAAATTGCTGTTATTGAAAGTCATACCTTGGGCTGGAGAGATGGCTCAGTGGTTAAGAGCATTGCCTGCTCTTCCAAAGGTCCTGAGTTCAATTCCCGGCAACCACATGGTGGCTCACAACCATCTGGAATGAGGTCTGGTGCCCTCTTCTGGCCTGCAGACATACACACAGACAGAATATTGTATAAATAAATAAATAAATAAATAAATAAATAAATATTTTTTTTTTAAGCCATACCTTTTATAGAAAGTGAAAGAAAAAATTGTGGTGTTGGATCAGCGGTGATGGATCATGACTACATGTCTGGGCTTCTGAGGTCCATACCAAGGGCAGGGGGAACAGTCATACCTTTAACCTTTTAGGACTGTCACTTGAGTCCTGTGAGGTCTTCAAGGCTCATACAAGGACTAAAGATAGTATCAGTTTAACTTATAATGTAGATGGGCAGTGCTCCCAACTCTTCCTTCAGGATGTGAGAATAGATGGGGCCAAACTGCCCACTGGTTTGTATCCTTTAGAGTGAATTGTTGCCATCCCCTGCTTTGTCCTTACTGGGTTCAGAAGCTTGTTGAAGTAATGACATCAGGCACAGCCCTGGGTACCAAGTCAGTTTCTCACAAAAACAGTGTATGCATCCTGGGCTTTGTCAGAAGTTGATCTAGCAAGTAAGGATATGAGAAAGCAAATCACTTCATGGTGCCCTAGGAGATAATTGGTGTCTCCTTTTTGCCCAGGCTCATAAGCTCAAGGCCCCTGCCTGTTAGTTGTAGCTGTTCTCTCTCCTGGTGAGGCACCCTAAAATAGGCTGAAGTATTAGGACTGAAGATTATCTCCTGACTTCTCAATCATTATTGAACCTAATAATTCAATATTATTAGGGGATTAGTATAAAATAAAAGCCAAATTTGGCACATGGATTGGTCTCCACTTTTCTCTCCACAAAGACCCTCATTTTGCTTTGAAGCAAGCCTAAAGGTTGTTGTAGAGTTCCCTGAGTATTCATCAGCCTCTGATCTCTCACAGAATTAAGGGCTCTCACTGGACTTGGTGTACAAAACCCATGTGCCTGCTGAAGTCTGCCCACGCAGACCTGGGGAGCTCAGAGTAATTCTAAGAAACTGTTCCCTCTGCATTTGCTTTCCCCTGCCCGGTGACTTTATGTCACAGGAGCCCACTCAGCAAAATGGCTGTGTTCATCCCACAAAGGCAGGCTGTAGCCCAGGGGCAAGCCTCCTCTCTAACCAAGACAGCTGGCTACTGCAGAACAAGATATTGCCTGAGTCTGTCATGGTGGTGCACTTAGGAGGTAGAGGCAGGTTTGGATCTCTGTGAATTCAAGGCCAGGATGGTCTACATAGCCAGTCCCAGGACAGCCAGAGCTACATAGACCCTGCTCAGAAAAACAAAACAAAAAGCTGGTTGACTAAGTCAAGGTTGACACTAAGAATTCCTGTCACAAGAGCAGTATAGTGCCAGTTATGTATTGCCATTTGAATGTCACAGATACCCAAACAGCTGTGCAACTGACTATACTGTTTTATATGTATTACTGTATTTCACCTAAAGCCACCATCCCACAAGTAGGAAAACCAGGGCTTAGTGACATTCACCAACTTATTCCCAGTCTTTTAAGTTGGGTCTGCTTCCAAAGGCTCTTCTCTGCACAATTCCTCCCTCTGTTGCCGAGGCCTCCACCTGGTAGTTTCTGAGGAAGTTTGAATGATGAAGAATGTGCCCTCCCCCTGCTGGGTTGACAGTAGTGATGTCCACTGAGCACTTGTCAGCTTGCAGGCACTGCCCATGCCTCTGGAGTAAGGATATGCGAAACCTGTAGTTGGGGATTGCTACCCCCATTTCGAAGATGCTGCCTTAGCTTCTGCAAGAAAGTGAACTCTTGCTGTGAGCACTGCCTTTGTCTGCTGTGATTGGCACTAGAAACTTGTAGGATAAAGGGACCTGCAGTGAGGGAGGTGCCTGTGGTGACCAAGGAACACAGATAGTGCAAGGACAGTTGGGACCTTGTATAGCTGGAAATGGTGGTGCTCAGGAGCTTTCAGTCAGCCTCAGCCTGCCCAGGGCCACCGTGCAGAAAGCCTGGTGAGCTCATGGCTCCTGAGTTCTCCAGCACCTAGAGTCAGAGGTGGCAAGGGAGCTGTTGAGCAAGACAGGAAGTGCTAATAAGGTGCCATAACGCTGCCTTCTTTTCCAGGCTGTGAATTCTTCAAGGAGTATAAGGATCGGGATTACATGGCTGAAGGGCTCATATTTAACTGGAAGCAGGTATGAGTAACAATATTCAGCCATGTTTCTTTTTAGCAGGAGACCCTTTTCTTTATTCTTATGCCTGAATTTGTCTCGCTATTTCTTTCTCTTCCTCTGCTGCTTGTATGTGTGTGTTAATATCTCACTGCACACCCTTTCTGCTCGCTTTTTCATGACTGCCTCTCCATAAAAGAAAGTCTTCAAAGCCAAATTAGGGAACAATTAGCCTTCCTCTTCTTCCACTCTGTGAAGACTGGAAGCGGCATTGTTTCTTCAAGCAGGAGATCATGCACAGGGAGTCTCCAGAGGCCGTACGTGGCTTGCTGATGCTTCTTGCAGCTCAGATACTTCAGTATCTGACAGATAAACTCCATTCAGCTATGGTGACCTGGTCACTTTGCTTTTTAAGCAGTCAGTTCCAGAGGGCTCCAGGCATCTGGTCCAGAAGAGGCGAGCACTGTGGAGGGCTGTCCTACCTATGGTGGATACAGCTCCAGGGCTGGGGCCTGTTGTCGCATATGCTGGCCAATTACATCTCACAGTGTCATTCTGTTCTCAGGACTATGTCGATGCCCCATTGAACATCCCTGACTTCCTGACTCGCTCTCTGAACATTGACTGGAGCCAGTATCAGGTGAGGGCCTGATCATGCAGGCAGGACGAGGGGATGGTGTAACCAAGGGACCTTGTGCAAATGTTGGTAGTATTCTGACATCCCACAGCCCAGACAACGAGAAACTGCTTGCCTATTGAACTGTCTTTTTATTTGTGTGTGTGTTTGGGGATTGGTTTTTTTTTTTTTTTAAGACAAGGTCTCACTGTATAGCCCAGGTTGACCTAGAACTGTGTAGACCATCAGACCAGCCTTGAACTCAGAGATCCTCCTGAGCACTGGGATTAAAGGTGTGCACTATCTTGTACGTCGTGTACGGCTTTCCTTATTTGCTCCAGACCCAGAGAGTCAAAGTCTTCCAAATGTAACTCAGTGATTTGTGTCCACCAGGGGGATCTGTTTCCAGGGAACTTCACAAAGTCTGCTCTTCCACATCTGGGCTTAGCAGCTTTTCATTTTTCTTTTTAATGGGTTCTGTTAGAGGAAGTGCAGAGCTGCCTGACCTCATTTGACTGCAGAAACCTGAAAGATAGAGCTGGCTCTCCACACTGTTTAACCCTCACAAGCTGACGGCTGCTGGGAGTCTCCCTTGCAGCCTGCCCCTTCTCAGCTTCCTCTTGTCTGGCTGACACCTTGTCCTTCAGGATTGGCTCTGTGTCCACTTCAGGAAGACTTTCCTGATTTGCCTCCTCTCCCCATCCCTGATGGTTGGATGTCTACATCTACCTTCCCATTAGCCCCCTGGGTGTATCTATCATGGAATTTTCCACCGAGCTATAGTTACTGATTTAGAGATCTGCTTCTGTGAGCTCCGTGAGGACAGAGAACCCACAGCTTGTGTATCTCCTCAGCACCCCCTGCACATAAAGCCAGGTGTTGGGGTACGTGCCTGTCATCCTTTACTCAGGATCATTGCAAGTTTGAGGCCAGCCTGGGCTACTTAGCAGATCCTGTCTCAAAACCTGTCCACCCCATACCCTGAAGAGAGAAAGAGGGAGAGAGGGCAGGGGAGGACAGCTAAGCCGGTGATTATCAAAAGTATCCTGCCTCCCTACCATTTTCATTTGTGCCCTGCATTGTACAACTCCCACACAGCCTTAAGGTTTCCTTTTCTCAGACCTGGCCTGCCTCTTAGGCAACGGGAGGCCCCATTCTCTTATGTGATACTCAGGAAGTTTGTAAAGGCAAGGACTGGATTTGTCTTAACCCAATTCTCTTCCTGCTATGCAGATTCCAGGGAATTGAACTCAAGTCATGAGGTTTGGTGGCAAATGCCTCTACCTACCATTCCACCTCGCCAGCAGGGATTTATCTTATCTCTGAATAGCCTTAATAACAGCTTAGATGCCCAGGCAGCTATCTGGGTACATGCCGGGGGGGGGGGGGGAGCGGAATGTCAGGTATCTCCTAAATAAGTGTTTCTATAAGAGCGTCATCAGAGAGGGAAAGCAGGCTGGTGCTCTTCACTGTGATCCAAAGACTAGGTTTATGGGGTCCTGTTTTCTGGGCTATGGTTTCACAGGTTAAATAGCCAAGTAGAGACTACATACTCCTCAGTTTGTGTACTGAGCTCTCAGGTGACCTCTACCCTAAGCTGCCCTTCTGCTCTCTCTGGAGCTGCCTGTTTTCCTGAATGCAGGTGCCAAATGGATGTGATGAACTACTCACCAAATGGGGTGACAGGAGGGGCAGTGTATGTTGGTCCTGCTAAGGCTGTCTCTAGGGAGGAAGTAAGACCTCTTCTAAGTAGTTGGAGATGCTGCAGTTGGGTTCCTTGGCTTTGAACAGACCTTGCCTTTCCCGGAAGATGGGGTTGGCAGCCCTATCCCAGGCCTCACTAGGATCTCTGAGTTGTAAGTGTTCTCTGAGAAGGCATGCTGGAGTGCCTTCACAGCAGTGAGAAGCAGACCACTAGTTAGCTGGCTGCAGAGCAGGAACGTCAATGTGATTCAGGCATGCTGGTGGGGGGGGGGGGGGGGGGCATGTCAAAGGAATGCTTCCTTAAATAAAGCAGTCAAGCCAGTTTGCCTCACTTTGTCTCTTCATGTCATCTTCAGCCAGGGGTGCACTCTGCCCTCTCAGCATGTTAACTTTGGGGTCCCAGATTCCTTTATATTTTACCTCACTGGGTGATGGACTCTCTTGTTCACTCCGCTTTACACTCACTTTGCTCTGCTCCTGGAGGCTTTTTCATGGAGTGCATGGGATGAGCATCAGGGGCGGACACTGCTCACATTCAGTAGTCTCACATGTTTTGTTTCTTACTCTCCTGTAAATCTTAGAGTCTAGTGGTGCCAGACCCATCCCTCAGCCCAGCTGTGCGGTTTGGGCCTTCCCAGTGCAGCCCTCTCCATGGATAACCAGGCCCAGCCCTGGGAACATGCTGTCTCTTTCTGATCAAAGTCCCCTTTAGATCTGCACACTTGGCACTCTGCAGAGCCCCAGGCTTGGTCCCTCCCCTCCCCTTGCTGCTGCTATCTTTACTAGCAAGCCTAACCTGAGGCTTTATGCTCCATGGCTCCTGTCCTCACTCTGCAGAAGCTTAGCTCAGAGGAAACCTCTTGGCAATAGTGTGTCAGACATGTTGAGCCAGCTGTGTAAAGAGACCCTCATGCTCCTGCTGGTAATGGCTTTATTAGCACAATGCTGCAGCAGGTCTCTGGAGCTGCTAAAAGTAGGTCAGAACTCTCTGGGGGCATGGGAGGGTCAGGTAAATGAGTCTGCTTTAAATTCCTGGGAAAACCATTGCAATTACAGGTGCCGTGTTCCCCTCCCCCCCGGGAAGTGCTCTCTCTTTGGCATGCTCCACCCTCTCTGCACAGCCCAGAACGCTGATAGGCAGTTGTGTCCTAAGAGAGCAGAGGCTGTCCCTAGCCAGGGGAAAAGGCTCTGCAGAACTGGGTCAGGTCCCTCTATGGAATTCAGATTGGGAGTGGGCTGCTCCAGAGTGCCTGGTCTAGCCCTCTCACTTGGCTAGAACAGATTCTTGGCAGCATTATATATTTCCTGACTCCCACCTAAATGAGCCTCTTATTAAAATAAAACAAAGTGTCTGCTAAATACACTGTATATATTATTTCTCCAGGAGGTGGTAGTGCATATGTATAATCCCACCAGTCGGGAGGCAGAAGCAAAAAGATAGTGAGTTCCAGCCCAGCCTAGGCTAATATAGGAAGACCATCTCTAAAAAGGGAAAGGGGCCAGCCAGGTGGCTCAATATGTAAAGATGATTGCCACCAAGCTTTACACCCTGAATTTGATCCCCTGAATCCATGTAAAGTGGAAAAAAACAGCCCTCAAAAATTCTCCTCTGAATTTTCAGACATAAGCCATGGCAGGAATGCATCTTGTTGTTTAGTATGTATGGGTGTTTTGCCTGCATGCCTGTCTGTGCATCACTGTGTGCAGTACCTATGGAGGCCAAAAGATAACAGAATCCCTGGAACCCCCTCAGGACTGCAGTTACAGATGTGGGTACAGGAAATTGAACCCTGTTCCTCTATAAGAACAGCTCTTAGCCATTGAGCTGTCTTTTCTACCCCAGGAATGTTACACACGCACACATACATCCATGCATGCACACACAGTGTTAAACAGTGAAAAAAAAGTTAGCATGCAGTGAGCAGCAATAAAGGTAAATTAAACGACAATTGAGAAAGTTAGTGTTTGTGTTGGTTTCCATGGTGTGGTGGCAGATGAAAGAATGACTCTTACATGGCTGTTTGGAAACAGTGTCTACCCTGGACCCCTGCACTTAGAAGCCATTGGCATGAGGTTGCTTAAGAACACCTGCTAGAGGCGTCTATCCGTCACTCTCCAGCACACTGAGTAAGGGAGTGTGGCTGATGGATACAAGCAGAGCTCTTGAAGCTGAGGAATGAATGTCTCAGGTTACTTGGGGTTTGGAGCCTTTAGCTTAAGACCAAGAGCCTTGTTTACTTGCTGCCCAAAAATCATGCTTGGCACTATATGTAACTTTGAGATAGGGCCTCATATACCAGGCTGGTATAGCTGAGGTTTGCCTTGAATTCCTCATCCTCCTGCCTAGGCCTCCTAAGAGCTGAGGTTACAAAGGGCGTATCATTACACCTGGCAACATTTTTGTTAGATTTTGGTGCTAGGATGGACCTGGCATTTCTTAAATGCAAAAGCATGTGATCCACCACCAACCTACACCCCCTCTGGCATTTGTATTTGTTTGGGAATTTTTGAGACTCGGTATGTAGCTAAGCCTCAAACTCATGTTCCTCTTTCCTCTAAGTCCTAGTTAATATTTATTTCTCAATCTTTCTCTTGTTTTGTC
Organism: Microtus ochrogaster; assembly: GCF_000317375.1. NCBI lineage: Eukaryota > Metazoa > Chordata > Mammalia > Rodentia > Cricetidae > Microtus > Microtus ochrogaster. Next base: position 27,192,191 of record NW_004949099.1, read on the forward strand.
CAGAGTTGGGACCTGGTGCAACAAACACAAAACTACCTGAAACTGCTGCTTTCCATTGTTAACAGTGATGGTGAGTCTTGGGATCCCAAGCCTGTGAAATGCTGGTCAGGAATGTAGGATTAGGTCTCTGAGAATCCCCTGAGCCAAGAGACTTTTCAGGCTGGATTCCTTCCCAGGGGTATGCTGATGAGATGTCTGTGTGGGAAAAAGCACTTGCTGCACAAGCTTGATAAATTGGGTATGATGCCCAGAACCATGGTGGAAGAAGAGAACCAATTTCCACAAGTTGTTCTCTGATCTTGGCCTGTGCACGCTTATGTGTGCACAAACACAATGATAAACAGTTAAAAACAGAACTTCAACTAGAAGAAATATGAGAGACCATACTAGGTACTTCATCCATATCTAGGATGAAATTGGGGAATAGCCTTGGACAGGTGCCTGGGGAAGAGGACACTAAGCTGGCCTGGAGGCCTTTTCATCAACCCCTGTCTGGGTCTCTCATTTGGTGTTCCTGTTCTGCCACAGATGACCGCGGGCTGCTGGTACACTGTATCTCAGGCTGGGATCGGACCCCTCTTTTCATCTCTCTTCTACGCCTTTCCTTATGGGCTGTGAGTATGAATAAATGTCTTGGAGTCAGGGAACATGCAGAGATCATTTTAGGCTTTACCCTTTGGTGTCTTAATTATTATCTCCAAGATGCAGAGATGCTGTGGGGTGAGGGCACACTCAGCAGGTGTCATGTTTAACCCTGTTCTTGGTCAGTGGGCACAGTCACCCAGTCTATGGTGTGGTTTGCTCCTGGGGTAAGGAGGTCTATACTAGGACCTTTCTGATCTTGCCACCTTTGGTCTCTCCCAGGATGGGCTAATCCACACATCTCTGAAGCCTGCTGAGATCCTCTACCTGACTGTGGCCTATGACTGGTTCCTCTTTGGGTAAGTTTTCAAGGAACACCAGCCTTTGAGGTGTATATGCATGGTATTTTTTATGGGGAACAGAGATAAGAAAACAGTTGGCTTCCTTTGGAAAAGATCAGAAATGTTGGCAGGCTTCATCTGATGCATTAGTGCCAAAGACTGGTCTGTCTCTGGTGCACAAGCCTCCTACAGCCCCGTGTTACACCCTTTGATTCATCACTCTTCTTTTTCAGGCACATGTTGGTAGATAGGCTCAGCAAAGGAGAGGAGGTGAGTACCCTCATAGACCTATACCACACCTTAAGACAGAATGACGTTCATCTTGGTTGTCATGCTGTAGAGGCAGTTTCTCAACCCAGGATACTTGGATGAGGTCACCATCTTCTTCCCTCAGGCAGCGTTGGGGAGCAGAGGGGAAGCAAGAGCACAGAGCCCTGTGTGAACCTCAGGTTCCCTTTGTACTGCAGAAAAAGTTCTGGCCACAGCTGCTGTGATTTTTTTAAGTTAATGTTCTTCCTTTCTGCACTTGGCTCTGGAACCAATGTATAGGGTGCTTTCCATGACCCATGCTCAGGGCCGAAACATGAAGCACTGCTATCTTCAGTCCTGCTGCACACAGAATCCCTTCCCTTTCCCAAGGTGTTGTCCTGCCCACTTCTCATCTGTAGGCTACCTCCAGGTCCATTTGTCCCTCCTCTTCAATGTGGTCAAATTCCTCTGCCATCTCCATATCTTTGTCTGCTTGTCATGGTTTCCCCAGCATCAGATCTTAAGTAGGGCTTGTGTGTGTCTATTTGTCCTGCTTATTGCCTAGGTGACCTTGAGCAGCATAACCTTGAGTCTCCTGGTGCCTCGCTCAGAGCTAGAGATGCCTATCAGGACAGTGTTGGCTTTGTCTCCCCTCATCTCCAATGTTCAGAAGCATCGTCTTCTCTCCCTCCCGCTCCTGAGCTTGCTTCCTTCTTGGGCATCTTATCTCCAGCTTTCTTTTGTTGCTCCTGTTTAGTTGCTCGTCCCCCTTCCAAATCTCTTCTGAGCACTAATGTGACTGCAGGGCTGCAGAGCTCATAAGCCCGTTCCTTGGAGGCCCCATGAACTCTGCCAGAGGCAGAGCCTTCGGCGTTGAAATCTGGGCAGAAGGCCTCTTTGTAGACTCTTGTTTGGAGATTTTGCTGGTGCTTTAGGACATTCTGTCCTGCACTCCATCTCCCTCCTCTCCCAAAGCAGGCCAGATGCTCCCTTCAGAGAATCAAGGCAAAGATGAAGCCGAGCTGCCTGGGCTGAGTCCTACCCTTCGGTCCCTCAATGTATGCAAAGGTCTCTGAGACTGGAGGGTTGGGCTTTACCTCCCCAGACTACAGAAACCTCTAAAAAACAAGCTAAAAACAGCTACTATGTGCCTTTTTACCCTGTCTTCTGCTTTGAGGTTCCCTGGATATATTAGCACATTAAAGGCTGAAGAGTCTGATGGAACACCTGTGTCATTTTATATAATAGAGCATTTTCATACTGACGAGATCTGAGCAACCCTCTGCCTGGTTTTTTTGTTTTGTTTTGGAGGGACTCTTACAGGGCCCTGTGGGAATGTGTGGGTGTTTCCCTGTATCTCATGGGTTGCATCTTTGGGGATCACTGGTGTGCTATGTAGGCTAAATAGACTGAAGCCTCTGGACTAGGGCACTGGCTGGGATTTACTCATGGGAATGGGGTTGCTGCCAGAATCAGCACCTCCTGCCTGTACTAACTCACAGCAAAGTCTTGGGCCTCACAAGACCTGAGCACAGCAGACTCTGAACTAGTCCTCAGCTGCCCTACACAAGTTCTAATCCTGTGTCAGATCCTGTGACCCCACCCCATGGAATGCCTTTCCACATCTGCCTTATCCACTAATCCCCATGCCCAAGATACTTGCCCTCCCAGCTGTCCTTCCCTGTCAGTGGCTCTCCTTGGGCTTAGATGGAAGTGGGAAGCTACTGTTACCTCCTCTTTGTAAAGATTAAGAACATGTATGTTGAAGATTTGAAAGCTCTACATTGGACTTCTGTGTCCTCAAGAAAGGAGCACATTCCTTCCTTCCCTGCCCCATCTCATGGGCACTTGCGCACCCCTGCTGAGCCCTGTCTTTCACCCACATCAGTCGTAAACCCAGAAGATGGAAGATGCAGCAGGGTCTCCAAAGCAGGTCATTCTCTGTAAGAGGGATTAACCAGACCAGCCAGCAGCCCAGTTCTGAATGCTCTGCTATGTAGTGATATTTCATTTTAATAAAAATGAATAAAGCTTGCCTGAAGATCAGAGAGTAAAACAGCCGCACTGATCAGCCATACAGACCAGACAGTGGTGGCACACACCTTTAATTCCAGTAACCACACTAGTTTGCCATAAAAACCAGGCATTAGTGTGCACCACTAGAGAGGAATATAAAATGGGAGGAAGACAGTTTTCAGACACAGTCTCATTCTGAGGATTTCTGAAGGCAGGATCGCCATTTTTTGGACTGAGGTAGAGGTAAGAGCAAGTGGCTGGCTGCTTTGCTTTTCTGGTCTTCAGGTTGAACCCAATTTCTGTCTCTGGGTTTTATTAGTTGTGCTGCACTAATAAAGCTGTCTCCATCTTTCCATTGGGGAAGGCTAGCTTCTCACTGTGTTCTGATTTTCCTCACTCCTTCAGATTTTCTTCTTTTGCTTCAATTTTTTGAAGCATATCACCTCCGAAGAGTTCTGCCTGAAGACCCAGAGGTAAGTGGAGACCAAAGCACTCAGGGGACTCCTCCTGAGTCCTCAATAGGGTATTTATCCCAGCCCTGTACAGATGTCCATGTTGAGGACCCAAGTGAACAGGGAATGGATGGTTTGATGAAGAACTGTGATGCTGTAGGAAGAAACAAGCCTGTGGACAGGACTCCTCACTTCTCACAGCCTGAACTGATGATACTCATCATTCTTGGGTCCTATAGAAGGCCAAATGTGCTGGGATGTAGCTCAGTAGTAGAGTGCTCACCTACCATGCTCCAGCCCCTGCATTCAACCTTTGGTACCATAAAAAAGAAAAAACTCAGAATATGTCCCCATAGAAACTGAATCATAACTCAGCTGGGCATCTTGGTGCACACTTTATCCCAGCATCTGGCAGGCAGATCTGAGTTCAGAGCCAGCCTGGTCGTCTGCACACTGAGCAGAAATCTGCTTTCAGCCTGAAAAAGTCTTGTATGTCTGGCAGTTACTCTGGGACTTCAGTGAGAACTTGGGTCCTGTGAGTTGACTTGTCTTTCTACCAAACTTGCCAATTGTTGGGCCATGATTGAAAGGAAAAGCAGACTGTGTTGACTTTAGTCTAGTGCGTGTGACAGGCAGAGCCAAGCTAGTAGATCCCAGAAGTGGGCCTGGTACCTGTTCCATGTGTTGCCAGTAGTTGGAACTGTCCTGTAGGCTGGGTAGAGTCAAGAGGAGGTGACAGAAAAAAACTCCAGCTGCAGCTCAAATTTCCTGCTTGGGGTTGTCATTCTAGGAGGAAGAGTTTGCCAACTCGGGATGCAGGCTTCACTCTGGAAGATATCTGCATGTTGAGTGAGTGCTGGCCCCTAACAGCCTTTACTTCTTCACTGTAGCTACCTGAGAATAGACCACATGGGGACCTGTTCTAGAAGCTTATCCATCCAGCCATGTGGTGTGGAAAAGGTGGGAGACTGGTAGTGGGGAAGGTAACATGCTGACTTTCTGGCTGCTTTCAGGACGCAGAGACCGAGGCAGCACCACCAGCCTAGGCAGCGACTTCTCCCTGGTCTTGGAGAATTCACCAGGAGCCGTGGGGAGCTTCACCTATGAGGCTGTGGAACTTGGCCCGGCAGGAGCACCAACTCAGGCAGCTTGGTGAGGGGCCAGACTGAGACAGAGTAAACTCACAGCTGTGGCCCAAGGCCACCAGCCCTAGGGAGCCAAGCTGTAGCCCCAGGAACAAAGGGGGCTCTGACAGAAGGCTTGAGAGCACAGCTTCATCCCCTGCTGTCTGTACTGGGCCTCAGAGCCCAGCCATCTGGTTGGTGAGGGGCACTGCATGGTGGCCCAGGAGCATAAAGTGCTGGTGCTCCCAGTGGGACCAAGAAGCAGCAGCGAGATGAGAGGGAAGAGTACCCTGTACAGTGTGCCAGGAGGTAGGGGCCAGCTTAGTGAAAGGAAACAAAAGGTGGTGGGTACATACGAGGTAAGGGACCTGCTTTGAGAGTTCTCCCATGAGAATGTGGCAGGATCTGAGGCCTTCATGTCTTCCTCCTTAGACACATGGCAGAGTTTGTATAGCATTTACAAGTTAGGGAATAGAGCAGTTAGTGCACACTAAGAATAATTTTCTAACATGTTCTGAGTCATGGGCCAATGCAATTAGAATGCCTTAGAGTCTCAGTTAAAGTCCCAGCCCTTGTTGCCTGTGGCTTGAGTCTGAGAGAGGACCAAGTGTTTGTGCCTTCTGGGTATAAAAGTTCCCACATAGACAAAGTGGCTCTGGAATTCAGCTGACAGCCTTGCTCTTCTGCCACAGGAGGAAGAGTCACTCATCCTCCCCCCAGAGTATGCTCTGGAGCCGGCCACAACCCTCTGAGGACCGCCTGCCTTCCCACCATGGGCTGGCTGAAGCCAAGTCTTCCAGCTCTTCATCCTCAAACCATTCTGACTTTTTCAGGATGGGCAGCAGTCCTCTTGAGGTCCCCAAACCCAGGTGAGGAACCCCAAGGTTTAAGGAGCCTGCTGGAAAATGTTACTGGCTTTCCTCCATTAGCAACGTTGGAAGCAGGGCTCTTAACATTGAAGCTGGGATTCCTTGGTATGTGCCTGATGTAGCTCCTTAGAGCTGGAAGAAGTGGATAGCTTAGCAGGCCCACTCTTTGAAGGATTGGTTGCTTTTGGGGCACAGAGCCTTCACTGGTTTGTAAAAACTTTTGGAATTGCTTCCTGGAGCTCTGTGTAGTACATGGGTACACAAGTGATGTAATGGTTGTTATGTGACAGAGTCACACCTTTGGAAGATCCTAGCCCTCTATGGACTGCCTGTTGTTAATCAAAATGGGTCTGGACACTCTGGGTTCATTATGTCTCTCACCTTCCTTGTCCACATTGATGGAGAAGCTAAAACAGATAAGGAGCCAGCCCAGATATGTGTCTGTGGAAAACTGTAACAACTCTACTCCTGAGAAAGCATCGACTCAGCTAAGACAGGTGTGCCCGTGCTAAGGCCAGTACACTGCCTCCTGGGTAAAGTTAAAACTGAGCTTGCTCCAGGGCTTATGAATGAGGGGTGCTCTGGCATGTGGGGAAAGCACTTCCCAGCTGATGGTCCTGCTTTTTCCATCTCATATTTCAAGGAAAGTCCTTTCCTGTCTGAATCCTAGAGAATTCCTAGCCCTTCTAAAGACAGCAGAACAGTGTGGGGCCTAGAGATCCCTAAGAGATTCACAGAATGGGCATGAGCTCTGGAGTCCCACTTAGACTGGAGCCCAGCTTTGCCATGTAAGTCTAAATCACACTCAGACTTGTAACTTTCTGACTTGGTAGCAGGCCTGTTAAAAGGCAAACTTGCTAATACTTCTGGTACCCTCCTTTACTCTCTGAACAAGAGGAAACAGTGGATATGAGGAGCCAAAGCATCCTCAGGGAGGCCAAGCAAATGAACAGTGGGCAAGCATGGTGGCTAGCTACTCTGGCCAGAGATGCCTGATGTGCACTACCTACAGGAGAGCCCCTCACCTCAGTGTCATTGGCAAGTGCTGGGGAGTCTAAGCCAAGACTATAGCCCAGAGGAGACTTGGTGGCTGTCAGGGCCAGGCAGACAGTCCACATTGCCTGTGCCTGTTCACATCCTACATGTGGGGGCTGGCATGTATGGCCTGTTGCTGTGACCTCTCACCTGCACTCGGCTGTTCTCGGGACTACTCTGGTGTTGTAGTAGCACTGTGAGACTCTTGCTGTCTGGGCTGAGGTTCTTGTTCATGGTCCCTGCCTCCTTTACTGCCTTTTCTGTGTAACACTACTGGTTAACTGGGCAGGAAGCCAGAATGGTCTACTTTACCATCTAGGCCTTGCCCCAACTGTAGACAACTCCCATCAACACTTTTCTCACACCCACTTTTTATCTTCCCTTTCTGCCTCCCAGGACAGTCACAGTTTCCTTCAATCTTACGGATTTTTTTTAACCTTCTTTGAGTGACTCCGACTTTCTCATAGGGTCCAGGATGGCTGTAAACGTCCTTTCTCTGGGAGATGAGGAGTATTGGGGGATCCACCTTTTCACCTCAAAGCCCTATACCCTGAGGCCAGCCCAAGGCTAGCATGGACCTAAATGGGGATGGCTAAACAGTGTGCGAGGCAACTGCTGACAGTGTCTTCTGAGAGCACCTGCCCAGAGCAGGCCCAGCTAGCCAGGCAACCCGTTCTGAATCACATGTCTGCTGCCAGAGGTTTTGAAAGACTACACTATTCTGATTTAGAGCATTCTAATTATGTATTTCCATTAACATTAAAATTAATTTAGTCTCTTTTATCTTAAAGTGCCTGAGGGATCCTGTCATTAGCTGCTCTGCCTCTTAGGTAACAGTAGCCAATCAGGTCTTCAGTGCCACAGGCAGATCTATGTGGAAAGCAGCCCTTTAGGAAAGTTATCCATGACTGCGACAGTCACTGCTGCTGTGAGGTGCTGGGTCTCGTGTGTTCCCACTCTCTAACCCCTGCCTCTCCTAAAGCAGGACCCCCGAGAGAGGAATCGCAGAGGCTTTGCTACGAGTGGGGAGGAGAGCTCTGTGGAGTGGTGATTCTTACGGGGCTATGATTCCATTTTTCTCACAGGGAAGACAGTGACTTTGGGGTTTTTTTCTCTGCTACCATATAATCAGCCACAGAACTCTTAAGTGTACATGTCTACTTCAGCCTTAATTAGGAAATCACCTGTTCGGCCTTAGCATGGCCTTAATCTTGGTTCTTATGTTCCTTAGGAGTGAGGGGTGGGGTTCTGGCACAGTGCTGTCTACTGAGGAGGATGGTGCCACCACTGAGCCCAGCTTGATGCCAGGCTGCCTGAGAGACACCCAACAGCCTGGTTGAATAGCTAAGTAGCAACACAGGAACTAACCTCTGCTGCCCAGTTAGCTGCTCCCCCAGGCACTGCCCCCTGCTCATTATAAAGCTGTGAGCTCTGTCCCAGGCTGTCTTATACAGCAGAGAAGCCTGGCTGCTCTCAGCAGGACACAGATTCCTGTCCTGCCCTAGACCTGACGTGAGTGCTGATGTACATAAGGCAGTCCCAGCTTAAGACCTGGAGGAGGAAACTTTGAGCCCCAAGACTTTTCCTTGGGCTGATGTAGGAATGCAGGAGGCCTTGCTGGGCTGACATGCACATGTGTAAAAGGTCAAAGACCAGGTACTTGGGCAGAGGCTGTGGGGCCATCCTTGAGATGCATCATAGGTATGATGCAACAATCAATGAATCAATGACTGGTGTCAAGAGGATAAGTCTGGGTCCAATGACATATAGGCTTCCTCAAAGCATAGGACTTGGCTCGGATATTCCCTTCATGCCACTATTCACTGAATGGCTTTCCCTTTTCTAATCTGTAACCAGAAACTTCAGACAGGTAACTGAACTGTACTTTCAAGCATTGAGATGCTTTCAAAATACAAGTAACAGGAAGCACATCAGGTAGCCTTCAGGTATAGTCTTACAGCATCCCAAACCTATATCCCAGTGGTTCCTTCTCTTAGCTGCCTTGCTTCTTGAGCCACCTTTCTCCATCTTGCCAAGTGACTGTTGGGAGCTCCTGAGACACAGAAGGCTCTCATGAAGCCTCTTCTTCCAGTCACACTTTGGCTCTCATGGTAGTCATGTGCCCATTCATGAGCTAACCCTGCCCGTATTGAGAAGGAGAAACAGCCAGCAGTGTTGGCACACACCTTTAATCCCAGCACTTGGGAAGCAGGGCTACATGGTGAGCACCTGTCATCATCTTTCTCTCTCCACCCCAGAACACCCATGTAACAGTCCTGGCTAGCCTGGAACTCACCAGGCTGGCCTCAAACTCGGAGATCTCTGCTTCCTGAGGACTGGGATTAAAGGTGTGTGCCTGCACCACCTGGCATCTTTTTGGTTTTTGTTTGGTTTTTGTTTTTTAAAGGAAAATTGGCTAAAATGGACCTGGGCCAGACCTGATTTCAGTCCCAGCTTTGGCCTTCCCAGCTGTGCAACTTGTGGGGGAATGACTTTCCTCCCTCCGAGCTCCGTTTTGAGCCCAGTTTTAAATTAGAATAGTGATCCTGAACCCTGTAAATAAGGGTGAAATGGTGTAATGAAGTAAGGTGTCTGTCAGTCCTGACATGGTAGATATTTGTTCTTCCTACAGATGTTCAGGAACTGCATCTGTTTTATCAGGAACTGTTCTTATCATTTATCTGCCAGCCATGTCAGAGCACTGGGCAGCTGATAAAAGCCTGGTGCCTCACCCAGACCTATTCTTGCCTGGATTCAGCCAGTATTTTTTGTATCTGTTTTCATGTCTCTCAGTACAGGAAGTAGTAGCTAGAAGCTCCCTGGCTATAACTGCCCTCAGCCAGGTGTTCTCCAGGAGTTAGGGAGGCTGGGAGCTGCTGAAGAAGGGCCTGCGCTGAGGCCAGCTAAAGGAGTAAAATGTTACCCAGAAGCTACCATCCTGTGCAGAGGCTTTGCTCTTCTAGGCCCCAGGCTGAGTACAAAGCTCCATAGCTCAGTTTGAGGGCTACTTGGCTATGTTCTTTCTGGTGCTTGAGCAGGCGAGCACAGGAGGCAAATCAGACTTCTCTCTTCACAGCTTTGTTGACCCTTGTGTAGGAGCCTTACTAAAGCTGGTGAGGGTCACCCAAACGCTGAACGTACTACAGCTCTCCTTCTCATATGCAGACGTAGGTCCCTCCAGGAGCACACTGATCTTTTGTCTCTAGCTGTCCCTCTCGTCTGCTGTAATCCAAGGATTTTCGAGTGTCTCTCAAATGTAAGAGCTGAATGGTCATTTTACATAACCTATTATTTGACTTAAACCTCAGGTAGGAAGATCTCGTGTGTTCATTCTTGAAAAATGTCAGTGTCTCTCAAGAATGGCTGCCCAATGTGAGCTGTTTTCTGTTCCATAGGAGGGGATGCCCTCCTGCTGGTCCTTTTGCCTCATCCACCTGACAGCTACTCTGGCCTGGCGTTGCCTGTGGGAAGCAAAGGGAATTGACTACCCCAAGGGACCAGAGGGCTGAGGGGAACTAGGCTGTGATTCCCTGGGCTAGCCTCCAGGGAATGGGTTTGGGGCTTGAGAAACTTGATGGCAGTCCCTGGCTCAGAAATGTCCCATCTCGCCCAGTTTGCTCTGCTCAGGTGCTCTACCCCCACTCCCAAATCTCCTTAGAGTCTTAGAAGCTGTTTCCCCATACGCTGCTAAAAATGGAAAAAGATTCTACTCTTCAGATGGTCTGTGGAGACTGAGGAGCCAGGCTTGTGCCTCTGGAGGGTTTGCACTGGCTGCAGGCCCAGCACTGCCAGGAGAACACCCAGGGCAGGCTTGGCTTCTCTTGAGAGTCTGGCTGTGATTCACAGGTCTGACATTTATCTATCTAAAAACCAAGAGGTCTGGCTTTGTGCACCCTTGGGCTTCTTCAGGTAGTAGACCATGTCCTGTTCTCATCCCTGGTGACATCACACTTTGCCTAAGGTCACCACAGTGATGAATGTGGCAAGGACCAGTGTTGGCAGGTATTCCAGTTCACAGCAGCTTTTTACTGTGAAAAGCCATCTATTTTCCTTTCTCACAAGGTGCTATACTTCTCGTTCAGGACAAATCTGTAGTCAAACTCGAGTTTAAAAACTTCTTAAAGGGCTGCTGAGATGGCTTACCCAGTAAAGGCACTTGGTGCCAAGCCTAAAATCTAAGTTCAGTCCAAGGACCCACATGTAGATGGAGAGAACCAATGACTGCAAGTTGTCTTCTGACATCCACAGTGGCATGTATACATGCACAAATACACATAAATTTAAGCTCTTGTGTCTGGATATGGTGATGGTTCATGACTGTCTTAGCACTTGGGAAGCTGAGGCAGGATTGATACAAATTCAAGGTCCATTTGGCCTACATAGTTTGTTTGTTGCAAGCCTATTTCAAATCACCAGAGCACATAGTCACATAGGTCACGGGTGCTTGACAGTAAGACTGGCCAAACAGCTGGGAGGAGGGAGGGTAGGTGCTGTCACCTGAGGATCCACCGATGCCAGCAGCTAAGTGGGTAGGTATTTTTTCCTCTGCTTCCTGACCCCACCCTGTTCATACTCTGGCCTTGTTTCTGCATCCTTGTGGGAGCCTTTCTGCTATTCTTAAGTTAAATAATAAAAGTTGAGTTAAATAATAAATAATAATAAATCAATCCTAGTACTTGGGAGGCTAAGGCAGGAGGACTGCTCAAGTTTGAGGACAGCCTGGGCTATGTAGTGAGTTCCAGGCTTAATGCCAGAGACTGACTTGCAGCCTCTCAGACACCTACAGGTCAGCTGCTGTCCAGGACAGAGGCAAGGGCTTGACTGTTGAGTAGGGAGGAGGTGGCAGCACAAATTCCCTCCCCAGCTCCCAAATCTCTCTTGTCAGAAGAGGTCTGATGAAGCTGTCAATTTGCAGCCTGGTTTGATTCATCCCTCCCCTCTGGGCATAGTTGGCTCTGTGGTGCTCTTGAATACAAACTCTGGTTCCTGGAAGGAGCTGCAGAGGAAGGGGGACCTCGGGGCTCTATCTCTTCACTCTTCCATCTAGGTCACCACCCTCCACAGTTTCCAAAGGCTTGTTCTCCCTCCCTCTGATAAGATTTCAGTGGCCCTGGGTTCCATGCTGCACAGATACTGTCACAAAGAGGGTGACTGCCCTTGGGGCCGGCTTCAGCCTGATCTCCTGTCAGCTGCTGTTGAGGTCGCACTTAACTGCATCAGCCACCAGGAAAGGCACATTGGCCACAGGCTTTGGGTCTGGTTTACCTCTTGTTGCCTTGCTTTGCTCTTGGTCTTTGGCTTCGTTATCTACACAAAGCACTGTCCTCACAGCCCAGCACACCGTGTAGTCTTCTTTCTCTCTCACCCTTACCCAGCTTTGTTTGCTCTTTTGGAGAAAGTAGTTGGCTTTCAGCTGCTCCATCAGAACCTCAGAGCCATGGCACAGGGCCATTGTGCTGCCCACCCTTCCCTAGGGTACCCCTGTCAGGCATGTGACTGACTGCATCATCTCCCCTCTCTCTCCTCTCTGCCCCAGATCAGTGGACCATCCCCTGCCCGGATCCTCTCTCTCCACAGACTTTGGCAGCTGGCAGATGGTAACGGGCTGTGGCAGTATTCAGGAACGGGCTGTCCTGCACACAGACTCCTCTCTCCCTTTCAGCTTCCCGGATGAGCTCCCTAACAGTTCTCTGTAAGTGTCTTGCTTGAGAAGGCAGGATACTCCCCTGCCCACGTCAAAAGCTGGAGAGCAATCAGGAGTGCTGGTCAGGAGTGAGGCAGAGGCTGACCAGAGGGAGCAGCTCGGGGTATCTGCCCCTCCCCGTTTGTCTGCAGCCTCTGGATCCCCGGGGTTGAAGGACGCCTGTGGCAGCTCAGCTAGTGCATTAGGCTTCATGTTCACTCTTCTCGGCTCCCAAAAACCCATCCACAGATATGTCGGGTGTGCCCTAAGGGAAAGCTAACTGGACTATAACTATAGAGGATTCTATTTATGTGTGAGGCTTTGCCTGACATGAAAATCCTTTGAAAGCTGAACAGTGGGGTAGGAAGCTAGGTGTATGTTGAAGACCAGAGCAAAATGGCACTGGGTTAGTCTGGCTCTGCAATCCAAGCAAAACCAAGAGTTACTTTCCACCCCCACTCTTCCACTTTGCCTCAAGACAAAAAATAAGGACCTATGGTACCGCTAGATCACATGCCTCTTCCTCAAGGAAAACCGCATGTACCCTTGCTATCTTTGGTGGCTGGTAGATGTCAAACAGGAGAGACCCTCCAGTTCGTGGGAAGTAAGGCCTGTTTCTCAGATGTACCTACACAACAGGCCCTTGAGTAAACCTTCCTTCTCACTACCAGCCGTGTTGGGATGGCTTGAAATTCTAGGGACTCACCCATCACCACTGCTGGTGACAGTTAACACCCAACCCTTTGCTGTCTAAGTGGAGGCAAGTTACTCTGGAAATAGGGAAAGATGAGGGTCCACCTGAAATCAGACTGGGGCTAGACAGACACTAGGATACCTGGATAATACTTTCAGATCCTAGCCCTGAAACTGGGACGTCACCTTAGGGCTTCCAAATCCATTGCTAGTCCCACCTCCCTGTAGTCAGTCCGCAAAGATAGATCTTAGATTATTTAATGTGTTTTTGAGACAGGATCTCTAGCCCAGTGTTGGATATAGTAGTACTCAAAGGGCACCTTGAACTTATTTTCCATCCAGCCCTTACTATACCTCCTGAATGTTGAGGTTACAGACATGTGTCCCCAAGCCTGGCTTATGTGGTGGTCTGTTTCATCCATGCTAAGCAAGCACTCTACCAAACAGGCCACATCCCCAGCACAGTTTTGGAGGATAAAATAAAAATCCTTAGATGTTTCTATAAAGAAGTGTTGCCGGGCGATGGTGGCACAGGCCTTTAATACCTTCATTCGAGAGGCAGAGGCAAGCACATGCCTTGAGTTTGAGGCCAGCTTGGTCTACAGAGTGAGTTTCAGGACATCCACAACTGTTACACATAGAAACCCTGTCTCGAAAAAACAAACAAAAGTCTTCTCCTGCCAGACTGGTGAGAGAATCCTGTGGAGACAGTGTGGACCACCCCCTGCCCTGCTTGTCCGTACCCCTCACCTCAGAGGAGCAGGCAGTCACAGCCCCAGATCATCTAACCTAGAACCTATAAAGCAAGCCTCATGCTGTCTCTGAGCTGCTAGCCAGGCCCCCAGATCTGGGGAGTTCTCAAAGGACAGAAGATTCTGTGATCTCAGAGCCTCCAAGATTGAGTTGGAATCTCTGTCCTTGAGGAAGCAATCTAAATCGTAAATGCTTTGTTTCCCCATCTATGGTCTTGAAATCTTGGCCTTGACTTTCCCAAGCCTGTTGGCCTGCTCTTGAGAGAGAGATGGTTGTTGTACCAGCTACATTGCCCATTTGTGTACTACGTACATCAGTCTGTCCCAGCTGGTTTTCTTGTCTCTAATCAGATCAGTCTTTGTCCCTTCTGCTGTCTGAAGGTGGAGGGCTATGTGAATACACATGTAGACCCCCCCAGATAATCCTTATTCCTTGTATTATGTGGATACAGCCTTTTCTCCACTGAACCTGAAGAGAAGCTGAGAGACTTGCACAAGGCCTCCAGCCTGGGAAAAACCTGATTAGAAAGGTTCAAGGACACGTCTCTCCCCACAGTGCCAGCAGAGCCCTCAGGGCTGCTCCTGGATTGCAGGGGTTGGCATCACCTCATTTTCCTTGTGCTGCTGTTGGATTGGTTTGACTTTGCTTTGCTCCCTGCTGCTCTCTTCTGCCTTTCACAGACAACTACCACCAGCCTACTTCCCTAGGGACTTTTCTGTCCTCCCCCTATTGGCCTCAAGACTGTCCTCTATTCCCAGACTTCTGGTTCCCTAGGACCTAGGGTAACTAGGAAAGGGCATGTTGCTGTTGCCTCTGACAGTATCGGGGAAGGATTCTCCAAGGATGGCTTCCAGAAAGCAGAAAGTTGGGATGAGTTAGTGTGGTCCTTGTTGGTCTTCATGCCATGGCTGTGGAGACTCATCTAGGTCTGTGGCCCTTGAAGAGGCTCTCCAGCAAACCCTCTAGCAAAATGTCTGCATATACCTGATCTTGAGTCCAGAGGATGGTGCAGGTGATCATCTCAAGCCTCTTCTGTTAGAGACCCTAGGGCGTCAGACAACCCCATGTGGAATTCACACATAGATAAGCTGGAGCTGTGTATGCTTCTTTCCCCTTTTGACCTGTAATTCCAGACAGCAGAGTGAGACTTTTGGTCTGCCATGATCAGTGTCCTAACAGAGCAGGAGAAAGAATGAGAGCAGCATCTTTCCAGCTCTTCACCTGAGAAGCCCCAGGACTGAGGTGCAGCTGGAGCCCAGGCTTTCCACTGGGAGGTCCTGGCCTGTTAGGGCAGCTGGTTTTCCTGTGACCAAAAGCTCCCTCCAGAAGGTGTCTGGTTCTAGCCACAAGAAGGCTATAGTCTGCTAGCAGCTGAGTCCCGCTGCCATATCTTGGGTGTCTCCTTACAGGCAGGCACACAGCTTGTGCCTCAGCTTGTTCTTAGAGGGAATGGGAACCAGTAGGTGTCGGAGCTAATAATCCACTGCTTAGCTCCCCTTCCCCACCACCAGAATGACTGTTTGCCCAGCAGAAAGTAAAGTCAGTGCTCCAGTAAGTTGTTCTGCAGTGGAAGAACAGACAGAAGTGAAACTTGATTACTGTGTAAGGAAATATATGTGGAGTCCAGGCTACAAGCTAGATGCTGACTTGGTGCAGTTGAAGTTTGAGGTTAGGCCATGTGAAATGAGGTTATTGGATCCTGTCCTGTGGTAATCTATTCCCCTCTCTCTCTCTCCTTCCCCTACAGACTTACAGCTCTGAGTGACCGGGAGACACGGCTGCAGGAGGTGCGCTCTGCCTTCTTGGCTGCATACAGCAGCACAGTGGGGCTTCGGGCAGTAGCCCCCAGTCCCTCTGGTGCCATCGGAGGCCTGCTAGAACAGTTTGCCCGTGGTGTTGGGCTCCGGGGCACAAGCACCAGTGCCTTGTGAAGTTGACAGCACACAGCCGTTTCCTGCTCCTGTCGCAATTGAGCCGTCAGTGGAATCAAGCCATGCCTGGCAAAGGGGCACTTGGAGAGCAGAAGGAAATCTCACACCCTCCTTCTCTGTGATGCACATGGAAGCCCCAAACCTGAGCAGGCCTGAGGATGGGATCTTCTAGCTCCCAACCTCATGACTGGTGACCACTCTCGTCACTGCCTCTCTCCAGCCCTGGTCTTTGGATTCCTATCAACTCTCAGAACTGTTTGGGGTTTTCCTAGGGCCTTGGAGAGGCCATAATGTTGTAAAAACCCCGTTCTGCAGTTTTTGTTTCCTGGGAAGGAGAGTCACCTGCACTGAAAATGAGGCAGTTTCACACCAATCACAAAATAAAAGCAAGGTCTTTTTGAATGGCTCTTGTCTGGCATCTCATGTGGTTGTGACTGTCAGAGCTGCTCAGAACCTTACTGTCCTTTCTTGTGCTGGATGAAGGTTTTGAGACTTTGGGGAGTTGTGATGCAGGAAAAAGCTGTACCTGGGTTTGTCTTTGTTTTCTGTGCTGGGGACAGATGTTTATGATAGGCCAGATACTCTACCACTGAGCCAAATTTCCAGTCCCCATCAGTCAACTTAAGCAATAAAGGGAAGCATATGAATTCATAAACCTGAGATGGGAGATGGGTCAACAGGCCTGAGTGAGCTTGGTGACAGCCACTATTCATCTGTGTAGGTGCTGGGGCTCCTCACCGACTCTGAATGTGGACTTTCCATCTTTAGCAGGTTCTGAAGCAACTGTCCTGGGATGAAAGATCTGGGCTAATTAATAGAGGGACAGGCTTTTGGGCTACAGAGGCAGCAGTGGACACACATGGAGGGGAGGGGAGTCTGGGTTTTTCGGAGGGGAGGATTGTTTGCTTTTTGAGACAGGATTTCTCAGTATAGCTTTTGGAGTCTATCCTGGAACTCGCTCTGTAGACTAGGCTGGCCTTGAACTCAGATCTCCCTGCCTCTACCTCCCTAGTGCTGGAATAAAGGCATTGCACCAGCACCACCAGACTGGGGGGTCTGCTTTATGAGTGTCAAATTTCAAAGGCATCAAGCTAAGGGTTTCATAGAGTCCTTCACCATTCACTGATCCTCTCACACCTGTCCTGGGATGGAAACCAGGGCTTTGCATACAGTAGACAGTGCTGTCCAATGAGCTATGTCCCCAGAGCCCTGATCTGACAGGCCATCAGTGTGAATACCCACAAGTTACCAAGCCTATTAAAATACCCCAATAGTACCCCAGTAACTACTATTAGGGCCTTAACCAATAATACTGAATAACTTGCTCAAGGTCACATGGATATTAAGGGGATAATGAATCTTCCAGAGAGGAAGGTGGGCCAGGAAGAGGGAAAGGATGTTGAGAGCCCCTAAGAAACGGAGGTGACCAACTCCTACATGCCACCCCAAATGTTTCAGGACCATGGATAGTACTGAGCTTTTCAGCGCTCCCGAGGTGGCTCCAGAGGAAGTGTAGGTCAGATCTGGGGTCTGGGTGAGGTTTCCAACCAGCTCCTGGCTGCTCCAATGGGGCGGGGGCCGCCTGCAGGGCCGGGCGGGGCTGTGCTGCCATCTGGAGCCGCTGCTGCCAGCGGCCACTGTCAGGGCGCGAGCAGCGGAGCGCACACAGGGCTGGAGAGAGCACCGCTGCCTTGGCACATGGGCCGTCCTCACCCCTAGCTCAGGTGGCTGGGGTCTCGCAGCCAACCCCCACCCCTACCCCCGCGACTTTGGCCACTGGACCAGCCATGTCTCTCAGCGGAGCCTCGGAGCGCAACGTCCCGGCCACCAAGATTGAAATTACTGTGTCGTGCCGGTGAGCGGGCCATGCTAGGGAGGGCTTAAGTACTGGCAATGCCCCAGCCCCACACAGCTGTAGGCTCGGTGTGGGCAGGGGGCTAGACCACAGAGGGGGCCACCACAAGCGGGAAACAGAACCAAGGCTGAAGGCGGGAGTCACTGACAGGATGGAAGGGGGGAGGTCTCCCTGGGCAGCCCCACCCTATAAAAGCGGGCTCAAGCCTACCAGCTCAAAAGGTGGGCTGCAGGGATTTCTTAAGAGCTAGACCACAAGGGGCCAAAGTTCTGGGGCGAACCGCCTTCCTGGACCCTTGGAGACAATATGAGCATATATGCAGCCAATTGGCAGAGATTTCTGGTGTTGTCCCGAATGCTGACAGTGTGGACCCCAACACTCACTGGGGATAGTGATAGGGAGGGAGTACGATTTAAACCCCATGTCTCTTCCAGATGCCTAGTTTAGGACTGTGTCAAGGTGGTGGGCTGCAGAATGATGTAGCCCTCTGTCCATCTGTTTGTTGCTTTTCTCTAGAAATCTGCTAGACCTGGACACCTTCTCCAAGTCGGACCCCAGTAAGCGGCTCCAGGGCCTGGAGGAGGAACCCGGGTGTAGGAGCGGGTGGGGCGGTAAGGGGTGCGGGCCGACCTGACGAGCTTCCCTCCCCTGCCCCCACCCGCAGTGGTGGTGCTTCACACGCAGAGCCGGGCCAGCCAGGAGTGGCGGGAGGTGAGTCCCAGAGTCCCAGCCTAGCTCAGGGCCGCTCCCGGGAACCTCCAGCCCGGCTGCCCGTGCTCATCCTCCGTCCCCCCGCCCAGTTCGGAAGAACGGAGGTGATTGACAACACTCTGAACCCAGACTTCGTGCGCAAATTCGTCCTCGACTATTTCTTTGAAGAAAAGCAGAATCTCCGCTTCGATGTGTGAGGCTCCTAGAATCCTGTCTTGGTCTACCGCCCCTCCCCCCAAACCTGGATCAGTTCGGAATTCTGTCTGGTCCCCACCCCCATCCCCACCTTCCTACCTGGCTTCTTCCCCAGGCCCAGGACCCTCGCCAAAGGGCAGCACTCTAGTCTTAACTCCGCCCCCACACCCAGGTTGGCTCCGCCTTAGAAAGGATCCAACCAGTTCCTACCCAACCAAGCCTGACCCGCCACCTAATTTAGCTCCACCTTGACCTTGGGCCCCCTCCCCCACCAAGCCTCCACCTTGGCTTCACCCCAGGCACGACCCTCTCAACCCTTACACACAGGTCCCAAACCAGACCCAGGCTCAACTGGGGTCTACTGCCCCTCTTTTCACCTACAATTTTAACCAAGACTGAACCTAACCTCTTCCAGACTTTCTCTCACCCATCCGCACCCCACACCGGTTCCACTCTCTTTTTCAGGTACAACGTTGACTCCAAAGCCAACATCTCCAAACCGGTAAGCCTGCAGAAACTGGCATGTTGCCTGGGCACCCAGAGAGGCTAACCTGTCAAAGGACTTTCCTCTCCCCCTCCCATCATCCTCCACCAACACACCAGCCCTTCTTAGGTCCTGGCCTCTCTGACCTCCCTCCCACCAACCCCAACCCTAGCTCCTCCCCTGGTCTGCTCCAGCCTTATTCACTGCTGTTCTTCCTTCCCTGCCTACCTCCTGGA
The DNA here is from genome assembly GCF_000317375.1 of Microtus ochrogaster. NCBI lineage: Eukaryota > Metazoa > Chordata > Mammalia > Rodentia > Cricetidae > Microtus > Microtus ochrogaster. The sequence goes on from NW_004949099.1 coordinate 27,211,400, forward strand.
ACCTGCAGAAGGTAAGAATTTGATTGGGAGCTCATCAAGAAGCAGAAAACATGTGGGGCTTTGGCCCTGGCAATGGCCCTCTGTCACCTGCACTTCAGAGTTATCTTGGTCAAGAGCAGCAGCATCACCGGGTGGGCTTGGTTGGCATTCAGTGCTCCCCCCCCCCATCTGGCTGACTCCCTATCTTGGCACAGGACTTCTTGGGACAAGCGTTTCTGGCCCTTGGAGAAGTGATTGGAGGCCAGGGCAGTCGAGTGGAACGACCTCTTACGTGAGCTGAAGGGAAAAGGTTCCAGGGGAGGGAGGGTCTCTCTGAGTTCACCCTTCCAGCAAGACTGCTGGCAGAATGGCTGGTGGGACTGCAGAGAGTGTCCCAACAGGAGCTTTGCCTAGCTCCCTTACTCCTGTAGAAAGTTGGACTCTGTTCAAATCAATCTCAGGCTGGACCTGTTTCCTCTTCATTCTTTTTCTAAGTTTGATTCGATCTTTAAAGCTTTCTCCCAAGCCCTACTCCATCGGGAAGCTTCCTGGAATAGATCAAATCCTCAGGTCTTGCCACTGTACCCGGGTGCTCACTAGACTGTGCATTAGCCGTGTCCCAAAGCCTTGCCCTGCTTGAGGACCCCCAGATTCTGCCCCTGGACAAGCCGCTGTCTCCCACAGTTTAATGGGCTAAAGTTGCAAAAGTGAGCCAAACTAGTTGGAGGGAGGAGGTGGAAATGAGTGCAAAACAGACAGTAGACATAGTAAACAATATATGGAGAGAGGGATCAAAGAAGAGGGCTGCAGGAGAGCTGGTGGGGGAGACATCATCTTCAGTTATTTGGGCAGCTGGAAGGCTAGTAACCCTGGAGCAGTACCTGAAGGTGAAGAGTGAGCTCTGTAGACATAGAGGAAACAAGCCTAATCAACCTACATCAGAGCAAACTGGCCAGTGTGGGTGGAGCCAAGAGAGGGACAGGGCAGGAGGCAGATTAGGAAGTTCCCAGTCAGGCCCTTTTAGCTTTCACTCTGAGATCCGAGTCTATGTGAGGTTCTGAGCATGAGGAGTGCCATCACCTAACTATGCTGACCACTGGGTTAAGAATAAACCCTATGTGGACAAAGACAGAAGCAGATGGCAGTCAGAAAGCAGCCATTGTACTCCAGGGAGGAAATACAGTGGATGGGAAGCTGGTCAGATTCTGGATGTACTCTGAAGGGGGAGCCAACAGATCCAAAACCCATGAAATACAGGAAGGAAAGGAAGGAAAGGAAGGAAAGGTGGGCCTGCATCCCACCTGGACAACAGGAAAGATGAAACTGTGCTACCAATTGAAATGATTTGTTTGGGGGTTTTGGTTTTAAAATGAGTATACTGCCACGCATGCTGGCCCACCCCTGTAATCCCAGCACTCAGGATGCTGAGGCAGGCAGGTTGCCACAAGTTGGAGACCTGCTTAGGTAACATAGTGAGCTGCAGGCCAGGCTGTGCTACACAGTGAAACTTTGTCTTGTCAGAGAGAGAGAGAAACAGAGGCAGAGAGAAAATCTGAGCCAGTTTGGAGGGACTGATTCAGCATGGACTCGTGTTCTATTAGATTCCAGAGGTTTTTTGTTTGGTTTTTGGTTTTTGTTGTTTTGTTTTGTCTTTCTTGAGACAGGGTTTCTCTATGTAGCCGTAGATATCCTGGAACTCACTTTGTAGACCAGGCTAGCCTCGAACTCACAGAGATTTATTTGCCTGCCTCTGCCTTCCAAGTGCTGGGATTAAAGGTGTGCACCACTACCACCTGGCATAGATTCCAAGTTTTAAGATCAGATTCCCACGCTCACATTGCAAAAAAATAAAATAAAATAAAGATTTAATTTTTTTTTTTTTGAAGAAAGGTACTGGAGTGTAGCTCAGTGGTAGACCATATCCTTAATATGCATGTGGGCCTGAGTTTGATCCCAACACAATAAAAGGAAGAAAGAGGAGAAAGTAGAGAGGGAACCAACAACACTTAATGTTGCTGCAGCTCAAATAAAATAAGAATTGGAAATTACCTTTATATCACTGCTGGCTGACAAGAGGAGGTAGAGGCTAGAGAGTTTTAGAAGGTGGAAAGGGGGCATAGGAGCCAGAGAAATTTCAAGGAATTTTTGCTATAAAGGGAGAAAAAGAGATGTGTATATAGCAGACCTGGGGTCAGGAATAGATTTACAGGGCTGGTGACACGGTTCAGGGGCTAAAAACGTTTGCCACTATACTTGATGACCTACATGATAGAAGGAGAAAACCAAATCCCACAAGTCACACACAATGTAAAATGATGCTCTGTGTAGCCCTACCTGTCCTGGAACTTGCTCTGTAGACCAGGCTGGCCTCAAACTCACTGAGATCCACCTGCCTCTGCCTCCCAAGTGCTAGGATTAAAAGTGTGCACCAGCACTGCCTGGCTTAGATTCCAAGTTTTAAGATCCTAGTAATCCCAGCACTTAGGAGGCTGAGGCAAGTTTTGAGGTTCAAGATAAGCCTGGGCTACATCATGAGAACCTTTCAAGAGAAAAGAGATTTATAATTTTTTAAATTGTTTTTAAATTAGCATGCAGAGTAATGGGCTTCATTGTATCATCTTTGTACCAATATTTAGGTTTGTAGTTTGTGACATGAGAAAAATCTCACCACATTTGTAATTTGAAATGCCTGGGCCAGTAGAGACGGAGACGCTGGTGGAGTAAACGAAAGGGGAAGCCAGGCAGGTGTGGCAGCTCGTGCCTATAACCCTAGCTCTCAAGAACAGGAGGACTGCCATGAGTTTGAGGCCATCCTGGTCTACATAGTGAGTTCCAAGTAATCCTTAGCTATAAAGAATCTCAAAGAAAAAGAAGGAGAGCATCGCTGGTGTCCTCGTGCAGACTAAGAGCGGATGGTAGGATAGTAGCTAGCAGAGGGTGAAGAGTCACGTGACAGCTCATTTATAGCAGCTGTAGGAAGGCTCAGCCATGTGGGTGAAGATGCTGGTGGCAGGGTAGCATGGCGGTGGGTGGACCATCTCTTCTGGTTGCTTCAGTTTTGTCAGCAAGTGGGAAACCAGGTCACTGGCTGAGAGAGGACGGGAGGAGGCCCTGATGCTTGAGGGGAGAAGAGTGACTCTTCTGTGTGACAGAACTGGAGAGAGAGGCCATGAGTGCTCGGTAGGGTCACTGCGCAGTGATAAGGACGAACCTGAGGTTTGTGGCCATGTGTCTGAAATGGAGACTGGTTAGATCATGTGGCCATGCTCTACTGTGTGTGCAGTAAGAGTTAGATAGATTTGGAGTTAAACAGGGCTGCAGTTCTGCAGATTAGTATATTAAAGTCAGAGCAGTGCTGGGAAGGAGGCTGCAGTTCACCCTGGGTGAGAGGCCAAGGAGAGCATGGCAAGGACACAAGGCGATGCAGTCAACAGCTGGTGGTTCACCGTGCTGGGTACAGCTCCATCCACAGCACACACCATCTGTTAAAGTTAGCAGGGTCAGGATTTGAAGGAACTAAAAAAGGTAGCTGGGAGGTGGTGCCACACACCTTTAATCCCCAGATTCAAGAGGCAGAGACAGGTAGATCACTGAGGCCAGTCTCTACAGAGTGATTTCCAGGATGGCCAGGGCTACACAGAGAAACCCTGTCTCAAACACACACACGCGCACGCACACACACACACACACACACACGGAACTAAAAAAGCAATTCTTTTTATTTGTTTATTATCCTTAATTTTGTCATCGTTGTTATTTGAGACAAGGTTTCTCTGTGTAGCCCTGGCTGTCCTCCTGCCACTCACTCTGTAGACCAGGTTAGCCTTAAACTCAGAGATCCACCTGTCTCTGCCTCCCAGTGCTAGGATTAAAGTCATACATCACCATGCCCAGCTGAAACAGTTCATTTTATTTTATCTTGATTTGTTTGTTTGTTTCTCCAAGTCCAGGCTGACCTTGAAGTCTCTTTGTAGAGGAGACTGGCTTTAATTTCTTATCCTGCTGCCGCAGTCTCCCAAATGCTAAGACTGCAGGCATGTATCACTGTATCACATTTTATTATTATTATTTTTTATGAGACAAAGGTTTTTTAATTTTATTCCATGTACATTGGTGTTAGGGTGTCAGATCACCTGGAACTGGAGTCATAGGCAGTTGTGAGCTACCATGTGGGTGCTGGGAATTGAACTCGGATCCTCTAGGAGAGCAGCCAGTGCTCTTAACCGCTGAGCCATCTCTCCAGCCCTGAGATGAGGTTTTTATGTAGCTTTGGCTGTCCTAAAACTTGCTTTGTAGACCAAGCTGGCTGCAAACCTAGATGATCCTCCTGCTGGCTCCTGAGTTACTGATGTTGTAGGTGTGGCTGTCATGCCCAGCTGAGCTCTCTCACTTTAAAGATGGGGAAGTCACACAGCAAGTTAGGGCCAGGACTTGAACCCACAACTCTCCTTTTTTATTTTTTATTTTTTGTTTTTCTGGGTTTTTTGTTTTGTTTTTGGTTTGTTTTGGTTTGATTTTTTGAGACAAGTTTTCTCTGTATAGCTTTGGAGCCTATCCTGGAACTTACTCTGTAGACCAGGCTGGCCTCAAACTCACAGAAATCTGCCTGCCTTTGACTCCTAAGTGCTGGGATTAAAGACGTGTGCCACCATCACTCGGCTCCTTATTTGTAAGGGGGCAGGCATACATGTGCCACAGAGGTCAGAGGAAAACTTGTGGGAGTTGGTCCCCTTCTTCCACCAGGCATGTCCTAGGAATCAAACTCAGGTTGGCAGGCTGGGTAGCAAGTACCTCCATCCCTTTACCTACTAACTCACTTTGCCAGTCCTGGGGATTCTTGGACTAGCTTCCCTGAACACTCTGAATCCCTTAGGGAATCATGATTCATAGGCCTCTATCACAGGGTCCCTTAATGCTTAGGGACCCAGGCAAATCAGGAATGAGGATCCCTGGATCCACTCTTTGTGCACAGGGAAATGTCCCTTTGGAGGGCCAGGAGAGAATAAAGCTTCTTTTGTCTTTTTCATTTTAAGTCCTTTGTTGTTTGGGGAGTAGAGATGGGGTTGTTACTGCTTGCAGTTTGGTCTTTTGTTTTGAGGCATGGTCTTGCTATGTATCCTAAGCTGACCTAGAACTCACTGTGTATCCCAGGCTAGCACCAGGCTCACAGCAATCCTCCTGCCTTAACTTCACATGTGCTAGAATTATAGGCATGTGCTTCATGTCCAGTTATGTTTTGTTTGTTGAGACAGAGTCTGACTTAAGCAGCCTAGGCTAGCCTCAACGTTTCAATCCCCCTTCTCTGGCTTCCTGAATCTTACCTCCCATCTTCAAAAGGCAAAGCAATATTTTGCATTTTGGCGTAAACAGAAATTCCTCTTCTCATTCAGAACTGTCCATAACACTCCACTGTCTATAGCATCTAGCAGGCCACACCCTAGAAGCTCCCCAAGAGCAGAGTCTGGCATATCTGCTGAGTGCCCACTGGCCCCTCCCAATCTAGGACAGTGTTTGGCCTGGGATAGGCAGTCAGGGCTGTTTGAAGAATGCGCCCTTCACATGTACAAGGCTTACAAATCACTTGCCTTCCAGGCACTTGTTCAGATCCTTTTACAGCTGCCTGCCATCCCCATTTCATAGAGAGAAACAATGCCCTACAGGAGTCCAGCAGCTTAGAAACAATAACACACACCTGCAGTCTACTACATGCCTTTGCCACACTGCTGTTAATGTGATACCCCCTCGGCCAGTTTGCAGAAAATCAAAGCAGGCCTTTTCCCACGAGGAGCTACTCAGAATAGAAGTGGGGCATACTTAGGGGACTGTCAGCAAATAGAAAACTGGCCCACAGAAACCCAGACTGATCACCTCAACTCTCCCTTCTTTCTGTAAGGGGCCTTTTCTGCTTCCAGGGGTGTGCCAGGCAAGAAGTGTGGAACCATACTGCTGACTGCTGAAGAGCTCAGCAACTGTCGGGTCAGTGAGGACCACATGCTAGACCACAGACTCCTTCATTTCCCAGAGTCCCTTAACCAGCTGAAGGCTCCAGACTAGCTGGGTCTCAACAGCCCCCTCTATCAATCCTTAGGACATTGCAACCATGCAACTGTGTGCAAACAAGCTGGACAAAAAGGACTTCTTTGGGAAGTCAGACCCTTTCCTTGTGTTCTACAGAAGCAATGAGGATGGCACGTGAGTCACCCCCATACAGCACTGAGGCTAGGAATGAGGTTCATGCTCAAAGAGTGGGAAATCTTGGGGTCCTCTGTAGGTAGTGGTCTCGGTGCCACTCCAAGGAAATTTCCAGTTCCCTGCCTCCCTCCAGGTTCACCATCTGCCACAAGACAGAGGTTGTGAAAAACACACTGAACCCAGTATGGCAGCCCTTCAGCATCCCTGTGCGGGCGCTCTGCAATGGAGACTATGACAGGTCTGACTCAGTATCAGCTGCTCTTTCAGGGGACCAGGACATGAGTGAGGCTCCCTCTGAAAAAAAGGATGAGGTTCCTGAGTCCCAGAATGAGGACTAGTAGGTGAAAGAGCAGGGGAACAAATGAGCAAGCAGATACAAGGATAGATGGTCAGAGGAGCGGCTAAACGGGGAATGGTTGGGTGTGTGGAGAAACTGTGAATGGGCGTATAAAGAAGTGGTGGGTGGGTAGAGGAGAAGATGATGAAAGCATAGAAAATGAACAGAAAATTCGACTGGTAGGTATATCAGCAGACAGAGAGAAGATGGGCAATTAACAAATGGAGATGTGACAGACGAGCATGTAAGAGTTGATGAATGGCTGCAGAGCGGCAGACGCATGAATGGAAAACCAAGCAGAATAGAAAAGGACAGGTAGAATGACAAGTGCATTGATGGCCAGACAGATGAATCATGGATGGATGAAGAGATGATTAGTGGATGAATCAGCTGATGGGTGTGCGTAAAGGAGGTGGCTGACCCAAAGGAACTACTGAGTGTGTGGTACAAAGACTGGTGGGTGAATAGGGCACCTGAATGGTTGCTTATGCAAATGAATGGACAGACGTTAATATGGTTGGGTATTTATTTGAGTAGATAGACAGGTGGGTGCTTGTATGTATTAGAGTTGGTGAATGGTGGGTTGTATGGTTTGATGGGTGAATAAAGGGGTACATTAACAGGTAATTGTATTGTATATGAGTGAACAGATGGCTACATAGTTTGATGGATTGAACTTAATAGATGTGTGAGACAGGGGGCAGAGTCTTTGAATCCAGAAGTGGTGACACATGTTTGTAACCTCAGGACTCAGGAGGTTGAGGCAAAAGGATCTCGAATTTAAGGTTAGCCTGGGCTATCAGCAAGGTTGTTGAAGGAAAGAAGGAAGTTCCAGAAAAAAGGGAGAAAAAGATGAAGTGAGGGTAGGTTAAGTTCTTGGAAAACAGGATATCTGGATAGCTGATCAGGATATCAGCTCAGTAACTTCCTAGCTATGAAATCTTAGCCAAGGTACTTAAATTTCTGGGGTGAGGAGTAGGGGGAGAATATATAGAAACTTTCTTATAAAAACCACGAATAATAGTACTTACAGAGAATATTTGTTACATTAAATGAAACAGTCCGAAAGTGTTAAGAACACTGCCCGGAGTAAAGGGAGATTCAAATGGCAAATACGTGTGGGGTGTGTGGGGTGTGTATGGTGTGTGTGTGTATGTGTGTGTGGTGTGTGGGTATGTTTGGTGTGTTTGATGTGTGTGGTATGTGCGTGGAGTGTGTGATGTGTGTGTGTGGTGTATGTGTGTGTGGTGTGTGGTGCGGTATGTGTGTGGTATGTGTGTGATATATGAGTGGTGTGTATGTACGGTGCAGTATGTGTGTGTGGTGTGTGTGTGTGTGGTGTGGTATGTGTGTGGTGTTTTGTGTTGTGTGTGGTGTGTGTATGATATTTGGTGTGTGTGGTGTGTGTGGTTTGTGTGTGGTTGTGTGGTGTGATGTGTATGTGTATGTGATGTTGTGTGGTGTTGTGTGGTATGTGTGTGGTGTGTATGTGTGTAATGTGTGTGTGTGGTGTATATGGTGTGATGTGTGTGTGGTGTGCATGGTGTGATATGTGTATGATGTGGTATGTGTGTGGTGTGTTTGTGGTGTGGTGTGTGAGGTGTGTGTAGTGTGTATGATGTGTGTGGTGTGTGTGTGGTATGTGTGTGGTGTGTGTGTGATGTGTGTATGGTGTGTGTGATGTGTGTGTGGTGTTTGATGTGTGGTATGTGTGTGTGTGGTATGTGTGTGGTGTTTGATGTATGTGGTGTGTGGTGTGTGTGTATGTGTATATGTGTGTTTTCCATAACAACAGTAGTAACAAGGTCAGGTATGTGCATGAGCTGAATGAAAGGTGGAAGTTTGAAAATGAGCAGCCGACAGGACAGATGGATGGGGGAAGTGGCTGGGGTGTCCTGGGGTTTGGCATGTACACACAGCCCATGTTCGGATTTATCATGTGCATTTCAGAACAGTGAAGATTGACGTGTATGACTGGGACCGAGATGGAAGGTAGGTGCATGAGCTGATGTGCTCTTTCTCCTGTGGTCACTAGAGCAGTTCCTGGACCATGTGGTTCATTCACTAGGAACCTCAAAGCAGCTCTGGGAGCCAGAAGGGTGAAGGCAGACACACAGCTGATCTGCTAGATAGCTCTCTAGTACACTGTCTTCCAGCTTTTTCTTCCCCATCTAGCCTCACCCCCACTGTCCTGTAGCCCAAGTTAGGAACTCAGGCAATAAAAGCTCTAGGGTTCTGCTCTGGCTCAGTACCAGCAGCTGCTGCTTACCCACCCATGGCCTCATTGCAGCCATGATTTCATCGGCGAGTTCACAACCAGCTACCGGGAGTTGAGCAAAGCCCAGAATCAGTTCACAGTGTATGAGGTGAGGGCATGGCCCTGTTATTTTGCCAAGTGCTCTGTCCTGGGCAGCTGGGTATAATTGTCACTGTGACCATCCAATACTTAGGTACTTAACCCTCGGAAGAAATGCAAGAAGAAGAAATATACCAACTCGGGGACCGTAAGTATTCCCTGGACTCGGGCCTCCCCAGTCCTTCTGTTTTTAATCAGTGGTGACATGCTTGACAAATAACGGAGGCAGGACATCTAGGGGCACAGATCATCTAGGACAGTAACACTGAGGATAAGGTGACACCACTGAACTTTTTGTTGTTGTTGTTGTTTTCTCACCCAGAAAAATTTCCTACCCTACTTTTGCAGGATTAAAAAAGTACCTTAGTTGCATTTCCAAATTTAAAATGCTTTCAGAATCCAGGATGCACCTGACAGCTTCTCCCTTTACTCTTTCAGAGACTAAGCAGGGTGGGAGCAGCTGGGCAGGAGTGGACACACATGTCCCATCATGCACTTTTCTCCAAAGCTGTACTAGGTTCCCTCTCTTGCCACCTCAGCTGTGCTTGCAAAAGTGACAGGCTGCCTCTTGTATTCCACAGGTGACACTCCTTTCCTTCTCTGTGGACTCAGAATTCACTTTTGTGGATTATATCAAAGGAGGGTGAGTCATGACCAAGCCAGCAATGAGTTCTCTCACTTGTGAATGGGCAGGGCCCACTGAACTTTGCTTCTCTGAATTTCACTTTTCTCCTATGTAAAATAGGTATTTTAGTTATTATTTCAGGACCATAGTATTACTTACATTAAACTACACACAGTACCCTAGTCATGAAAATAATTCCTTAAGCCAGGCGGCGGTGGCGCACGCCTTTAATCCCAGCACTCGGGAGGCAGAGGCAGGCGGATCTCTGTGAGTTCAAGACCAGCCTGGTCTACAGAGCTAGATCCAGGACAGGCTCCAAAGCCACAGAGAAACCCTGTCTCGAAAAACCAAAAAAAAAAAAAAAAGAAAAAGAAAATAATCCCTTAATTCTGCAAAGTGTGATGCATGGACCACCACCAGTAGCAGCAGCAGTATTTGGTACTTTGTTGATGCCATCAAGACTGCCTGGATTACCATCTGCAATTTAACATGGATTTATGCTTGGGAAATACTGATGTTGTGGGTATTGGTCCCTCAGTAACCAACCCATCTACTTCTCCACTAGGACACAGTTGAACTTCACAGTAGCTATTGACTTCACTGCTTCCAATGGTGAGACATGGGTGAGACTGTGGGAATGGGCAGAGTCTAAGGGATTCTTTAAAGACTGGTCTAGATTCCTACCTGGGTGAAGACTTTAACTACCCAAAAAGCTACACTACGTAAAGCCAATCCAGGATGGCACTTGAACAGGTGTGATGGAGGGAAAGTACTGGGTGCCAATGTAGGCAGAGGGTACAAGAATATGATGGGTATCTAATCAGGTACGGTTGAAAGGCTAGCTTGCTCTATTAGCCAGAGAGGAAATGTACAGCGTGGGAGAAAAACAGAGTTATCAGGAGAGGATGAACAGATTGGTGGGTAGGTACTTACCAGGATAAATTAATAGGTAGTGAATGATTAATGAATGGACAGATAAATGAATAAATCATGGGGAGAAGGATTTGTGAATGAGTGCACTAAGGGGCATGTAGGGGTGTGTGTGACTGCACAGGCAGACAGCTGTTGTTTTAGGTTAAGGAAGTAACAGGTAAGTGCATTAGCTAGGAGAGTCTGGCAGGGGAACGGATCCATATGAACAGAGAATGGAATAGACAGGGATGGCTGAATAGTCAGAATATCATAAAGATGGAAAGGAAGAGAAATGACAGGTGAGCAGGAGGCTGGCTGCATGGATGGGTAGATAGACAGGATGATACAAAAGCCGATGGATAGAAATGAGTAAATAGGTTGAAAACTGAATTTGCTGCCTGGCAGATGGGTTGGAGGATGTATGGGTAGACAGATGAGCGTGTAATACAGCATATAAAACATAGAGAAACAAGTGAGGGTTTCAAGAGGGGTATATGAACAGATGATGGAGTCACACACAGAATGAGGGAGTCCATAGGTACAGGTGGCTGGACACATACAAGGACGAGCAGGTGACTGTGAGGTCTGAGCTCCTGTGTCTCTACAGGGAACCCCCTGCAGCCCACCTCACTACACTACATGAGTCCCTACCAGCTCAGCGCCTATGCCATGGCCCTCAAGGCAGTGGGAGAGATCATTCAGGACTACGACAGTGACAAGCTCTTCCCAGCCTATGGCTTTGGAGCCAAGCTGCCCCCAGAGGGGCGAATCTCTCACCAGTTCCCCCTGGTACAGTATGGGCCAGAGCCTACACTCAGTGCCCCTCAGATGGATGACTGCTGTTAATGTGTTGTGAAGGGCAAGAGCCAAGGAGGGCCTATGACATGGTGACAGGACAAGGAGATGGGGCAGTGTGGAGAAGAGCATGCAAGGGTCTAGGGTGGGAGTGAGCTGGGATCAGAGTGCCCCTGAGTGTCCTCTCTGTGGGCTTAACTGGGCTGAACCTCATGTTTTTTTGGCAGAACAACAATGATGAGGACCCCAACTGTGCAGGTATTGAGGGCGTGCTGGAGAGTTACTTCCAGAGTCTGCGCACAGTACAGCTCTACGGGCCCACCTACTTCGCTCCTGTCATCAACCAGGTGGCCAGGTAAGAGGATTGGGTGGCAGTGGGGGGGGGGAATGATTGGACCCAGACACAGGCAGACACACTGAGTGAACTTAGACTTTGGAGAGAAGGGGAAGCATTCAGTGTACAGTGATCCAGGACCTGGTACCAAGATGGTACTCTGCCTGTGCTTAGAAAAAGTATCAAGAAGCATCCTTAGCTGCTGCTTGAGAGCCACATCCCAGGCCACAAGGTGGTCTCGATGGCCTTGACTTTGTCTAAAAGAGAAGAAGAGCTTGTGGGGCAGTGGTGAAGGCACCAGCTTTGCTACAAGACATAGCTGTCAACTTGGCACTAACCAGGTGACCTTAAGTAACTTGTTTTGTTTTTATTTTTCTTTTCTTTTCTGAAAAAGGGTCACATAAAGGCCAAACTGTTCTGGAATTTGCTATGTTGGCAAGGCTGCCCTTGAATTCCTGATCCTCCTGCCTCCACCTCCTAAGTGCTGGGATCGTAGGTGTGACACTACTATGCCAGCTAGTTTAGCCTCTGTCTTAGCCATTGTTCTATTGCTGTGACCATAACCAAGGAAACTCTTACCAAAAAAAGCATTTATTGGGGACTTGATAATAGTTCTAGAAGTCGTCCATTATCTTCATGGCAGGGAGCACGGCATGGCAGCACACAGGTGGACGTGGTACTGGAGAAGTAGCAGAGACTTCTACATCTTAATCCACAGACACACAGAGAGACGTGCTTGCCCTGGTGTGGGCTTTTGAAGCATCTAAGCCCATCCCCGGTGACACATTTTCTCCAACAAGGTCACACCTCCAAGGCCACATCTCCTCCAACAAAGCAACCCCTCCAATCTTTCAAGTCCTTTCAAATAGCCACTCCCTGATGATAAACATTCAAATATATAAGCCTGGGGGTGGGGGACATTCATTCAGCTCACCACTGGCTCTTTTTGTTTGTTTGCTTTTAGGTTTGTTTGTTTGTTTGTTTGTTTGTTTCAAAGACAGGGTCTCAGTGTGTAATCCTGGTTTTCCTGAAACTCACTGTGTAGACCAGGTTGACCTCAAACTCACAGAGATCCACCTGTCTTTGCCTTCTGAGTGCTGGGATTAAAGGCATGTGCCACCATTGCCTAGCTCTCTACCTTCTTTTTGTCTGTCTCTGTTTGGTACAAGATCTCACTATATCTATCCCCGTATAGAGTCCAAGCGATCAGCCTACTCCAGCCTTCTAAGTGCTGCCATGACAGGCATGCAACACTATACCCAGTAATATTAGCTTACTTGCGGAGTTATTATGAGGTTAGGTAGCAAAAAAGTTATTAGATAATGATGTAAGAGGTAACAGCATAGCATCTGACCCACAGAAGGTACAGATTAGATTTAAAACTATGCAAAATTTCAGAATAAACACAAGCAATGAATGAAAACCCAGATTTACCAGTCAGTTGTGTGGCACACCTTTAATCCCAGCACTTGGGAGGCAGACACAGGCAGATCTCTGTGAGTTTGAGGCCAGCCTGGTCTACAACCACATGGTGGCTCACAACCATCTGTAATGGGGTCTGGTGCCCTCTTCTGGCTTGCAGGCATACACACAGACAGAATATTATATACATAATAAATAAATAAATATTTTTTGAAAAGAAGTAAATGCAGAAATGGTGGCACACACTTATAATTATGAGCCAAGGCAGGATGACCTCAAACTCAAGGTCAGCCTGGGCTACATATAGACATCCTGTCTCAAAAACAAGACAAATTAACCATTACACACTGAATAAAAGAGATCTAGCTAAGGGGTCTGGAGAAATGACTCAGCAGTTAAGAGCACTTACAGAGGTCCTGAGTTCAATTCCCAGCAACCACATGGTGGCTCACAACAATCTATAGTGGGATCTCTATATCTCTATATCATAAAGGCATACATGCAGATAGAGCACTCATCCACATTAAATAACCAAGCAAGCAAATAAATAAATCTTTTTTAAAATATTTATTTATCAGCACTTGGGAGGCAGAGGCAGGCGGATCTCTGTGAGTTCGAGACCAGCCTGGTCTACAGAGCTAGTTCCAGGACAGGCTCCAAAATCACAGAGAAACCCTGTCTCAAAAAACCAAAAAAAAAAATTATTTATTATGTATACAATATTCTGTCTACATGTATGCCTGCAGTTCAGAAGAGGGCACCAGACCCCATTACAGATGGTTGTGAGCCACCATGTGGTTGCTGGGAATTGAACTCAGGACCTCTGGAAGAGCAGTCAGTGCTCTTAACCACTGAGCCATCTCTCTAGCCCCTAAATAAATCTTTAAAGCAATCTAGCTAAAAAAATGAGTCTCAGAAAGCTTGGAAGTAAAAGAATGGGGGAAAGACAATAAATGCAGGTTGTGGGTGTACTCAGTTGTTAGAGAGCTTGCCTCGCCTGTAGGAAGCCCTGGGTTCAATCCTCAACATTCCATAAACTAGCACGGGGAAGTAGAGTCAGAATGATTAGAAGTTCAGGTTCTTCTGAAGCTACAAAGTGAGTTCAAGGACAACATGGGCTACAAGTGACCTCATCTCAACAAAAAAAAGTAACAACAAAAATATATGGTTAAAGGCTTTTTAGTAAACTTCCCATTCCCTATAGAAGACTGGATTACTTTCTGGTGTATAATGAGGATATTAGTTACTTTAATTGTAAAACTAACATAATATTCTTGCAGAAAACATTAAGGTCAGGGAAATGAAAGTTTTACATAAAAGCAGGGCATAGTGGCACACACCTTAAGTCCCAGCACCTGGAAAGCAGAGACAGGCAGATCTCTGTGATTTTGAATCAGCCTGGTCCACATAGTGAGTTCCAGGTTAGCTAGGACTACACAGAGAAATCTTCTCTCAAAACAAACAATAAAGGAAAACTAAAAATGGAACATGTTACAATCAAATCACATATAATATTTCACAAACAATTTTTGACACAAATTTTGGAATCTGTTCATTTCTGTTATTGTTATTAAACAGAATTCTTAGACATTATCTTGGGCAACTACACTGATTCATTCACTCATTTATTTAATAAACATTCATTTAAGGACGATTCTATCAAAAGTGTAGATTCTGGAGTAGAGTTAATACATCAGAGCTCACTTTTACTCCTCTCCCTCTCCTTCTCTCCCTCTCTCTCCCTCCCTCTCCCTGAGACAGGGTCTCCTGTATCCCAGACTGCAGCCTTCTGATCCTCTGCTTTTCTGCCTTCCAGTGTTGGGATTGCAGGTGTGCACCACTATACTCACTGTATGTGGTGCTGGGATCAAACCCCCGGCCTAGTGTGTGCTAGACAAGCTACCAACTGAGCTATTAGATCCAGCACATTGGTCATACAGTGTCATACACTGGCTTTGTGGCTTTGGTCAGTTCTCTTACCACTCTGTAAAATGAGAATGCTAAGAATACTTACAATGCACGGTTGTTATGAGGACTCGTTAGCATACGTCAAGCACTCACAAAAGTGCTTGCCCTTGGTAAGTGCTATAACAGTAATTATTGCTGTTCCTATTATTATCATTGCCACTATTCAAAGGGCAGCTGCTGTGTGCTCAGTGCTCTGCTGGGGCACTGGGGACTCACAGATGAATCGGATTTAGTCCTTGCCCTCGGGAGCTCCCGCCTTGGTGCAGGAGACAGAAATATAAATAAATCATCACTTCTGTAAGGCAAAGCTCCCCAGAAATTTCTAGCAAGTTGCCTGGTGGCAAAAGTAAGACATTACACTCCCTGGGGGTGTTGGGGGGAGATGGAGGGCACAGCTGAAAGCAGTCAGACTGTGAGGGACTTTGAAGTCCAGTGTTTGATCTTACAAATGCATGCAAACTTTCTATTCTTCTCCCATTGTGTCTGTGTTTGCTCTAATTACTTTTTTTTTTTAAAAAAAAAAAGGAGCTTTGAGTGTACTTGATTCACTGGCTTCATCTACACACAGGACAATTCATTTTTAAATCCCCCTCAATACCCTCAGGGTTTGAAGACCCTCTTGGAGAAGCAGAACACCCATCTCAAAGGATGGGGCTGCAACCTAGAAGATAGGAGTACAGGTTACAGCACAAGGCTGCTCAGCCAGGTCTCCAGGGCAAGCTGGCCTTCATCAGCAGAGGGCTAGTCGGCCTGGCAGTGTTGACAGCCTGCGAAAGCACTAAGTGACAAGTTTGGGAGATGCTGGGTGCCCAGATGTAATGAAGACAGGTGATCACTTGGGGAAGTGTGCAGGACAGGCCAGGGCAGACACACGTGCTCACCAGCTTCTTTTACCCTGGAGACTGCTGCTTAGTGTTTCTGAACTTCAGCTTCCTCGTTTTAAAAATAGGATAAGCTAGGTGAGGTGGTGTACACCTGTAATCCCTGCAACTAAGAGTCCATGGCAATGGGATTGTTGAGAGTTTAGAAGCCAGCCCGTATAACTATTCTGTATAGTCCAGAGAATGATCTACAGTAGCCAGACTTTTGATTTGGAATGAGTTTATTATTAAGTAAATAGCAAAGTGGGTGGATGTTATGGTCTGAGCCTTTAGAGGCAGGTAGATCTCTGTGAGTTCAAGGACAGTTGGATCTACAAACTGAGTTTCAGGCCAGATGGGGTACCTGGTGAGATCCTGTCTCAAACAGCAATACAAAAAAAAAAAAAACAATCACAAACAAACAAATAAAACACACAAACAAAAGCATATACAGCAAGCAAAATTCTTCCTGGGTGCATGCTTAGCACAAAGCTCTGTTACCTCTGTTACCACACAGAGCAGGTTACAGTGACTATCTGTGGAGTGAGCAAGGTGATAAAAGGTAGCACGAGGCCAGACCTCCCATGAGCATGGGCTAGGATGCAGGAGTGCACAGGGCCTTCCGCAGCCACACCCACTCTGGACCTCACACACCTGCAGAAGCATCTGACTCTGCACTGTCACCATGCCTTTCTCAATCTTCTGAGACCAGGGTAAGCACCAGCACTGCCTAAGAAAATGTCCTATAGTGATGGAAGTGACCTACATCTATGCTCGCCAATATAGTATTCAGCAGTCACATATGGAAAGGGAGCCCTTAAAGGTAACTAGAGTGACTAATGATGGAGTTTTTCATTTAGTTTAACTTAGTTGATTTAAATCTTCATATACACATGTAAATAGGGACAATGCATTTGGCAGCACAGATCAGTTGTTTCCAGGTCACTTAGGATGTGAGACAGAGGTTGGGGGGCCAGGTAAAGTAAGTGGGTAGACTGAGGATGTCTGAAGTCCTTTTCTGGATTCAGAGATAGATGAGAGAGGAAAGAGGGTGCTGATCCACTTGGTGAATCATTACTGTGATCCAGCAAATGAGAGGTGGAAGCAGGCAGGAGGATTAGTTAGTGTCTGCTTCAGTTACAAGAGTGACCCTATCTTAAAATTAGATACAAAATGGAGAGATGACAGGCAAGGGCCACAGTCAGGTCCAAAGACTGTGGGATCCAGAAGCCCATATGGTGGCTACTACTCTTATGGTGGCTGTAGAAGCTGGGACTCTCTGGTGGCCCCTGCATACCTTGGTCTCTCATGCAGGGCTGCAGCCAAGATTTCAGATGGTTCCCAGTACTACGTTCTGCTCATTATCACTGATGGCGTCATCTCCGATATGACACAGACCAAAGAGGCCATTGTCAGTGTGAGTCTGAGGAGGAAGGCCTGGGAGGGAAGGGTCACTGTCCATATTGTGAAGAGGCTGAGATGTTTACTCCATGTGTATCCTAACAACTTCACCTGCCAGTTTCAGAGATGCCTGGGGCACAAAGAACACTTGCTTGTGACTCTCTAGGTCCCAGCATGATGCCACCAGATAAACCCTCTAAGGAAACAACTGAAGCAATGCTAGTCTTTTACAATCAGCCAAGAAGCATGCCTGCCCTTTGTCCCGGGAGGGCAGAACCCCTTTTATGTTATTTTTTATCTGCTTTTAATTTTCGTTTTGTGACAGGGTCTTACTATATAGATCCCTATATAGCCTAGACTATCCTGAATAATGGCAATCTTTCTGCCTCTTTCCAAGTGCTGGGGCTATAGGTGTGAGCCACCATGCCTTACTAGTTTTGTTTGTTGGTTTGCTGGATTTAGAGGGTTGTTTGTTTGGTTTTGGGTCCAGGTCTATGTAGCTCGAGCTGGCCTGGAACTAGCTATAAAGACCAAGCTGCTCTTGAAATCACATGATCCTCCTGCCTCTCCCTCCTGAGTCTTGGAGAACAGGCATGATATACTGTGCCTAATGTGGCTATTTTGCTGTCATTAGGGTTTGTTTTTGTTTTTTTTGTTTTTTCATGATAGGGTCTTACACTGTAGCTCAGACTGGCCTAGAATTCATTATTTATTCATTATTTAACCCATGCTGCCTCAGTCCCATGTGTGTTAAGATTATACATGTCACCATGTCTGGCAGGAAAACCTTTTTTAAATGATACTGGAAATATTCAAGGTCAGCATGAACTACAGAGTGAAACTTTGTCTCAAATATACAAACAAGATAATGGATATAAATCAACTAGCTATATGTTCTACCCAAAAGCACCTGTTATGCATTCTGAGATAATCTGGAAAAAAAGTATCAGTATCTTTGCCCACAGGAGCACGTGACTCACACAGTCACTGCTCTGTCACTGCTCTCCCCACAGGCCTCCTCACTGCCCATGTCTATCATTATTGTCGGCGTTGGACCTGCTATGTTTGAGGGTGAGTAGGAACTGGAGAGAACAGGAGGGATCTAGGCATTAGGCCCTCCTCACAGACAAGACAGACTGGCACCTTGGTGAACTCAAACATGTTTCCTCTCCATAAACATGGCTGCTGATGTTAACACTTTCCTCTGCCTTCCCAGAATGGGACATGCAGGAAGGAAAGCATAGTAAGGACAATGATAACAATCCCACACCACTGTGGAGTGCAAGCATCAGATCTCCCCATGAGGACTCTGAAGGGCTCTAATGGGGAAGGGGCAGAATGAGTTGGAGTTGAGAGACCTATCCAATGATGCCTGCCTGTCTATTCTGCAGCAATGGAAGAACTGGACGGTGATGATGTACGTGTGTCCTCCAGGGGACGCTATGCAGAGCGGGACATCGTTCAGGTAGCCCTGAGAGTAGTGAAAGCCAAGAGAAATAAGGGGAAGGAAAGGCTCCCAAGGAGCCACTCCCCTTACTCTTTCCTAGTCACTTCCTGTCTCCCCTCACTCTTTAAAACCTTCCTCACTCAAAGAGCAAGTTCCTTTTTTCGTTTGTTTGTTGTTGTTTTACTTATGAGACAAGATATTGTTAGATAGCACAAGCTGTTCTGGAACTCCTGATCCTCCTTCCTCAGCCTCCAGAGTACTGGATTTACAGTACTGCAACATCACACCAGGTTCTGAACAGTTCTTTTAGGGTGGATTAAGCGGGTTGCTGTTATTCTGAGGTTGTCGGTCCAGGAGGGCCAAGTCTTGGCCCTCTAGCGGAGACGACCGGTATTACACAGACCAAGAAGCAAATGCTGCTGTTGTCAGCAACAGTTGTCAGGGAAGGCTTCTGTGAGGCTGTGATGTGGACATCGAGGTGAAACCTGAGGAAGGTGTCAGCTTCACAGGCAGAGAAGGAGCATGTAAGACCTGCCAGAGGCTCAGACCAGGCTAGCAGGAGGATCTGGCATGGTGAATATCTGAGGTTTGATGGTCAAAATTCATTCTTAATGATGTATCCATCCATGTATTTATTGTTTGTTTCATTTTGTTTTGTTTTAGATAGAACCTCACTATATAAGGAACTTCCTATGTAGCCCTGGCTAGCATAGAGTTCATGGCAACCCTACTGCTTCAGCCTCCTAAGTGCTAAGATTATAGATGTTTGCCATCATGCCCAGCTCAAACTACATTGTAAAAGGACTTCTCTGGCTGTTGCCCTGTGGTGTGCTGTGGTAGGGCCAGGGAAAAGCCAGGAATCCATTAGCAAGCAGCAAGGATGACTGGGGATGCGTGGAGACAGAACAGTGATCATGGTCAGAAGTAGCCAATTAAAGATGTGTAGAGGCTGGGAGGCAGTTCCATTGGTAGAGTACTTGTCTAGTCTGCATGAGGCCTGGGTTTGATCTCCAGCACTGCATAAACCAAGTATGTGCCGGCAATCCCAGCACTCAGGAGGTGGACACAGAAGGCTAAGAAGTCAAGGTCAGATCAGTGAGATGGAGGCATTAAATGTACTTGCTAAGCAAGCCTGATGAAGTGGGTTAGATTCTAGGGATCCCATGTTAGGGGAGAACCCACTCTAAAAGTTGTCCTCTGTCATCCACAAGTGCACCGTAGCACACTCATGTCTGCATTTACACATGCACACTGAATACATAAAATAATAATAACAATTATAAATATTTTTTCAAATTTCAAGGCCATTTTGCTATACAGTGAGTTCAAGGCCAGAGTGGGCCTGTATGAAACCCTGCTGGAAACAAAGAAAAATGTTTAAGAGCTGTGCATGGAAGTGTGTATGTGTATACCTGAAATTCCTGTATTCAGAGGCTAAGGGAGGAAGACTAAGAATCCAATGCCAGCCTAGGTTATCTCAAAAGAATAACAAAACAAAATAAGATACTTACGAACCTGTTACAAGACTTGATGACTTGTTAAGACAGTGATAAGGAATTGAATGGCAACTTCAAGAATTAGTCTTAGTTTTCTAGTGAGAGATGTCCCACTGACTGGGTGGGGGAAGCCAGAGGAGGGGATAGAGGAAGACAATCTGGTATTCAGATCTGGTAACACTGGGCTTGGGGGATCTATGATAACCGAATAAAGAAGTAGTGTTAGCAACTAAACATGTGGTTCTGGGTCAGGATCAGGCAAAGTGGTTACAGCCCTAACTAGTTAGGAGGCTGAGACAGGAGGATCACAACACAGTGAGATCTCATCTTGAAACAAAACAAAATAAGAAGCCAAGGATAAAGGTAAATATGGGGCCCCAGGAGGTAATTCCTCCTTTTTACTTTTCCCTCCTTTTACCTACCTTCTTTCCCAGGCAAACTGTTCCTCCCCTTCCAATTGCAACAACTTTCCCTCCCTCCCACGGTCCACTCACTCTTTCCGAGCACTCAGGAGGCAAAGGCAGGTGGATCTCTCTGAAGCCAGCCTAGTCTACATAATGAGCAGCTAGGGCTACATAGAGAGACCCTGGAGAGGAGAGAATGATTTCTGAGCACAGGAAGACCCAAAGGAATGGGAGCTGAGATGGAGTACAGCTTCCAGAAAAGTAGAAGAAAAGAGTGTGGTGTTAGGCGTGGGATTTGGGCTGCAAATGTGGTCCAATGGTAGAGAGCTTGCCTTGTATACACAAGATCCTGGGTTAAAGCCCCAGCACCCCACACAAAGAAGCAGGATGTAGCCAGAAAGATGGCGTTCAAGTGTAGGGAAGCTAAAGAGACTCTCAGCAAGACAAAGACTGAAAATTATCACCCACTGCACTGATTTAGTCTTATAGGGCTATTAATGACATTAGCAAGAGTAATTTCAGCACTGTGTGAAGTCCAATGAAAATGAATTGAGGGTGAATAGAAAGTGGGGTAGGGATAGAGTGGGTGGAAAAAACAGATGTAGAAAACAGTTCAATAGTAAGGGAGAAGAACAGTGATACTTGGAAAGAGATGTTAGGGATCAAAGATGAAACTTGCGTGCTTCCCACTCTCTTGGCCAGAACGCAAAACTCCTTTCTTGTCTGTCCCAGTTTGTACCCTTCCGAGATTATGTGGACCGATCGGGGAACCAGGTGCTGAGCATGGCACGACTGGCCAAGGATGTGCTGGCTGAGATTCCTGAGCAGCTGCTGTCCTACATGCGCACCAGAGATATCCAGCCGCGGCCTCCACCCCCGGCCAACCCCAGCACAGCCTCAGCCCCAGAGCAGCCCTGAGGATTCCACACATCCAATGCTTAGCAGTCTGCTTACCTGCCCACCTACTGGAAGCTAAAGGCACCTGGGGAGAGATCTGGACCTCCCCAGAAGAGCCAGCTAGGTTGATCAGTGCTGGCTGACAAGCTTTCTGCCCCCTGACTACAGAAAGGCCTGGCATGATCACCACCTACCTGCCTCATGCCAATAATAAAGCTGATCTTACTCCATCTCTGCCTCATGGGTGTTGGAGAGGGAGACTAGGGGACCCAGGGCCTGGGGCCTCACCTAGAGGGAGGGAGCCAGGATAGCTTCAGCTAGGTTAACATCCATCCCAACACACTGATCCAGTCACTTCTATGTCAAACTTCAAACAGTTTTTAAAACTTTGTGCGTGTACTTTTACATTTTTTTCCCCCTCAGGAGAGACCCATAGCTTTCATCAGATTCTCATAGGGGTTCTTCACCCCAAAAGAGCTGGCTTTAAGAAAATATGCAGACTAGTGGTACAAGCCTGTAATCACAAGTTCAAGGCCAGTGTAGGCAATTTATTTGGACCTTGTCTTTAAGGGAAAAAAAGTGGTGTCACACACCTTTAATCCCAGCACTCAAGAGGCAAAGGCAAGGAGATATCTGAATTTGAGGCCAGCCTGGTCTACAGAGCAAGTTTCAGGACAGCCAGAGCTACACTGAGAAACCTTGTCT
>NW_004949099.1:27234110-27244610 GCF_000317375.1 Microtus ochrogaster
TGTAGACCAGGCTGGTCTCGAACTCACAGAGATCCGCCTGCCTCTGCCTCCCGAGTGCTGGGATTAAAGGCGTGCGCCACCACTGCCCGGCTATTATCCCCATTTAATAACTCAGTTACACTAAGCCATTTTTAAAAAAAGAAATTCCGGTTTTAATCCAGACCCCACGATTTAAACAAGAAACAAATTCCTGGAGTGCCGGTTTTATTGGCATTTGTTGGGGGAGAGGCGTGATATATGAAAACGTGAGCTTTAGGGTGCTGAATACCAAGCCTGCATGAAGATAAAACTGAACTTTTCAGGGACCCTAGCACTTTGGAAGACTTTTTCATACTCTTCAACGACAAAACTGCAAACACTGCTTAACAATGATGACCCCTGACGTCCCAAGTTCTCTGAAAGCCCCACGATTTGACAGTAGGATTTTCGAGTTCCGGGTTTACAAATAAGGAACCCGAAGAACTCAGCAACTTAACCACGTTCACACTGAAAGTGTCAGTCATAGTCAATGGGCTGTGTGTTTTGACACTGCCTTCCAATCAGCAACCCGTAACCACGTTGTCTAGCGCTGCCAATCTAAATTCCTCCGCTTTACCGTAAAGGACCGGGAACCTCCCCAAACCCAGTTCCCTTGCTGGTGCCACGCCTTCCCTCTGCCTTGTCGCCTTTCCGTCCCACACTACGTCTGTAGCCCCGCCCCTTGCTTCCCTAAGTCCCGCCCTTTCACCGTAGCTTTGTAGGGGGTTCCTTCGCAGTCCTATCTTCATCCCTGATTCAGCTCCACCTTTCAAGCTCACCCAAAGCTCCGCCCTTTTTTTCTTGGGACCCTCAGGCCCACTCTTCCGGCCGCCGCCGCCGCATCAAGGCGCCGCTTTCCAATGGCTCCGCCTCCTGGACACAAGCCCCACCCATGCCGGCCTATTCTTCCCGTCCCGCCCCTGCCCATAACTGCAGGCCCCTGCGGCGGCTTCGGCGGCGTCCCTCGGGCTCCGAGCCCTGCCCCCAGCTCCGCCTCGCCCTGCGCGCCCGCCCCGCCCCGTCGCCTTCCTCAGAGACCAAGGCCAGGTCCCTACCGCAGCCGTCGCGCCAGCAGGAGGGAGGGAGCAGGAGGCGGCGGCCGAGGGGGAGGGGAGAAGGGCGGGCTCCTCACACCCAGCCTCGCGCTCCCCGTTCGCGTTCGCAGATTCGCCACAAACGGCCCGAGGACCCCCACTCCCCACACTGTAACTTCAGTTTCCAGAAACTCCCCTCGAACATGGAGGCACTCCCGGGACCTATGCGCTGTTCAGACGACTTTTCCAGACCCATAAGATGGTCGCTTCCGCCTCAGCGGACCGGCGGGGATTCGTGGCGAAAGTGCGTCTTTGCAGCGCCACGGGGCCGCGTTTACCCTGGCGGACGCCGTCGCCGTCGCTGCTGCTGCCGCCGCTGCCAGAGCCTTTGCCGCCACAGTCCCGCTGCCGCTGTTCCTGTGCCGCCTCCGGGAACCCCCTTATTGTCCCGGTGGCACCGGGTTCCAAGGCCAGAAGACCCCAGAGCTTGGGAAACGCGAGGGCGCTTGCGGAATTGCGATACTGGGGCGCCGGCGGGACCGGGAGCGGCAGGGGTCAGCGCGGGAAGCCGGGCCAGAGCGTGCGGGGCAGGAGCTGTGGTGCCCAGCTCCGCGTCCCGGAGTTCGGGTTTCCCCTTCCGGGACCGTCTTCCCCGCCGGCCTCCCCGCGCGGGGTCGGAGCCCCGGCGGGCGCCCCCGGCGATGAGCCCGGACTGGAGGTGGCCGGTGAGTGCGGGCCGGGTCCGGGCGGCAGTAGCAGTGGAGAAGGGGCCACCTTGGCGAGGCGCGCCTAAGCACCTCCTGGACCCCTCGGGCGGGGAGAATTGACAGGCGAGCGTCCGCGGCGAGCGTCCGCGGTGACAGTGTGTGTCCTTTGAGTCTGCCTGGGCCAGCGGCAAGAGGGAAACCTTGTTTGACTTGTTACACTTTGACGAAAAGGAAGCGGCGCAGCATCCGGGAGACCCGGCTCCGCACCACGGCCCTGGTTCCACCCCTTGTCCCCTGCTTCCTTCAGCTCCTGCAGTTCCCGGGAGTAGATACTTCCTCCATACCTCTGGGCCCAGGGCTTTTAGAACTAAGTTCTGGTCACACCTTTGTGCCTCTGACACCAGGTCCCTGGGGACACTGTGCCAGTTTGGGAACCAGGCCAGCAAAGCCAGAGCGGCAGCGTTCACCAGGGACCCGGCTTGGAAAGAGTTGAGCTTGTTTGTGCCTGTAATTGCTTTAGTGTTTAAAGGTACAGCAGCAGGTAGGAAATAGAAGTGAGTTGGAGTTGAACGTGAAGCTTGACTGACTTGGAAGTCAGAGGCTTTCGACAGAGGGACTAACCTCAAGAGGAGAGGCTGAGAGTCAGTGTTTTTCAGGGAGGTCAGGCAGGCTTTGCATTGGTGGTCCCAAGCACCCTAGTTCAACTAACTCATCCTAAGAGAAACTGGGGCAGTGACTGACTAAGCTGGGCTCTCTGGGGTTTGGTGCCATCTGCTGTCTCTACTCACCCAGAAACATCAGGGTGGGGGAGGGTTAGCCCTTGGAGACCCCTGGAACATAAAGCCTAGATTTTTGTGTTCCTGTTTGTGCCCTTAGGGCCTGGCACTTGGTAGGCCCTGAGTTAATGTTGCATGAATATGTAAATGAGGAAATAAGTGTAGCCTGTGCTATTTTCCCTGGGTAAATGACTGTTGTCTCATGGTTCCTTCCTATATCTCCCCACCCAGCTCCAGGACTAGGATGAGGAGCCCTGTAAAGACCTCAGCAATGCACTGATGATGCAGTCCGGTGGTTTCTGTGGGAATCCAGGACTCATCGTTGGCAATTTACATATAGGCAATTTTTATCCTTGCAATTTGGTGGTCTTCTCATTCAATTATTCATTCAACATGATTTTCATTTATTTGCCAAGGCTTGAGAGTTCAGTCAGTGCTTGCTAGAAACTGGGGATTTAGAAATAGATAGGTCTGGTGTCTACTGAAGATCTCTCAGTAGACTGGGAGAAGATAGAACTGGAAAATGTCACACTGGAGGTGAGACTAGAAGGCTCTGGGAATAATTTTTCCACACAAGCCTCAAAGAAGCCATAATAAAAGTATCATTTGAACTAGGTTTTGAAGAATCTGTGGGAGCCAAGCAATCAGCATTCCTAATAAAGAGAGATTATAACACCTTTGCACCTTGAGAGATTATACCATTCAGGGAATAGTAGGCCTCTGTGCGTGTAGACAATTACAGCTTCTGAGAAGAATCCAGAAAGGAAGACTAGAGCCAAATAGTGAGAGGAATCTCTTGAATGTTATCCTAAGAAGCTGGCGCAACGAGAGCTTTTAGTTGTGTCACTGGTATGATCACTGCTACTTGGTAGAAGATCACTCTTGTCATTTTATGTGAGACTTGCCTAAAAGAATTGAGACATAGGCAGGATGACCAAGCAGTAGGTCTTGAGGACCTGTGCCAAGACCTTGGTAAAGGAGCTGGCACTTGGAGATGCTCTAAAGAGAGACTGGCCAGGACATGTGACCTTGTGAGAAGGGAAACTGGAGAAAGTGGGTTGTATGGTACAGAGACTGAAAGCTCTTGTCAGGCCTGTGCTAACTGATCTGTATATTCCAGATGTGACAGCATGGGGGTAGACTTTGATGTGAAGACCTTCTGCCACAACTTGCGGGCAACTAAGCCACCATATGAATGCCCTGTGGAGACCTGCCGCAAGGTTTACAAGAGTTACAGTGGTATTGAGTACCACCTATACCACTATGACCACGACAGCCCACCACCACCACAGCAGACTCCACTGCGCAAGCACAAAAAGAAAGGGCGTCAGTCACGACCAGCCAATAAGCAGTCACCCAGCCCCTCTGAGGTCTCACAGTCACCAGGCCGAGAGGTGATGAGTTATGCTCAGGCCCAGCGCATGGTAGAGGTGGACCTGCATGGCCGTGTCCACCGCATCAGCATCTTTGACAACCTGGATGTGGTATCAGAGGATGAGGAAGCCCCTGAGGAGGCCCCAGAGAATAGCAGCAACAAAGAGAACACCGAGACACCCACGGCTACACCTAAATCAGGCAAGCATAAGAACAAGGAGAAACGCAAGGACTCCAACCACCACCACCACAGTGCTCCCGCCAGTGCTGCTCCCAAACTGCCTGAGGTGGTGTATCGAGAGCTGGAGCAAGACACCCCTGATGCACCACCCCGGCCCACTTCCTACTACCGGTAAGGACACTACACCCTCCTAGAGAGGTGACGGTCTGATAGGGAACAGCAGGGTGAAGGACAGCACTAGCCGTGCAAAGGGAGTGTGAACTGAATGCAGCACTATAGGCAGGCACATGCTAGGTCCTGTGTTCATGCTTTATAGCCACCTTGCCCCTCTTTTTTTGTTTTTTGTTATTTGTTTTTTTTTAATTTAATTAAGGTTTGGTTTGAGGGGGTTGTTAGTTTTGGTCTTTTGAGACAGGGTTTATCTCTGTAACAGTCATTCATGGCTGTTCTGAAACTTACTATGTAAACTAGGCTGGCCTCAAACCAACAGAGATCCACCTGCCTCTACCTCCCAAATGCTGGGGTTAAAGGCATGTGCCACCACTGCCTGGCTTGTTTTTTGTTTTTTGTGATTTGTTTTTGAGATGGCCTCACTGTTTGTCTGACTGCCTGGAACTCACTGTAGCTCAGGCTGACCTTGAGCTGACAAGTGAGCCACCCACCTTTTTCCTTCTGAATGTTGTATGACATTGCACCAGCTATAGCCACCTCTTTATTCCCAGAACTCTCTCAAGCAGTCATTGTTCTCATTTTAGAAAGTACCAGGCCTGTCAAAAGTCACTTGCTAGAAATCTCTGAGCTGAGGTTGAGACAAGTCCTCCAAGCCTCAAAGCCACACTGTTCTCCTACACCCAACATCCCAGCTCTGATTTCTGACCCTTTTTACTTTTTCACTGCGTGGCCATGGCCTGGTGTTCTAGAAACCTATCTGCAGAGCAGGTGCAGTGTTCCTCTCTAGGGCAGAAGACATTGGCTCAGAAGGTCCTAAATGCAGGTGATAAATCTGTGATGAAATGTTCTGTTACTGCTACTTGTCCTTTATCAGCTTTGTGAGCAGTGTTTCCACTGTTGACACGTACCTCGTCAGTGACTCTTTTGTTTATTTATTTATTTTTCTTTGGATTCCATTCCTTCTAAGGGCTAGTCTTAGTGGCTTCTATTGAAGTTGCAGACATTCTTAATTTTTTTACAAAAATCTTTTTTTTATAAAAAAATAAGTAATTTTTTATTTGTGTGTGTACACATTCATTTTGCATCATAGCACCTGTGGAGGCTGGAGAACTACTTGTGGGGGTCAGTTCTCTCCTGCCATGCACTCTCTCCTACCTACCCACTTAACTGTCTTGCTAACCCTAAAATCACAGACAGACAAAATAAAGCTAATTCTTTTCTTTCTTTTTTTTTTTTTTTTTTTTTTTTTTGGTTTTTTTGAGCCAGGGTTTCTTCTGAAGCTTTGGAGCCTGTCCTGGAACTCCCTCTGTAGACCAGGCTGGCCTCAGACTCACAGAGATCTGCCTGCTCCTGCCTCCCAAGTACTAGGATTAAAGGTGTGTGCCACCACTGCCTGGCAAAGCTGATTCCTTTAACATGAGTGAAAAAAGATGTGCAGTGGGTGGGCAGTGTGGTGGTGAACTATATATAGAAATTTCAGCCACAGGATGTAATGAAAACCAAGTGGAGTTCTGGCTCCCAAAGCCAGGAGAACACTTTGTTCATTTGTCTTTATTGTAAAGGCTCTTATGTAAAAGCGGCTTTTGCTTTTGTAGTCCACTTGATATTACAGTGACTGGGAACACAGTGACTCTGTGTGTGTGTGTGTGTGTGTGTGTGTGTGTGTGTGTGTTTCCTTGTCCAAGTTTTAGTAAGTATTTTTCTCTCCTTTTGGCTGCGTTTTTCAACCCAGTTCCCCCCTCTATGATTTTCTACTCTTTCTCTTTTCTCTTAGAATTTACTATCATGCTTCTTCATCCCCAAACGTTTAGGCCCCTTTTGGGGCCTTCCTCTCCTCTAATGGCTCTTGGCATACATAATCTGTTCTCACAGGCAGTCCAGCTCAGCTTACTCAGCTTCTACTCTTCCCACCCCCCACAGTCACTTTTCTCTAGAGGAGCAGTTTTCAGCTGGTGTGCTGCAGTCAGTCGGGGTTATGTTGTGGTAATTATCATAGTTAGCAAAATTCCCTGTGTTTGGAAATGATTTACTTTTGCAAAAACTTAAGAAGGTCTGAGGTCGTCACTCTAATAACATTTTCTTTTGCTCAAATTCCAGTGCATTTCTTGAGGGGGAGGGAGAGGGTGGTTTGTCAGCTAGTGTGCCAAGAATTGTACTTGACACACAGCCCACCTATCTGTGCCACAGTTTGTAATCTGGGATCCTGTGGGAGTGTGTTATGTACCATCACATACTGTCATGTGTCATGGCAGAGGAACAGCCAAGACCTGATGTTTAAGAGAACTAGTCTAAGCCATAAAGCCATCTGGCTACCTCACACCAGCTCTGATCATACCCTTATTCCAGGAGCACAGGTTGAGCTCACCTTGGGTCAGAGGGAAAGGGCTAAGGGAGAAGCTGCCTCCTAAACACATTTTAGTCTCTTTCCTCCCTGCCACCCCCAAAATGCCTTTCAATTGAACAACAGTGAGGACCTATTTCTGTACAGTGAATCAGACATGATCCCTGCCTCTGTCTAGAGAAGGAGTTAGGCACAAGCAGCTACAATTCAAGGCAAGGTGGGTTAGGGCTATATAAAAGCTAATAATAAATTGACATCTATTTAATATGTACTCCATGCAAAGCACTGTTCTAAGTGTTTCTATTTATTAACTTATTTCATGCTTATAACAGCAGTGTCAGCATTACAACTCTATAGAAAAGGAAACCAAGGCCCAGAGAGTTTAGGAGGTTAGGTCATAAACTGTCATACAGAGACAGTAAATAACCCCAGAGCTTCTCTGCACCTGGCCTGCTTGGAGGTCCACTTTCCATGTTCTGCTAGAACATGCTGTGTGCCCCATGATTTAGCCACCTGACCCCCTTTAAATACAGGGTCTCATGTATCCTAGGCTGGCCTCCAGTTCACCGTGTAGTAGCTTTGAACTCTTGAGTGCTAGGATTTACAGCTATGCCATCATACCTGGTTTTATGGGGTGCCAGGGATTGAACCAGGACTTTGTGCATGTTAGGTAAGCACTCTACCAGCTGAGTATATCTCCAGCTCCTTGGCTGTTCACTTTTTTAATATCATTAAAAGTTATCATTTACTGAATATAGCCCTCGATCTTTTATCAGTAAAGCTTTGATACAGGGCAGAGCAGTGCTTTCCTGAACGTGACCAAGTGGCAGAGACAAAGTTTAAAACCAGGTTTGTTAAAAGCCAAACTCCTGTTCTTCTCTTGTACTCTATAGTTGACAGTCCTAGAGTCTAGGTGGCCTAAGGCAGGGTAAGGTGGGTACCTGCTATGTCACAGCCACTTAGAGCAACCCTCCGCTCTAAGCCTGCTGGTCAGAGAGTGCCAAAGTGAACGTGAAAAAGCTGGGGATAGAGACTGGATGCCAGCTCTGTCACTCCCTGGTGATAAGGCCTATCTGTAATAGGTTATTAACAATTTTTCTCAAAGCTTTACTTTCTTCATCTACAAATAAAGATGATAAGAACACTGATCTGCTAGCTGTAATGAGAACAGCTGTAACTTGGCATGGTGCCTGGCCCATAGTAAATGCCCAGTCCTTATCTTTCAAGGCTATCCAGAGAACAAACACAGTATGTAGCATTTGAGAGACCCCTAGCACCTTCTGAAAGAACATCCATGGTGTCTTTGGTACTTGTCAGCTTTGCTAAAACAGGCCTGTATTCATTTGCCATTGTTGTCCAAGGAACTGCCTTCCTCTGGCTGTACAATCCTTCATATTCCCCTGATGGGTCCTTACTGTTCCAACACTGGCCCTTTTAGGAGTCTTACTGAGCCTCTATACTTCATATGATGCCACAGTATGAGTACTAGAGAGGTAGGCCTGTGTTTATGACCAAGCGTTAGGGCACTTTCATACAAGTAAGCTGAGCAAGTTAACTTCCCCCACATTTAGGTTTCCTTTTCTGCAAGACAGAAATGGTTATAGTATGTACAAATAGGGGGATGGAATTGAGGACGAAGATGAAGGCTAGGATGAGACATGTGTACATGGGCAGAGGCTGAGTGCTTGGAGGCAAGCACAGTGCTTTATCTGAAGGGAAAAGATATCAGCCATGTGATGTCAAACTACCTGTGTGCACTTCAGGTACATTGAGAAGTCTGCAGAAGAGCTGGATGAGGAAGTAGAGTATGACATGGACGAGGAGGACTACATCTGGCTGGATATCATGAATGAGCGACGGAAGACAGAGGGTGTGAGTCCTATCCCACAGGAGATCTTTGAGTACCTAATGGACCGGTTGGAGAAGGAGTCGTACTTTGAGAGTCACAATAAAGGTGACCCCAATGCACTAGTGGATGAAGATGCCGTGTGCTGTATCTGCAATGACGGCGAATGCCAGAACAGCAATGTCATCCTTTTCTGTGACATGTGCAACTTGGCTGTGCATCAGGAGTGCTACGGTGTCCCCTATATCCCTGAGGGCCAGTGGCTATGCCGCCGTTGCCTGCAGTCACCTTCTCGTGCAGTGGACTGTGCTCTGTGCCCCAATAAGGGTGGTGCCTTTAAGCAGACAGATGATGGCCGCTGGGCCCACGTTGTGTGTGCCTTGTGGATCCCTGAGGTCTGCTTTGCCAACACAGTCTTCCTAGAACCTATTGACAGCATTGAGCATATCCCACCAGCCCGCTGGAAGCTCACCTGCTACATTTGCAAACAGCGGGGCTCTGGAGCCTGCATCCAGTGCCACAAGGCCAACTGCTACACAGCCTTCCATGTGACATGTGCCCAGCAGGCTGGTCTCTACATGAAGATGGAACCTGTGCGGGAGACAGGTGCCAATGGCACCTCCTTTAGCGTCCGCAAGACAGCCTACTGTGACATCCACACACCCCCAGGTTCTGCTCGCCGCCTACCTGCCCTCTCCCACAGTGAGGGTGAGGAGGAGGAGGATGAAGAAGAAGATGAGGGTAAGAGCTGGAGCTCAGAGAAGGTCAAGAAGGCCAAGGCCAAGTCCCGGATTAAGATGAAGAAAGCTCGGAAGATCTTGGCAGAGAAGCGAGCAGCAGCACCTGTGGTGTCTGTACCCTGCATTCCGCCACACAGGTACATGTGCAGTGGGGCAGGAAGGGGAGGGGAAAAGCCCTCAGAGGGATTGTGGGGCCTAAGTAGAGTAGCCTGCTTGTCTTCCATCATAGCTGTGTGGAAGTGAGTCACCTACCTGACTTTTGCATTTGGAGCCAGAAACTCTGAACCTTTATCTGGTGGATAGAACATGTATTGAAGCTATCCCCCTCCCCCCACTCGAGACTGGGTTTTTATGTACCTTTGAAGTCTGTCCGGGAACTTACTCTGTAGACCAGGCTGACCTCAAACTCACAGAGATCCACCTGCCTCTGTCTCCCAAGTACTGGGATTAAGCGTGTGCCCCTCTTTTTGATGGTGTGCTTTGTTAAGATGAAACAGCTGGTGCTGGAGAGATGGCTCAGTGGTTAAGAGCACTCGCTGCTCTTCCAGAGGTCTTGAGTTCAATTCCCATCAACCAAATGGTGGCTCACAACCATCTGTAATGATAGGTCGTGTCCTCTTCTGGCGTGCAGGCAGAACACTGTATACATAAATCTTTAAAAAAGTAAATAAATCTTTAAAAAAAAGTATGGAAAAATGATCTTCCCATGAAAGAATCAATAAAAAGGGGAGAGGAGAAGGCTCAGAAAGTTGTGAAGGGACTGGGATGCAGCTCAGTTGTCAGATATGCTTGATATGCTTAGTATCCATAGAGATCTGGGTTCAGTCCCCAGTACAGGGGAAAAAAAAGTGGATGACATAAGCAACTTGATCATGTACCAGAGATGCTGCAGTGTCCTCCATGTTCTTAAGGGCCACCTTCCCCTGCTGTAGACTATGCCCTGTGGAGTGCTGCTCAGTCAGGCAATGATTGTCAATTGTTTTTAGCTGTCTTGTATTGTCTGGTTGACTTCACCATAGGTTTCTATCCTTGTAATTTATCTTCACTTGATCTTAGCAAAAGGCCAACAAGTGATGAGATACATTATCTTCTCCACAGGCTCAGCCCCCGAGATCAGAGTCTAACTGTACCTTGGGCTGCTGTGGCTGAGCAGACTTAGAAAGGCAGACTGATGTTGTTTTACCTAGCGTTGAGAGCTTGGTTTCCTCTCTGCTGTGTTGTGCCACTCAAGGCACTGTTGGTTATGCCGTAAGCCCCGAATTCCAAACTGCTCCTTCTCCTCTTCTTCCTTCTTTTTTTTTTTTTTTTTTTT
>NW_004949099.1:27245144-27252973 GCF_000317375.1 Microtus ochrogaster
AAAAAAAAAAAAAAAAAAAAAAAAAGACGTAGCAGGTTTTTTCTTTGTTCCCTGGTTTCCAGACTCAGTAAGATCACCAACCGCCTGACCATCCAGAGGAAGAGCCAGTTCATGCAGAGGCTACACAGCTACTGGACTCTGAAACGACAGTCACGGAATGGGGTCCCACTACTTCGGCGTCTGCAGACACACCTTCAGTCTCAGAGGAACTGTGATCAAGTCGGGGTACCGTGTCCAAATCCCTGTGGGCTGTGAAAACTAGTACCAAAAGGACAAGGACCAAAATTTGTAGTGATAGCCTGTAGCATCAAAGAGCTTAAGATTTTTCCACCTTTATATTAACCCCTAAAGCAGGCTCAGCATGAAATCTATATATTACCAGGTTGGTGGAAAGGCATCATTCCTGTGTGTTCATTAACTCAACAAATATGCTGAGAATTATTTTGGTGCTAGACCTTGGTAACACATAGATGGAGGTGCTATTGATAAATTACTGGGCTTTCTCCTTGGACTTGCCCTGCTCTTGGCCTAGGTTTCTTGCTAGACTCTCCTCTGGCTCTCACCATCTTATGTCCCTTTACCTCCACAGAGAGATTCTGAAGATAAAAACTGGGCCCTCAAAGAACAGCTCAAGTCTTGGCAGCGGCTGCGGCATGACCTGGAGCGAGCTCGGCTGCTGGTGGAGTTGATCCGCAAGCGAGAGAAACTCAAAAGGGAGACGGTGAGTGCTCCTGGGCCAGTCCT
Organism: Microtus ochrogaster; assembly: GCF_000317375.1. Classification (NCBI taxonomy): domain Eukaryota; kingdom Metazoa; phylum Chordata; class Mammalia; order Rodentia; family Cricetidae; genus Microtus; species Microtus ochrogaster. The sequence continues at coordinate 27,245,889 of NW_004949099.1, forward strand.
GGTTCTCAAAGCAGAACACAGCTCTGGAGGAGGGAGAGTCTATGTCCCTGGCTGGGAAGCACCAAAGCCCATACTGGCATTGAGTATCCCAGCACTATGTGCTTTTAGGCCTGTGGGAAGCTGAGTATCAAAGGAGATTGCACAGAATCCTAACCTCTGATCCAGGGAGCTCAGGCCGGGAGTTCAAGGAAGGGGGACCAAAGTAGATAGAGACAGCTGTCTTTCTTAGGGCCTGGATGAGAAAAACATGTTTCTAAGCCAGCAGGGACCATCTCCTCTGCTAAGGAACTGGCCGGGGCCTGACTGATCCAGCCTTTTTGTGTGCCAGATTAAGATCCAGCAGATTGCCATGGAAATGCAGCTGACCCCTTTCCTCATCCTCCTCCGAAAAACCTTGGAGCAGCTCCAAGAGAAGGACACAGGCAACATCTTCAGCGAGCCGGTCCCTCTGTCTGAGGTAACCGAATTGGACGAAGTAAGAATCCCTTCCCCTCACTCCACCTTCTTTCTCTTCTTCTCCCAGTTGGACCCCTGCTGCAGGTCTGGCCCAGGGACTAGGTGGGAACCTAGACATAAAGGGTTCGGTGGCTCTGGGGCAGGATGAACTAGAGCCACACGTATCACCTGGGCTCCTGTCCTCATCACAACCCAAGAACTCAGAATGGGAGGCCATCTGCACTCCTCTCCCAGAGTCTGCCAGATGAATAATCACAAGGCAGGAAGATATTTTCAGGGTGCCCAGCCCTAGAATGGGAACTTAAAAAGGCTCAGAATCTAAAGAGCCAGCTCTGAAGCCCTAGGTTCACTTTTCTCTCGTGGCAGCAGCCTACCACGAGCCTAATAATGAGCAGGAACAACAGCAGGAATACAACACTACAATTTTTAGCGAATTCTCATGGCCTTTTTTTTTCCCTATTAAAGCTGCCATGGTTCCAGGAAATAGATTTGCGTGCATTTTCATCACCATTTTCCAGGAGAGGAAAATAAGGCCCAGAAAGGTTAACAGACTACTAAGGTCACACAGCTCAGGACTAGAACGTTCTTTGTACTACAAGCTTGCCTCTTAACTGTGGTGGGAGGAGGTTGCTAGATACATTTCAGGGGTGGCTGTTAAGAGTAGGGTTTGGGGAAATAAGATCAGATCTCCACTTAGACACTTACCCTGCTCTCCCAGGTACCTGACTACCTAGACCACATCAAAAAGCCCATGGACTTTTTCACCATGAAGCAGAACTTGGAGGCTTATCGCTACTTGAATTTTGATGATTTTGAGGAGGACTTCAACCTCATTGTCAGCAACTGCCTAAAGTATAATGCCAAGGACACCATCTTCTACAGGGCAGCGGTGCGACTCCGTGAGCAGGGTGGCGCTGTACTCCGTCAGGCACGGCGACAGGCAGAAAAAATGGGCATTGACTTTGAAACGGGCATGCATATCCCTCACAACTTGGCCGGAGAGGAGGCCCCACATCACATTGAAGATGGTGGGTGATGGATCAGTCATCTGCATGCATAGAGGCCAATGCCAGGAATGGACAGGTCTCCAAAAGTCCCTTCCTGGGGACAGGCAGTACAGGCAGAAAGTAGCTGGGCTGAGTAGCAGTGGGCTCTCCCCTGGAATGCTCCCCCAAGAAGCAAGACTGGGTGAATGGATAGCTGGGCCACCATTCTGCAAACTTGTGCTGCCATTTTGTAGCTTTTCCTGGGAGAAGTCAATGGGAAGAGTGGGTTCCTGCTGCCTGCCCAGGTTCAAGGGGCCCAATGGGCTGCCATGAGCCTGACCTTTCTCTCTCCAACTCTCCCTGGCAGCAGAGGAAGAACGGCTGGTCCTGCTGGAGAACCAGAAACACCTGCCAGTAGAAGAGCAGCTAAAGTTGTTGCTAGAGCGGCTGGACGAAGTCAATGCCAGCAAGCAAAGTGTGGGCCGTTCCCGCCGTGCAAAAATGATCAAGAAAGAGATGACGGCTTTGCGACGGAAACTTGCTCACCAGCGGGAAACTGGCCGGGATGGGCCTGAGCGTCATGGCCCCTCCAACCGGGGCAGTCTGACACCCCACCCTGCAGCCTGTGATAAGGATGGACAGACAGACAGTGCCGCAGAAGAGAGCAGCAGCCAGGAGACAAGCAAAGGTCTGAACCCCATAGCAAGATGGACCCCAAAGCAAGTCAGACTTTGGCCCTGCAATATATACTCAGCCCTGCTGTACCCTAGGCAGAGGTCCTTCCTGCACAAGTAGCTGAACTTTCTCCTTCATTTCCCAGTCAGGGGCCTCTTAGCTGCTCTCTGGCAGTTGGTATGAGTTGTTCTGAATCCCCATATCATCTCCCCAATTCTAGATATAGTAATGATCCTATATTCCCAGGGTGTTACCCTGGACATCTACCCTTCCTTTCATGTCAGGCCCCTCACCAACTCTCTTTCTCTCTTTCTCTGCTCCAGGCCTGGGTCCCAACATGTCCTCAACCCCCGCACATGAGGTGGGCAGGAGAACCTCAGTTCTGTTCTCCAAAAAGAACCCGAAGACAGCTGGACCGCCCAAGAGGCCGGGCCGGCCCCCCAAAAACCGGGAGAGCCAGATGACCCCCAGCCACGGAGGCAGTCCTGTGGGGCCCCCCCAGCTTCCCATCATGGGCTCCCTGCGTCAGCGCAAGCGGGGTAGGAGCCCCCGACCCAGTTCAAGCTCAGACAGCGACAGTGATAAGTCCACAGAAGACCCCCCAATGGGTGAGCCTCATCATCACCCAGCCCCTGCCCCAAGACAGTGAGCAGAGCTGCCATTCTTCCCAGCATACTTTGAGCTCTCCCTTCATTTCCCTGTAAAAGTCAGCTAGATAAAAGTCAGCTAGAAGGGTCCTTAGGAGTCCTTTAATCCCATCCCCTCATCCTTCATTTGTGAAACTGACCCAGCCAGGTTCCCATCCAAGCCCTTCTTCCCCTTATCACTTTACCTTTTCTCTTCTCTCCTTTTTTGGGGAACTTCCTGCCCTTTAAATCCTTTGTGTCTTTAGGCTAAGGGAAGTTGAAGGTCAGTGCAGAGCTTTGGCCTGCTATGGTAGAACTGCTTAGAGCTATCTCTGCTGGCCAAGGTTGGAGGAATTTTTCAGCCCAGAAAGAAAACCCAGACTCATTCCACCTTAACCCCCATGCTGGCTCTGATCTACATCTTTCTGACCAGTTGGTTCCTTCCCTCTTCCAAGACTTACCAGCCAATGGCTTCAGCAGTGGGAACCAGCCAGTGAAGAAGAGTTTCTTGGTGTACCGTAATGACTGCAACCTTCCCCGGAGCAGCTCAGACTCTGAGTCCAGCAGCAGCAGCAGCAGTAGTGCCGCCTCAGACCGGACCAGGTACTAGCCCTGCAGATGGGAGGCAATCTGCAGGATGCCTTTCCAGGTTCTCCCATGGGAGCTAGGTGACAGCCATTTCAGTCCAAAGGAAGGAGTTCAAATCCAAGTGTCCCTATAAAATAAATCGGATAGATCAGTCACCCTAACAGAACAGAACACACTGTCTTAGGTTAAGCCGATGTTTTAGAGCAAACTGTGCCTTATAGCTAGGATTTGGCCTTCAGACATACTTTATTTTGGTCACTAAGATGTTTCTAATAACCGAATACAGGGCTGGAGAGATGGCTTAGCGGTTAAGAGTACTGGCTGCTCTTCCAGAGGACCCTTGTCTAATTCCCAGCATCTACACAGTGTACTGGAACTCCAGTTCCAGGGGGATCGGATACCATCTTCTGGCTTCCATTAGCATTGCGTACATATGATACAGACATACATGTAGACGAAATGCCTATGCAGATAAAATCAATAAAAACTGGGGTGGGGGATAGGATTAAATTTTCTTAAAAGCAAAAAATGGAATCCACATAAAATTCTGTCTCTGTGTTCTCTTTAAAAATCAGAGGATCGGGTGCCGGAAAGATGGGTCAGTGGTTAAGAGTACTGCCTGCTCATCTAAAGGTCCTGAGTTCAATTCCCAGCAACCACATGGTGGCTCACAACCCTCTGTAATGAGATCTGGTGCCTTCCTCTAGCCTGCAAGCATGAATGTAGGCAGAATACTGTATACACAATAAATAAATAAATCTTTAAAAATAAATCAAAGGATCCTTTAGGGTGGTGGTGGCACACACCTTTAATCCCAGCACTCAGGAGGCAGAGACAGGGGAATCTCTCTCTGTGAGTTTAAGGCTAGCCTGGTCTACAGAATGAGCTCTAGGACAGCCAGGGCTATTCAAAGAAACCCTATCTCAAAAAAGCAGGAAAGAAAAATCAGAAAGAGCTGGGTGTGGTTGCTCATACCTATAACCCCACCACTTGGGAGGTTGAGGTAGGATTACTGCAAGCTCAAGGTCACTAGGTTATGGAATAAGTTCTGGGCCAGCCATGGCTACATACGTAGCAAGACCCTGTCTCAAGGACTGGGGATGTAGCTCCTTGCTGGAACACTTGTCTAGCTTGTGTGAAGCCCTAGGATCGATCTCAAGTACTTCAGAACAATAAATTAAAATAGAAGATCTGGCAGCTCTTGTTGGCATTGCTTTTATAGACAGGCATGTTTTCCACTTGGTGACATTAGCCTGATTACTAGCCTAACCCTGAAGAGTGTGTTGAATTACAAACTTTATACAGTCTCTGCTTTTCAAGTCGAGATTTGAGTGCTTAACAAGGACCCCTGAGCCATGTAATTTTTCATTTTCCCCTCTGAGTTGTATTCTAATTGTCTTTCCATAGCACAACACCCTCAAAACAAGGCCGGGGCAAGCCCTCCTTCTCTCGGGGCACATTCCCAGAGGACAGCAGTGAAGATACCTCAGGCACTGAGAATGAGGCCTACTCCGTGGGCACTGGCCGCGGCGTGGGCCACAGCAGTAAGTACCCTCACCCAAAGTCAGGGGTGCTGGGGACCCAGTTTCAAGGCCTTGCCAGCCCCCCAGCTGCTGATCCACCTCCTCTCTCCCATTCCTGTGAAGTGGTAAGAAAGAGTCTGGGTCGTGGAGCTGGCTGGCTGTCAGAGGACGAGGACTCCCCATTGGATGCTCTGGACCTTGTGTGGGCCAAGTGCCGAGGTTATCCATCATATCCAGCTCTGGTAGGCCTATGGTTTCTCTTGTCCTTACCCCTGCTTTCCAGCCCTAGGACTTGGAATCATAAAGTGTAGCTTTGCCCTTTCCCTGCCAACTTACAGAGCACAGGGCTCCTTAGCAGGTTGACTGTTAGACAGATGTAGCCTAAGTACCCCAGAGAGATCCCAGTCAGTTTTCCATCTCTCCCTATCTTTTCTCTTGCCCCAGGCTCTGAAATAATACGGCAAGGTCAACACTATGGCCCCAGTAACATATTCTTCAAATTCTTAGGTAGTGCTAGCTTTGGGGAGGAAGTGACCTAAACCAAACTGGGCTTGTATTATACTCTCAGATCATTGATCCAAAGATGCCCCGAGAAGGTATGTTCCATCATGGGGTTCCCATCCCTGTACCACCATTGGAGGTTCTAAAACTTGGGGAACAGATGACACAGGAAGCCCGAGAGCATCTCTACCTCGTTCTCTTCTTTGACAACAAACGAACCTGGTAAGGAAATGGGTGCATTTGGTGTGACTTAAAGCCACAGATATAAATACAACCATCTGTAATGTGGGGGCAGATTGTCAAGAGACTCAGCAACAGATTATTACAAAGTATTGGGCAGGGGGCACGCTTAGAATAGCTCTAAGCAAAAGGGTGTGTTTGTCCTGAGCCTGATGGGCTGAGTGGGCAGTAGCTGGCAAACAAGCTGTAACTAGAAACTAAAGGACCATCAGTGACTGGCAAAGTTAGGGTGGCTCCCTGCTCATGCTCAGATGACTTCTAGACTTATTGTTCCCACTTCTTTATAGTAACAAGATGGGGAAAAAGCACACATAAACATTTTGGCTTTATACTCAGAAGGCAGAGGCAGGCAGATCTCTGAGTTCGAGGCCAGCCTAGTCTACAGAGTGAGTTCCAGGATAGCCAGGGCTACAGAGAGAAAACATGTCTCAAAAGACAAAAACAAAATTTTCGATTTTAAATCTCTCTTGTCAAATTTTTGTTAATTGCCTGCAGATAGTCTCCCTGAAACAGCTGGGGCAGGATACCTCTTGAGACTTTTTGCACCCATAAAGTGCCCTGTAGAATTATATACTGTAGAATTAATATGTCTTCCCAGTGAGAAATCACTCCTCACATTTAAGAAATGAATAAAGGAAAATCTCTTTAACAATAGCATGCAACTGGTTCTGGCTCATGCACAAAAGGGAACCAGCTTCAAACAGAACATTTTACCAGCTTAAATAGGCTTTAGATTTATAACATTCCACATACACTGTTATCCTTAAATCTCTTCCAAGTCATGACCCCACCCATGTTACACTTTCAACAATTTAAAAAGAGGTAGGAGACTACAAGTCTGGCCACTTGGGCAAATGGGAGATTTATACAACAAAAAATTACCATAATTATTTAAGTACACCAATGTTGTTTTTTTCTGGATAGTTCCAACCCAGAGTCATCTTGCCTACTTGGCAGAATTATGCTTTTCCTGATAACAGGTTCACTTAATGGCAGACCAGACATTAATGGTGGCTGTCACTTGCACTGCCACCTTACGACGCCCCTTAGAGGAATGTTCTTCGATATGGGAATGGGCCTAATGGCTGGTTTTACATCATTGTTGCCTCATTTTGTTCTGGAAATGGAGATTAAGCTTGAGGAACCAACATTACCAGAAACATTTTCTCAGCAACTCTAGACTGCCATAATGGTATAAGAATTTCCCTCTGAGACAGGGTTTCTTGGTAGCCAGGGATCCTGTCCTGGAACTTGGTTTCTAGACCAGCCTGGCCTTGAACTCACAGAGATCCGCCTGCCTCTTCCTCCCGAGTGCTGGGATTAAAGGTGTGCGCCACCACCGCCCAGCTTTCCTACAGTTTCTAACAATGTCTGGTTAGTCCACTACTCACCTTCCAGTCAGTCATATTGGAGGCAGAACTAACTCCCTTAGCTAACTTCTACTTTGTTTTTTTTTTTATTTTTTTTATTGTTTTTTTTTTTAAATTTAT
>NW_004949099.1:27253171-27261733 GCF_000317375.1 Microtus ochrogaster
GTGCAGTAGGATCAAAAACCCATTGCCATTGTTCTTGAGTTCTCACTAACTTCTACTTTGTGTAACTTACTATTTCCTAAGCAAGTCTTTTAGTATCCTTTGTAGCATCAGTTTTATTACTTCAGGTTTCTTCCGTGTCAGTTATTCCCCCTACTATAACTGTTGACTGGGCTATTCTTTTCAATACACTACACAGTCCTTTGAGAGCAGAGATGCTGAGAACCAGGCATTTCTAAATGCATAGAGTGTGGAAGAGCTAGTACTTGTTCCCCCTGAAATCCATGCCTTATCTCATCTTCACCTTGTCTGACAGGCAATGGCTGCCCAGGACTAAACTCGTTCCTCTGGGTGTGAACCAGGATCTAGACAAAGAGAAGATGCTGGAGGGCCGCAAGTCCAACATCCGCAAGTCAGTGCAGATCGCCTACCACAGGGCTCTGCAGCACCGCAGCAAGGTGCAGGGTGAGCAGAGCAGCGAGACCAGCGATAGTGACTGATACTGTCAGAGCCCAGCTACAGTGCTCTGTGACCTCTCTCCTTCCCTTTGCTCACTGTCCTGGAGTGATGCCGCCCTCTGCACTGATTCATTCCTGGTCTTGGGGCCAGTCTCAGGGGAAGTTGGGTAGGGGAGGTCCCTCCTGCCCTGAGTGCAGCTGGACTGTACAAAACACTCCAAGGGCCCATGGCCACTCAGTGCAAGGAGAGGAGAGATCCCACAGGTCAAAAGGAGCTCAAGACCTCATGGTGTTGTGGGTCAGGGTGGTGAGAGACGGTTAGAATACTGCATAAAACAGGCCATACCACCACCCCACCTGCTTTGCCAGGGGAATTCATAACTGCCTAGAGGCCTGAGGCCCTTGCAGGTGGTAAGGTAAGCCAGCATTATCCCAGCCTAGCAGTGGGACTGATGTCTGTCTAGCCTAGAAGAGGGGCACTAGGTGACCCCTCCCCTGCTGCTGTAAATACTGTAATTATCGGAGAATTTAAATTATTCTCATTTGTAACTGCGTTTCCGGGTCGCGCCAGAGTCATTTGGTACTAAAAAAAGAGAAAAAGAAAAAAAAAAAAGAATGGAGCTTGTCTCTATGTTCTTTCTTTTTCCCCATAGAATTCTCCCTACCTTTCAAACTGGTTTATATTTATTTCAAAGGAAGAAAATATATTGATTCTTAGAAAAATAAAGTCTACTTAGAATTCTTTTTTCTTGCCTTCTACCATGGCAGAAGGATTCAGAGGAAGAGATCTGTGCCTCATGGATGGGATGTACTTGAGCTGACTACTGTGTGTGCTAATCATAAGACAGCACATCAGCAAGCTAGGTATGGTGACACAGTCCTGTAATCCCTGGATTTGAGGTGCTGAGGCAGGAGGATTATCATGAGTTCAAGCCCGGGCAAAATAACATAACAAGAACCTGTTTTTTAAAAGTTTCTACAACAAAACTGAAAGTATATTTCCTATGCCCTGAGTGTCAGGCACTGACTTAAGTACCTACAAATACATAAATTGTTTCTAATCCCTGCAGTAACTATGGGGTGGGCTAATTAATAATAGGCCAGTTACCTCCACAGTGACAGGCCCATATTAAGTAACTGTAGGTACACTGTTGTGTAATCTTCACAGTAATTATGGGGTGGGTTAATAGCAGGTTGGTTATCTCAGATGCTGAGGTTTAGAAAAATGAACAAACTTGCTAAAGTTCTTACAACTAAGAAGTTGCAGAGCTAGGATTTAAACTCAAGATCATTTCTCTGGAAAGCTGGCTCTTCCCCAGTCCATTGCTGATTCCCTTTGTGGATTCCTTCAAGTCCTTTATTAGGACCATAACTTAAGTGCTTCAAACACTACACTTGAGACCGTAATTGGAAACAGTAGGGCTGTACAAGACTGTTCATACACATTCAAACACTTGTTGGAAGGAATGCCTTCTAAGTGCCAGGCACCTGGAAGGTGACATGCCTATAGTTGGGGTTACCAAAGTAAGATGTGCCTGCCCCAGGCCTTGCAGCTACTTAGGAATGAACTGAGACAAAAATTCCCATTTATTTAATGTTGATGCTGAATGTGCTCTAGCGGGTGTGCTGTGCTTTTGTACATAGGACACAAAGATAAATCAGCAGCAGACCTTGCCCTCGAATCTGTAGTCCAATAATTTAGGTACAAACACCAAAAATTTCTGTTAAGTGGAAAATGTCCTCGTGTGTCAGGCTAATGTCTCAAGTTCATGCCTCCTAGCCTCCAGCATTTTTTAATATCTTCGAGAAAATTATAAGTGATATAGTCATTTTTGGGTCAAGGTGACGTGCTGGTAGTTGAATTGGTCCGTTAGGCTGCCTGGGAGCCACATATTGGTACTGGGACTCAGTGAACCCCGAAGAAAGCCCATACACAGGCCCTATTGCACGCGGCGTGAGGGCAGACTGGGTATACTTAAGGAACGTGCCCTGATTGAAGTGGGTGGCTAGAGCCGAGACTGGCCTCTGAAGCCTGGGAGGAAGGCAGGGATGGCACATTTGGAGCGCATGGCAGGAGATGGAGGGGGACAGCGCTAACAAGAGGATGCTCTGGGATTCACTCACACTGCCTCTGAAGAGAAGAGGCTCGTTGGCGAAAGGCTTGAGCAGGGGAGGATGAGGTAGGTTCTTGTGGTTTGTTTCTTGAGACAGGGTCTCGCCAGGTAGCCCAGCCTACTTCAGCTTCGAACGTGCGGCCATCCTCCCGCCTGCCTCTGCCTACCTAGTGCTGGGACGACGTGAGTGTACCACCACGCCCTGCAAAGATGTGACTCCTGAGCGGGCCAGCCCGAGAAGTCGCAGGCCCTGAGATCACACCGAAAGCCCTGAGATGGCAGAGTCTGGCCGCCGGCGACTAATCGCCCACAGCGAGGCTGGCAAACCAACCGCTAAGGCGCCTCAGACAGGCCCGCCCACTGGGCCACACCCGAGTTCTCATTGGCGTCTCTCACTTTCTCCTCGGATTGGCTACCTCTAGAATCAAATAAGCCGGGAGTTGGATCTACTTCCGGTGACAGTAAACTGGGACCCGGAAGAGCCTCACTGACGCGGCTTTCCAAAACTCTTACGGACGCGCCGGAGGAGGCAGGAGCCGGGAGGCTTTGCGGGCGGGGCCACGTCAGGAGGAAGAGGCGGGGCTTGCTCCAAAGGCTTGCAGAGTGGGCAGGGTAGGGCTTTGGTTTCCTGCAGGAGGCCGGAGTACTAGGAGAGGGAGACTCAAACGGGGACCGGCCTTCCACCAGATCCAGAGTCTAGGACCCAAGGTGCTACCCCCTGAGGGGCCGTGGTCACTTGCGAGCGAGGCCTTAGGGCTCGGGAAGGTCGGGTTCTGAGTAGCCGGGCCGTGATGTGCGGGAGGCTGCTATCCGAATGTTATTCGGCTCTTGTCTGCCTGGCAGCATGAGGCATCGCACCCTAATCTCCAGCCCTGGCCTCTGGGCCTCTGTCCCGTGTCCACGCTCCGAGCTGCGACTGGACCTGGTTTTAGCTTCTGGACAGTCCTTCCGGTGAGTGTCTGCGCTTGGGCGGACCCTTCCCTGGGACGCTGACCCCTCCATGCCGCCCACCGGGAATGCAAAGAATGATGAGAGTAAGAATGTTGGGAGTGATGGGGGAGGGAGAGCGCACTTTGGAGAATCAGCACTGGTGGAGAGCTTGTTACCTCCTGAGTGAAGCAGATGTAGTGAGCGTGCAGGGCTATGAGGAGCAGTAAAAGTCAGTGGGGAAGCTGAGGGATGCAGCTCAGTGGTGAGTGCTTGATTTTCATGCACAGGGTTCTAGGTTCAGTTCCCAGTACCTTTTTATTACTATTATTATTATTATTAAAACATACTCTTTTTTTTTTTTTTTTTTTTTTGATTTTTCGAGACAGGGTTTCTCTGTGGTTTTGGAGCCTGTCCTGGAACTAGCTCTTGTAGACCAGGCTGGACCCGAACTCACAGAGATCCTCCTGCCTCTGCCTCCCGAGTGCTGGGATTAAAGGCATGCTCCATCACCGTCCGGCGAAAACATACTATTTTTACTTTATAACAAATCGGTTTTTGGGTGGGACATTTGTAAGACAGTAGGGACCTTAAAGAGCCCAAGATGGGTAACTGAGTGCTAGAATTGTCTGCTGGGTCTCAGGTGGAGGGAGCAAAGCCCTGGGCACTGGAGCGGCGTGCTGGCGGATCAAGTATGGACACTGACTCAGACCGAGGAGCAGCTCTATTGCACTGTGTACCGAGAAGACCAGAGCCAGGCCAGCAGGCCCACCCTAGAGGAGCTGGAAGCCTTGCACAAGTACTTTCAGCTGGATGTCAGCCTGGCTCAGCTGTATAGCCATTGGGCTTCTGTAGACTCCCACTTCCAAACAGTGGCTCAGAAATTCCAAGGTCAGTACAAGAGGCAGGGATGGTGGCTTTTGTACATTGGTTAACTCACAGCTCTCTAACTTAGCTCACCCTCTGTAAAATGGAGATACAGGGCCAGTGAGATGGTTCAGCAGATAAAGGCGCTTACCAAGCAAGCCTGATGACCTTGTGTTTAAGCCTAGAACTCAAAGTGGAAGGAGAACCCATTACCAGAAGTTGTCTTCTGACCTCCACGCGGAAGCCAAGGCTCTCAGTATGCCCACACTCATATACTCATGTTGATAACAAATAAATAAAATTTACTTATTAAAGTGATTAGACTGGTGCTTAGTACATTGCTGTTGTGATTATGGTCATGATGATGATGATCGCCACAGTGAAAGTCTAATCCTGGCTATGTGTCCTGGAGCAGGTGACACCATTCATTCTGTCATTGTATACAAGAGCGCATTTGCTCTTTGGGGCTATGGGGAGGAGGAAAATGGACACATAGCCCTGCTCCTGTGGTGATGGCATGGTGTCCTTTCTTCCTCAGTGGAATGGGGTGGTCACTCAGACCTCACAAGATGCCACGAGGCACGAGTGGTCTAACATTGATTTCTCTCCCCCATTCTCCTGTGTCTGATGTGGAGGGATTCCAGGAAGCCAGTCCTTAAACAGATATGTCTCCTACCCCTACCTTTCTGATTTCTAGGTGTGAGATTGCTGAGACAAGACCCCACGGAATGCCTTTTCTCCTTCATCTGTTCCTCCAACAACAACATTGCTCGAATCACTGGCATGGTAGAACGGCTATGCCAGGCCTTTGGACCTCGACTCATTCAGCTTGATGATGTCACTTATCATGGTTTCCCCAGCCTTCAGGCCCTGGCTGGTGAGTAGGTGGGTCCTCCCGAGCACTTGGATAGGGAGACCTGTTCATTTCTCCCCAAGCGAGCTGCTCCTGTCTCAGAACTTCCCACCATCCCAACACTGTCTCCATCCTGAAATACCAGCGCTTCACTAGTTGGCTGTTTGCCAGTGTATCCAGTACCTCATTAGGGAAACATCTGTACACAGTGTTCAGTAGTGTGATCTGAGACATACTGCCTAGATCTGAATCCTAACTCTGACCCTTAAAAATGTTGTTTAGCGTGTGTGTGTGCTTCAGACCCAAATCTGTAAAATGGAAAATAATGTTACATATTCTGTCTGTCAGAATCGTGAGGATTGAATAAAGGGAGATACATCCTGCATCTAGCAGAAAATAAGTGGAAAATTCAAGCTGTTGTCACTAAAGTGAACCCAGCTCACTTGTCCTATAAGGCAAGTGTATTGGTTAGCAGATATGAGGACTAAATTAGATGAAGTCCTTAGAGACTAAGAAGCAAGAAGCCTGCCTGCCTTGGTACATTCTCAAACGGGGTGTCTTTTGGTGCAAAGGAGGGTCTTGGTCTTTGCTGGGAGGTGGTGGTACACACCTCTAATCCCAACACTCAGAAGGCAGAGGCAGGTGGATCTCTGAGTTTGGCTTAATTTATTTGTGGATTGGGAATATCAGTTTCTATTTGGAAGGGTTTGGGGGTGGATGAATCAATGGTGAGGTGTTGAAAGGAATGAGTTTAAGAACACAGGCACTACTGCCTCCACCTGAGAGATCCTATCTCCACCATGCCCTTTCTTTGTGTTGGGGGAGTGGGGTCAGTAGGTGAGGAAGTAGGTAGTGTTTGCACGTATGTGCATGTATGTGTGCGTGTGCATGTATGTGTGCATGTGTCTGTGGAAGTCAGAGATCAATGTCAGGTATTTTCCTCAATTGCTTAGGGTTTTTTTTTCTATTTTAGAAATATTTATGTTCTATGTACGAGTGTTTTGCCTGCATGTATACATGTGTACAGTGTGCACATGCCTGGTGCCCACAGATGTCAGTAAAAGGTGTCAGATCCCCTAGAACTGGAGTCACTGAAGGTTGTGAGGTAGCATGTGGAATCTAAGAACTGTAGCCTGGTTTTCTTCAAGGGCAACAAGTACTCTTAACTGCTGAGCCAGCTCTCTAGCCTACTTAGCCCCTCTAAGTCCTTATTGTTTTCTCTATAAAATATGCAACATAATGGTGCTGTCCTAGGATCCTTAAGTAAGCATAATGTGCTTTGCCAGTCAGTGTGTAACACGCAGCCCTTGCTGTTACTATCATTTATTTTGTGAGTGTATGCATGTGCAAGTACACACAACTTTTCAGATGTCAGTTCTTTCTTTTGGGGCAATCTCTTGTTTCATTACTGTGCTGCATATCCCAGCTGGCTGGCCTGTGAGCTTCCAGTGGATTCTCCTATCTCTGCCTCGAGATTACAGATGTGAACCTCCATCTGACTTTTTATGTGGGCTCTGAGGATTGGGCTCAAGTCACTAGGCTTATGCAACAATTGGATTTACCTGTTGAGCCATCTACCAAACTTCTGCATCAGGTTTCTAGGCCATGGATGTGAGTGCTTCTTGAATAAAACTGGGCTTCCTCCAGAGCAGGAGTCCTCAGCCCCTGTTTCAGACCCCAACACAGAGGAGGTACTAAGGGAACATTTATGGGGACAGAACTCAGGTTTTAACTGTTTCTTTTCATATCCAACTGTCCACCGACTCATAGAGGACAGTAAATAGGAAAGAAGTGCCTAGAAAAGCATTGGAGTAGGGCCCCATAACAGGAACAAAGCGAGGATACCCGACCCCTCCTTTCCTCTCTGCCCCCACAGGTTCAGAGGCAGAGGCTCACCTCAGAAAGTTGGGCCTAGGGTACCGAGCCCGCTACGTATGTGCCAGCGCCAAAGCTATCCTCAAGGAGAAAGGTGGGCTGGCTTGGCTGCAGCAACTTCAAGCGGCCCCTTATGAAGAGGCCCACAAGGCCCTTTGCACCCTGCCCGGAGTGGGCACCAAGGTGAGGCCCTAGAGAGGTAGGACATGCTCTTTTCACCCACACTGAGAGTCGGAGAGGTGGAAACAAGGCAGACCTGAGTATCCAGGGAAGCTGGCTCCTGGAGGAAGTGCGGGAAGGACAAAAGAGTAACAAGTGTTTTAGCAGAGATGAAAGAATGGAGTATAAAAGAGGCTGCCCTTTGGATACACTTTTAGAAAGGCCCTTTGTGTCCCTGCGTTTATGTGTACTCCTGTGTGTGTGCAGAGATTTCCACAGGGAAGAACAGGGAAGTTGGTGCTGGTTACTTTGGGAAGACAAATGGAACAATGTCTCTATTTTTCATTTTTTCTTTTCTTGAGATTCCATGTGTTTACAGAATGTTGTGTTGCTATCAGTAGATTTATCTAGCAGACAACTGGAATTTATAACTTACCTTTATTTTTTTATACTCCTCTGTGACTTAAAATTAATTTTCAGAACTAGATAGATGGCCCAAAGGTTAGGAACACTTGCTGTTCTTCCAAAGGACCCAGGTTTGATTCCTAGCACCCATGTCAGTGGCTTATAAAATGAATTTTTGGTGCTGGCCCCCAAGCCTGACAACCTGAGTTCAGTCCCCGAGACCCACATGGTCGAAGGAGAAAACTGATTCCCGTAGTTGGTCTTAGACCTCCCTCGGACCCCTGCCCCACAAATAGATCAGAATGTACAATTTTTTAATTTTTAAATGGATTTTCACTTAATTTTGAAATAAAAAAGTTTTTTTTTTCTGTATTTGTGTATTTTGCCTGTATGTATGTCTACCACTTGCATGTATGGTTCCAGGAGGCCAGAAGAGGGCGTCAGATCTGGAGTTACAGACAGGTGTAAGCTACTGTGTGGATGTTAAGAATAGAGCCCAGGTCTTCTGAAAGAGCAGCCAGTGTTCTTAACTGCCAAGCTATCTATCTCTCCAGCCCCACTGACTTAAAGAATCTTTTTTTTTAAAGATTTATTTATTCACTATATATACAGTACTCTGTCTGCATGTATGCCTTCAGGCCAGAAGAGAGCACCAGATCTTGTTACAGATGGTTGTGAGCCACCATGTGGTTGCTGGGAATTGAACTCAGGACCTCTGGAACAGCAGGCAGTGCTCTTAACCTCTGAGCCATCCCTCCAGCTCCATGACTTAAAGAATTTTTAATGGAGCAGGGCAGTGGTGGTACATACCTTTAATCCCAGCACTTGGGAGACAGAGGCAGGTAGATCTCTTGAGTTCAGGGCCAGCCTGGTTTACAGAGTTTTGTTTCTTTGTTCTCTCTCTCTC
>NW_004949099.1:27261878-27271651 GCF_000317375.1 Microtus ochrogaster
CTCTCTCTCTCGTATACAGTGTTGTATGCCTGCACACCAGAAGAGGGCACCAGATCTCACTACAGATGGCTGTGAGCCTCCATGTGGTTGCTGGGAACCGAACTCAGGACATTCCTGTGTAACAGCCTCACTGTCCTGGCTTTGTAGATCCGACTGTCCTCAAACTCACAGAGAGCTGTCTGCCTCTGCCTCTCAAGTGTTGGGATTACAGGCGTGTGGCACCACCACCTGGCTGAGGCTCAGGTTTCTTATCTCTGTAAAGAGTATGCTCATACCTTCTCCCCTGGTTAAGTGATCGTATGACCTACACAGGTGCTCACTCCAGAGCACATCTCCGTGAAGCTATTTTTAGAAGTAATGGGTAATTGCTGCATATTGACTGAACAGGCAGAACAGTACTACCTTGGTGGAAAGAGGAAGCAGATGGCTTTGGATGCTGGCCAGATCCTGCCATTCCTCCACACAACAGTTCTCTCTTTGTCTAAGGTGGCTGACTGCATCTGCTTAATGGCCCTTGACAAACCCCAGGCTGTGCCTGTGGACGTTCATGTATGGCAGATCGCCCAGCGTGACTACGGCTGGCAACCTAACACATCCCAGGCTAAGGGCCCAAGCCCTCTGGCCAACAAAGAACTGGGTGAGGAGAATGTGTGATGCTGGGGCATTGGGCTGAGGTTGGAGAATCTCTGCATTCTTACTTATCGCTCCCATACTCCCCATCTGAGGATGGAGGGCATGTGGATCAATTAATGTAGCCTCCTTAACTGATCCTTAGGAAACTTTTTCCGGAATCTCTGGGGACCTTATGCTGGCTGGGCCCAAGCAGTAAGTATACCTAGCTCAGACCCTAAAGGACTTCTCCCTCAGCCGTGCTTGACCACTGGACTCTTCAGCCACCTATTCCCATGACTCCCCCTCCCACCCCTTCCCCAGTTTATTCTCCATTGACCCCAGCCTGACCTCAGCAGCCCCTCCTTTCCATAGACTCCTTATGCCCCTTCCCACAGGTGCTGTTCAGTGCTGATCTACGCCAACCAAACCAGGCTCAGAAGCCACCAGCAGAACGCAGGAAGGGCTCTAAGAGACCGGAAGGCTAGGTAGGACCCAGGGGACAAAAGATGTCGTTAGTATCTTCCCCTTGTTCTCCACTTCTCTTCTCCTTCCCCACCCAGTTTCTCACCAAGAAGAGTGACCACTCCTACCTCAGAGGCCAGCACCCCCAAATCAAGCAGTTTTTACAGCAGGGGCGAGGGAACTGTTTGAGGAAACAGGGCTGTCTTGTTTTATCTTCCCTTTATTACAAGAAGGAACAATAAAATAGAAACATTTGTATGGAAAATGCAGTGAGGAGTGAGAAGGAAGAGGGGTGAAGAGGGATGGGGTAGGAAACTCCCCAGTTCTAGGCTGAGGAGGAAGCAGGCTGCCCCCAACCCCTCCCATGAAAGAAACCCTGACTTCCTTGGTGTTCAGTCCATGGCCCTAGAGCTTGGGGGTGGCGCAGGGGGCAGCTCCGAGCCTGGCTCCACACAGCAGTCTCGGCAGCAACAGCCAGCTGCTGGCCCTGTGTGGAGAAGAGAGCGGAGGTGGCTGTGGAGCGGCTCCAGCTCCAGCCTTAGGTTTCTTCGTGGACTACCTGTCCCCACCCACAGGACCCTGGTGCTTACCCCCAGCCATTGGTGTCAGCAGCTCCCCGTGGCTAGCTGTCTGTCCCTGCCCCTCCTGGCTGGTGCCCAGCTGCAGCTTCCTCATGTGCCGAACCACAGCCGTGGCATTGAAAGCTTGCTGTGGAAGAAGAGGAGGGAGGACTGCTGAAAGGTGCCTTGAGGGCGGTGGGTCGGCGGGGGTCTCACATGTTACTCAGTGACTCCCCAAGTCCTCCAAAGAAACCCTAGAAGGCCTTACTAAATTATATTCGGTCTTACATACGAGCACATGTATGGTGTGTACAAAGGAATTCATAGTCCTGTAACAAACAATGTAACAATGTGTCAAGCACAGCTCTGAGCACACTGCATGGTTATTCATTTAATCCTCACAAAGTTCTGTGAGGTAGTACTTTTTATTTGGTTTTGGCTTTTTGTTTTTTGTTTGGTTTTGGTTTGGTTTGGTTTGGTTTGGTTTATGGTTTTTTGAGATAGGGTGGTTTCTCTGTAGCTTTGGAGCCTTTCTCAGAACTCCTTCTGTAGACCAGGCTAGCCTCAAACTCACAGAGATCCACCTGTCTCTGCCTTCCAACTACTGGAACTAAAGGTGTGCACCACTACCCCCAAGTCCCAAGTACTGAGATTAAAGGTGTGTGCCACTGCACCTGGCTCTGGCTCTGGCAAGCACTATTAATAGCATTGATTTCTTTTTTTTTTTTTTAAAGGGTTGTCATGTAGCCCAGGCTGTCTTCCAGTACTGTCTCTATCACCTGAGTCCTGGGACTATAGGAATGTGCCACCACCGTGCCCACTTTTAATGTGATGCTAATGCTCCCACCCAGGGTTTTGTGCATGCTAGGCAATCACTCTGCCAGCCGAGCTATATACTCACCTCCGCCCCCTTTTGAGGCAGGGTTTCACATACCCCAAGCAGACTGACCTCACCCTCCCCAAGTGCTGGAATGGCATTAATTCCAAAGGAGAAAACTGAAGTGCAGAAAGGTTGAGTAATTTACATACTTGTTTCTCTCGTTTTATATTCCCTTTATCCACCTAGATGTCCTACATGTCTCTCAAGTTGACCATGTCTAAAACTAAACCTCCTCAAGACATGTTTCTGCTCCTAGGGTCAGTATCGAGGCTCACTCCCTCAGCATGCCTCCCATCTGTCCTTGTGAGTCTGCCTCCTGCTGCCAACCACCCTGTGTTCTTGCTGCTTCTGAGTCAAGCCCCACTATCTGCTACATCTCTGATACTATTG
The DNA here is from genome assembly GCF_000317375.1 of Microtus ochrogaster. Taxonomy (NCBI): domain Eukaryota; kingdom Metazoa; phylum Chordata; class Mammalia; order Rodentia; family Cricetidae; genus Microtus; species Microtus ochrogaster. The sequence continues at coordinate 27,264,783 of NW_004949099.1, forward strand.
GGCCTCCCAGACTTCCCTCCTTGCCTTCTCTGCATCCCGAAAGAAGATCCTTCTTCAGGACAGGTTCCCACTGTCAGTCTTTCTGGGATCATCCTCTATAACGTGGGGGCCCCACTATAGCATGCAAGGATCTCAGTGACCCCTACCAGCTTCTGCAGCCTGGGCTCTTGATATTTAGTTCCCCTAGTTCCTCCAGCCCCTCTAGTTCAGCAGGCTTGACATTCGGCCACACTCTTACCCAGGCCTCTTTGCACCCCTGGTCCCTCTGCCTCAGGCATATTCTCCACACCTGGTTAATTCCTAGTCAACCAACAGATCTGTGACCACCTCTCTGGCCCTTGAATCCTGGAGAGTAGGACCGCCCTCTAGGGATGGACTTTAGAGGTCAAGTGGCCTCTAGAGTCCAGAACAAAGGAGATTCTTTGGAAAGCCTCCCTGGGCCTGTCCTGCTTGCATTTGGTACTAGATGCTGTGTAAGTGGAGGGACCAAGGATTAGGAGTATATGCTAACCTTCCACTTGCTCTTGGCAAAGTTCTTCTTGATCTGCTCGCTCACTGACTGGTGGATATTCTTATCCAGAGCTGTATCTCCTGCAATCCTAGAATGGGAGAATACGTGGATTTGCCTGTGAGGCTGGAGGCAGGCCTGGGGCCCCCAGGTCCTACCCTAACATATCGTTTGCAGTGGGAGCTCTCACCATGGGTGTTGCAAGGCTTGCTCACAAGTGAACCTCTTCTCCGGGTCTTTCTCCATCAAGTGCCGTATGAAATCTTTGGCTGAAGCCCCAAGGCAAAAGTAAAGATGCAGCATGACCATGCCCGTGGACACCCCCAAGACAGTGCTCAGTCCCTCTGATCTTACCTGGCAACGAGGCCTACTCTGCTTATGCATCACCTCACACACCCCAGCCTTCCCGCTCCCTCCTTTCTCGAGAACATATTTACAGAAGAATCCACTCAGTGCACTCACACTACTAATGGAAAGCCACTGTGTGGCCATCACAAGCTGGTCCCTAACTGGGACATGAAATGGGAGATGGAAGTGTGCTGTTTAAGCCTCAGGGAAGGCAGCATTAGGGGAGTTATTTTTGCAAATACTATATTTGAAGACTGAATGAATGCCTACAGATCTGTCAGATTAGGGGACAAATAGAGGGAACCTAAGGTAAAGCATGATACTAGCTTCTAGTCTGGGACTAGGAGATACGACAGAAGACAGACAGTGGGGAGACCCCTAGAGCAGATGAAGAAGGCAAAAGACCCAATACCAGAGTCAGAGATGTCGTCCCAGTAAGGAGAGTCAAACTCATACTCGGCCTTCAGTATCTGTTCAAAGAGTTTGGCATCGTTTTCATCATAGAAGGGCGGGTAGCCACAGAGCCTGGGCAGAGAAAAACCCATGTCAGCTTTAATTCGTTGACTTGAGGGGTTGGAGCTTTGGGACAGCACCAAGAACCAGTCAGAACCCACAGGAAATTCTCTTCCTTGCCTTGCCCACTTCCATCTGGCAGTTGGCCTCTGTCCCTTGAGCCTACTGTCCTAAGCACCTTTGTGTTTGACATTCTACCCACACCTAAATTGTCTGGATCCTTTACATCATTCAAAAGCTGTTCATATGTCACCTCCACAAAGAGCCCTTGACTATCCAAAATGACATCTATCTCCATCTCCTACTATGCTTGGTTTTTCTTCACTGATTTGTTTACTCATTGATTCTATGTGTCAGCTCTCTCTTTTTTGTTTGTTTTTTGTTTTTCGAGACAGGGTTTCGCTGTAGCTTTAGAGCCTGTCCTGGAACTAGCTCTTGTAGACCAGGCTGGCCTCAAAATTACAGAAATCCACGTGCCTCTGCCTCCGGAGTGCTCAGATTAAAGGCGTGCGCCACCACTTGGTTCTATGTGTCAGCTCTTAAGGGCAGGCACTTGGTTTGGTGCTAAATCCTTGGTGTTTACACAGTGCTGGAAACACTTGTCGTTTTGTGTGTTTGTGTGTTTGTATATGATATTTTGCCTGCATGTAAGGCTATGCACCTTGTATATGAACCCACAGAGACAAAAGAAGGCACCAGATTCCCTGGAACTGGAGTGGGTACTGGGAATTGAACCTGGGTCCTCTGGAAAAACAGAAAGCACTCTTAACTACTGAGCCATCTCTCCATACCCCTGTTAGTATTTAGCTGGTAGCTATAACTACAGAAGGAGGGGACAAAGCAGGGAAGACAACTCTAGACACAGGCCACCTTAACTGTGCCCCACTTACAGGATATAGGCAATGACCCCTATGGACCAGCAGTCCACGGCCTTGCTGTAGGGCTTCTGGGCCAGGACCTCAGGGGCTGTGAAGGGAAGGGGACATGGTGGTGACAAATGTCTGTCTTGTAGTTCCTAGCTTTTTCCTCCCCCCCAGCCCTAACCTAGGGCCCTGCGCACCCACGTATCCTGGAGTCCCACAGGCTGTGGAGAGCACACTGCCTGGGTCCTCCATCTTGGAGAGGCCGAAGTCGGAGATCATGATTTTGGAGTCTTCATCCAGGCTGTAATACAGCAGGTTCTCTGGCTTGGAGGGTAGGAAAGAGGAGAAGGGGCAGTCAGAGGTAGCCAGAGACTGTCAGCGCTGTCTGCTTCTGCTAAGTCCATTAGAAGCTAGCTAGCGGGCAGTTGTGCAGGATCGAGAGTTCAGTTGTTCTCGGCTAATGCTGAGTTCAAAGCCAGCCTGACATACACAAAACAAGTGGCAAAAGCCTGGATCCTAACTATTCCAGTGGGTGAGTCAGGAAAATGCAAAGTCCAAGGCTCACCTTGACAACAGTCAGTTCAAGGCCATCCTGGGCCGTTTAGAACTTACCTCAGAATAAAAAGTAAAAAGAGTCATGGAATAAGTGTAACAGGGAGGCAGAAGGAAGACTAACTGAAGAAGAAAGGGGAGGAGGGGACATGGAGAAAGAAAGTATAGTGACGCCTATGTATGAAGATGCCATGATGAAACTCATGACTTCGTATGCTCACCTAAAAAACTACTAACAAGGGAAAAGCGGTGAGATAGAGAGAAGAGGCTGGGGCGGCATTTGAGCATGTAGGTAGAGCGCTTGCCTAGCATCATACGTAGGGCCTAGGTAAGTAAGCAGTGCCAAAGAACCCAAGGAAATTCTCTAAAGGTCACAAGCTTTAAAAAGGAAGATTGTGGGAAGGATTTTCTTAGACCTCAGAAACCTTACAGAAATCCCCAGTGCTACCAAAAAAAAATATTTTTTTACCTCCTGTACTGGACCTTGAGTAAGTACCTGACTGATTTTAACCGTACCACATAACCAGCCTGGCCATTCTGAACAAACCAAACCCACTTTACAGATGAGTGATGAGCAAACTACTGCTTTTAGAGGCAGTGATTGTCCCAACAGTCAGGGCATGGCAACACTTCAGACCAAGCCTGTTGTATCCCAGATCCCTTTCATTCTGGACTGGAAGGTATTTCTTTTTCCCCCTTTCTTTCCCTTCCTGCCTTCCTGCCTTTTCTCCTTTCTTTCCTTCCTTTCTTTCATTTTTTTTTTTTTTTTTTTTTTTTTTTTTGAGACAGGGTTTCTCTGTGTAGCCATGGCTGTGCTGGAACTCATTCTGTAGACCAGGTTGACCTCAAACTCAGAGGTCTGCCTGTGTCTGCCTCCCAAGTGCTGGGATTAAAGGCAGGCACTGCCACACTTGGCTTGGACTGAAGTGTATTTTGGTGTAAGCCCCTATCCATCTTTCTGAAGCTTTGCTGTCCTGCTTGTTCCCTACAAAGAGCAAGTAGGGTCTTTATTATCAGAAAAGGACATGTATGTTGTTAAGGTAAAATAACAGTCCAGCCCACATTTTTTGTCCCTGTCTGGTCTGGAATAAAGGAGTTGGCTTAGTAGGTCACAAGAAGCTCAGTTTGCAAATGGGAAACTGAGGCTCCAGTGAGGGGCTGAGAGATGCCCAAGGACAGACAAGGTGAGTTAGCAGGGTTCACTAGGCCCCTCAGAGCTCACCTTGAGATCCCGATGCACGATGCCCAGGTCATGCAGGTACTTGACAGCATCCAGCACCTGGAAGATGAGGCGGCTGGCATCCCGTTCTGTGTAGAATCCTTTCTCCACAATGCGGTCAAATAGCTCCCCACCTGAAACCCTGCAGCAAGGGACAGGAAAGTCTGGCCAAGAGAATAGGGCAGCAGAGGGAAGAGGAAGGATGGGCAGACAGGCCACTCACAGCTGCATGATGAGGTAGAGGTGGCCCCCACTCTCATAGATGTCATCCAGGGCTACGATGTTGGGGTGCTTAATCCTAGAAGGAGAAATGAGGTGGTTCAGAGCTTAGGATGACTCGCCCACTCCCCAGCACCTGCAAACAGGGCAGGACACCAAGAACCCACCGTGGAAAAGCTGGTGCTAGAAGGTCAGAACAGAAGAGCAAGCACTGGGCTCTGGTATCAAACAGACCTGGGCCCAAATGCTGCTCTGCCTAGACACATCTGGGTCCAGATCCTGCTCTGCCATATGCTGCCTGGAAGCTAATATTTTCACTTTGTAAGTCTGATGGGAATGTGGCTTCTAAGTTTCCCGTGTTACCCCTTTGCTAGCTCCTCTACCGAGAGGTCACCTCCAAGAAGAGGGAATGTCTGTCTAATTCAGCTCCATTCTAGCACTAGGTACAGAGTAGTTGCTTGTAATGTTTGTAATGTTGAATAGAATGTCACCTCTCTAAGCCCGAGTGTCTTCACTGATAAAAGACAAGTAATCGGCCTTCAAAAAGTCACATGAACACATGTGACATAGGCAAGCAAGGTGCTTGGTCAGTCAGTGCCCCACAGATGAGCCAGTAGCAATTGGTCTTGGTGGTAAGAGAGACTTGGCTCTCCCATAGGCTTGCTGTATAACTTTGGGCAAGTCTCTTGCCCTTGCTGGCCTCATTATCTCCCCCACCCAGATAAGGGAAATGAAGTAACCATCTCCTCTGTCAGATGGTTAGGAAATGGGAGGCACTGGAAGAAAATGGTTACTATAAGCTTTGCAGCATGAGCAGGTTTCCTGTCAGCATGAACATACCAGTTGGTTGCTAATTGAGTCAGGGGGTCAGCAAATAGTCTGTCTGCTTTACTCTATGGGAGAAGCTTAAGTGGGTAGAGAACTATATGGGTGGTTGACCTTGAGACCCTACGAACAGATCATCCTCTATAAACAAGCCCTGGCATCTCAGTTTCATCTGGAAGGTCAGTTCTGCCAATTACTCCCTGCCAAAAGGCAGTTCTCATCCTGTGAGGCCCAGAAGTCAAAGGATTTCTAAAGCAGGGGAATGGGGTGGGTATTACAGGGCCCACACACTTGTGCAAGACGGCGATCTCATTCTCCATGCTGCCCTCTTTGCCCTCCAGGGCCTTCTTGGCAATGCATTTGATGGCCACCAGCTTCTGAGTCCTCTTGTCTTCTGCCAGGATTACCTCTGAGAAGGCACCCCTGTGAGATAGAGGTTTGCAAGGTGAGGAGCTAGAATCCCAGCTTCCCTTGCTCTCTCCTTCATCCGATATAGCCGGCATGACCGCCTGTGTCCTTCACTTTTCTACCCCCTGGCTCCATAGGTGGTCACATAAGCCAGACCTGGCCAGTCAGAGTTGTCTATCCCTTGACTCAATAACTGGTCACATACGTGCCCGTTTCCTGGCACTATACAGGAGGTTCTCTCCTAGTAAGCTGGTAGGATGTAACCCTGGAGTGGATGGCAGATAACTTTGTCAGTGCTTGAGGAGAATCTGCTTCAAACTGAAGCCAACCAAAGGAAGCCAAGCTGGGGTGGGGAAATAGACAGTTTTCTGACAGCATGTGAGCCAACTGGGCCTGAACTGTACTCCTGTGATATTTGATTGTGTGTGTGTGTGTGATTCTTTTTTTTCTGTTAAAGTCAGTTTGAGTTGTGGCTAATTTAATGTCCTTTAGAAGCTCAGAAATAAACCATTACCTGAGAGTGTTTTGAAATGCAGTCTCAGGTCTCACCAATCCCAGACTGCCTATCAAATGCTGCGTTTTAACTGGTCCATGCCTAGTTTGTGTGCTCAGTGAGTTTAAGAGGCAGGGGCTTATCCCAGACTCATGGCAACAAATCAATCCATCCTGGCACTCACTGGTCAAGGAAGATCTGCATCTGTTTGTTCTCCCTGGGAGAATAAGAGGTCCTAAATCAGAATCACCCCTCGAGGCATCCCAGTCATCGAGGACAACAGTGACTGATCACAAAACTGGTTGCCATTCTTGGCTCCCCAATTTCTTTTCTTTTTTTTTTTTCTCTTTTTTTTCAGATTCATTTGCTTTAAGGGTTTTGTCTGCATGCATACCTGGTCACAAAGGTCAGAAGAGGCCATCAGAGCCCCTGGATCTAGAGTTACAGGTGCTTGTGAGCCACCATCGGTGCTGAGAACTGAACCTAGTCCTCTGCAAGAGCAACTAGTGCTCTAACTACTGAGCCATCTCTCCTGCACCTATGGCCAGCCCTCAATGCCTTTCTCTAGCCTGTGAAACGACCTCTTGCCTTCTTAGCCTGTTCTCAAGGCTTTGCATTCTCTGCCCCTTTCCATCTCTTGCAGCTTCAACTCCTCCCAGCCCTAACTCTGAGCTCCAGCAGACTCTGCCTCTTTCTAAGGCAGCCTGGCCTCTGAGTCTCTGCATGCTTTGGTCCCCCTGCCTTGAGTTCCCTTCTTTCTTCCTGGCAAGCATACGTCTGTCCTGTCCATCTTCCCTTTCAGCCTCTAGATCTTGTGTCTCCTTCAGGGAGTGTTCTCCAGCCAGGAGAGAGGCTCGGCCTCTACAGCCTCAATAAGAGTTCGAGGCCAGCCTGGTCTACAAAGGGAGTTCCAGGACAGGC
>NW_004949099.1:27271751-27275469 GCF_000317375.1 Microtus ochrogaster
AGCATCATATACATCTGCCTGTCATTTTGTGTCTGTCTGTCTCTCCAAGACCAACTTGTAAAGGAAGAACCTGGGTTGAGTTAAATTTGGTTTCCACCATCAAGAATAGTCATGCCCAGCTTCAGTTTCCAAACTGAGCCAGAACCCCTGCTCTTGGCAGCAAGCTAGATAAATGACTTTCATCCTCCTGTGCTTCCTTCTCTTCATAAAGGATCTTTGACTATGCGAGAGAGGCCCCATCTTATCCACTGTCGGCCCCGAACAAAAAGCTGGACTGGCCTACATCATGCCACAGCCCTGGTCTGCTCATAGGAAAAGGGAAGTGCTGGTCAACTGGCCAGAGGAAGCACCACCCCAGACTTAGCCTCTCTAGCCATCAGACCCAAGAGTGAAGCCCTTCCCAATTCCAGCCCTAGCTCAGATATTGCTCTCCCACCCCACCTCCACCCTGAGACTCACGTGCCCAACACATCTCGGAAGTCATAAATGTCCCTAATGTCTTCTGCCTGCTTCCACCTGGGGCCTTCCACTGCCCCTGGCATGGCCCACTGCCCTCCAGCCACAGCCAGGGCTCCTGGAAGGGAAACGGAGGGAGAGATTCAGAGGGCCTGCCCTCTCTGAGAATCTATTGCATGTCCCATTACTATCCAGCCAGCACGGGTTCATTCATCCCTTGAACTGCTCATTGACATAGTCATTCAGTCTTCACCAGTCATGTGTTCATTCAACAGCATCTGTTCGAAAAGTCTTATGCCTAGAAAAAAATCATTCCTGGTAGCAGCAAAATTCTCAGTATTCATGCATTCCTTCACTTCTTCATTCTCCATTTTGCCTCAGTCTTGAATCATAACACCCAAGGAAACCCTCCCCTCAAGAGAGAGCAGATAAAACCACAGAGCAGCTAGAAGCAGCACCCTAGAGGAACCCCCTGCCCAGAAGCAATGATGCCCAAGTCTCATCCTGGGAAGGGCTGGGGTGTCCTCCCCCCTTCTTGCCGCCCTAGCCTCTCGGAAATCAGGTTTCCGGCAGCCTGGGCTTCCAGCAATATCTCAGCCACGTTTTTAAATAGCTCTTTCTCACTGTTACCAAGGCAACATCAGCCACAGCTGGAACTCCCCAGGCCTAGCCCTCCTTACTCCTGTCTGTGTCCCAGCAGCCTGAAAACTGATCCCACCCAGCCCCTCTTGGTCTGACCTTATATATTTGGACCTTTCTCTAGACTTGTGTCTCGTCCTACAAGAGAGGGTGGGTTCTCTCCCCATATATCGTGTAGAAAATAGGAAAGTGAGGTTGGAGGTGGGTAGGGTGAATCCAGAGTTGTCCAAGAGACACCAGCCATTGTGGTCCAGCCATTGTGGTCCCAGCTAAGCTTGCTAGGGGCAGAAGCTGTCTTCTGTTGATCCAGGAGAAATCTAAACTGGGGATCACTCAGAAAATAATCTCTCGACATCCCAAAATCACAGAGGATGAGGCCAAATAGAGCCCCTTATGCACCATAGCTCTAGGAAGATGCCCTCCTTCTGTTTCCTTGGAGAAAGATGAAGGGAAGGCACCCTGAGCAGAACTGCCGACTCCTTGATTGGGACCTTACTCCCCAGCATTGGCCAGCCAGCCAGCCATCCCTGGGCCAAAGGAGCCAATGGTGAATTTAAGAAGTCAAGTCTGGCTCACCTGGAGGCCAGCACTAATGACCCTCACGGTTCCACACACTGCAGCAGACATCAACATCAGGAATTCTATGACTCGAGCCCAAACAGATGCATCTAGACAGCATACTGCGCACCATGGCACCTGGTTCTATGCATATGCCCAGACATCAGCATACATGTCCATCTGTACAGCCCCCAAGCACCCCCATGCTCTCACACATCCCTTTTTGTACAAACACCCTCACCCAGACCCCTTACACTCCAACTGATTCAATGCACACACGAACAAGGTGGTATCCATTCCCACATGCCAGACTTGGCAACTTCAATCCCATCTACAACCTTCAGCTCCACTGCCCGGTGCCCTACACAGCAAACCAAGTCTTAACTCTCATCCTAACTCGAAACACCCTCAGAACAGAACCAAACCTCCCCCAACTCTGACTTACTACACTGCAAACCAGACACCAGTGTGTGTGTGTGTCTGTGTGTCTGTGTGTGTGTATTTGAATACCATATGCAACAAAATATGAATTTCCAGACTCCCTTACACAACTGAAGCACATGCCTGCTTCAGGGAACCCCTTACGTACCCTCCTCCCCCATCTACACTTCCAAAAGCCCACGCCCTTTCAGTCAGTCCGGCCTTGCGCTTGGACATGCGCGCGCGCATACACAGCCCCCCTCCCCACCCTGTTCTGACACCCAGGCAGTATCCCCGGAGGTCACCTAGCACCTGATGGGCCTGGGACGGAGGTGGGAGAGAAAGGCCCAGCTCTATTCAGTCCAGGGTTCAGGCGCCCCTCCCACCCTTGGGCTTCAGTACCCTGTGGCTGGGGCTCCCAGCGGCACAGAGCAGGACGGACCCCGGCTGTACCTGCGGCTGCCCCGCGTCGGGGCTGGCTGCGAGGGGCCGAGGTGGCTGGTGCGAAGCTCCCACCGGGTCTGTGCCTGGTCAGCCTGCCTGCTCAGTCGCTGGCGCTTGGCTGGGGCTTGGCTCTCTCGGCCCGCCTGCGGCTCTGATGTCAATGGAGGAGGGGCCTGAGGCAGAGGACCTGGGGATTGGGAGTTGAGGGGAACGGGCGCTCTGAAGAAGGGCCCCATGATTCCACTACAGTCCCTGCAACATGCTTCTTGTCCTTTGGTCTTCAGCAGGACTCCTTGTCAGCGGAGACAAGTGCGGTCCAGAGATGTCTCGAAATCAGCAGTTGGTCAGAGGCAGACGGTATTCAAACGGACATTTACGAGATGCCAGAGGCTAGCTAATTGAGCCCGGAGTTGCTTTCAGAAGAGTTCTCCTACCTCCCTTAGGGTTCTTAGGCTTTTAGTCCCTCTGTCCCCACCCTCTAGTGATTAAAGGGAGCTGGGCCCAGGGAAGGTTCAGAAGACTAGTAAAGGGCTGGTGAAATAAAGAGCTGCAGGATCCCATTTGATTGGCAGGTAAACTGAAGCCCTAAGTCAGTGGAAACAGAGCGGCTCTGCTCCCATACACTTGCAGGTACTGCTCAAAGGGACTAGGGGAGAGAGGTGGGAAGGGGGAGGTGGAGTTAAATCTGGCTCCTTAGGGAAGCAGGCCAAAGAGGACCACAGTGCCATGTGACAGACCCATGGCTAGGAGCCAGAATGGGGAGGGTGGAGCAAATCTGCTCCTGGTGCTGCAGGCTGCAGGCCAAGGGACCTGACCCTACTTGGTCTAAGCAAGACTCTTTGGGAATAAATTGAGCTCAGGCTAGAAGGGGAAGCAATGGCTGGAACTTAAGGTGGGTATGTCCTAGAGCCAGGCAAAGGAGACACTGGTTCCCAACATGACCTACCTACCACACCTCTCACTCCTGGATCCAACATTTATTTCTCCCAGTGTGGCTGTCCATTGTCCTGGAGTAGTCAAGCCCGGGAAGATTGCTAGAAGGGTGGTCTGGCCACCCTTACCACGCTCCATCTTCCGAAGCCTCACTTTCTTCTCTGAGATAAGGAATTATTGACGACTGACTCCAAATTCTCTTAAGAGTTCTGTGTAATGGGTGTGCAGTACTTAGACCACTAGTTCAAAACGAGCTGGGATGGTGACT
>NW_004949099.1:27275574-27276420 GCF_000317375.1 Microtus ochrogaster
CTGGCTGGGGATGGTGGCTCACACAATCTTAGCTGGCTGGGGATGGTGGCTCACACAATCCTTCAGAGGGAGAAGCTGATACATTATCAACTGTTCTAAGCAAGCTGGTGAGACTCTCCTTCAGTGGCAGGGAGGAACGAAGGACAAAACAAGAGGATGTGCAGATGTCTCAAGGATGAGGGTACGCTGCTCAAGCAAACAACCCGAGTTCAAATCCCCAGAACCCATGTAAAAAGCTGGAGGTGACTGTGTGCTCCTGTAATCCCAGAACTGTGGGGAAGCGTGTGGAGCATGCTGCCAGCCTAGCCCCAGGTTCAGGAAGCAACAGTGTCTCAAGCAGGGAGTGATAGAACACAACACTTGCCATCCTCCTCTGGCTTCCATGGACTTGCACACTCACGTACACACACACACACAAGTAAAACTTGAGAACAAGATTCAGTATAAACTAGGGCTCAAAGTCAAGACCTGATCTGACCAAGGTCAGATACTAAGGGGCATTTTCTTACTTCACATCTCAGCATCTTGGGTTTCTAACCCACTTCTGATCCAGGCCCAAACCTCTATTTTAACAGCCATCCAGCATGCCATTGAGCTAGAGAGAAGTGTTGATACATTGTGTTTATTTCTAGAACAATAGTACTGGATGATAAGGTATCCCACTGAGGGCTAGTACAACTTTATTTTATTTATTTACTTTTTAATAAGTTTTTTTAATATTTATTTATTTACTATGTATACAATATTCTGTCTGTATGCCTGAAGGCCAGAAGAGGGCGCCAGACCTCTTTACAGATGGTTGTGAGCCACCATGTGGTTGCTGGGAATTGAACTCAGGACCTTTGG
>NW_004949099.1:27276925-27278827 GCF_000317375.1 Microtus ochrogaster
GGATTAAAGGCGTGCGCCACCACCGCCCGGCTGTTCTTACTTTTTTTAAAAAAAGTTACTGTATGTGCATGTGTGCACGTTCAGAGGTCAGAGAACAACTTTAGGAGTTGATTCTCTCCTTCTGCCACATGGGCTCCAGAGATCAAAGAGCAGACTGCTAAGTTTAATAGTAGATGTTTTAACTATTGATTCATCTTGCCTCACTTTTTCTAATTTTTATTTTTCTTTGCTTTTTTTTTTTCCAAGACAGGGTCTCTCTGTATAACCCTGCTTGTTGTGGAACCAGGTTGTCAGGCTGGCCTTGAACTCACAGAGATCTGCCTGCTTCTACCTCCTAAGTGCTGGAATTAGAGGTATGCACCACCACTGCCTGGCTTTCTTTGCTTATGCTTATAGACTGATTTTTATTTCATGTGTATGAGTGTTTTGCCTGTATGTAAACCATGGGTGCGCAGTGCCCTTGGAGGCCAGAAAAGGGCATCCTATACCTTAGAATTGTAGTTACAGATGACTGTTAGCCTCTGTGTGGGTGCTGGGAGCTGAACCAGAGTCCTCTGCAAAAGCAGCAAGTGCTCTTAACCACAGCCAGGTTTCCAGTCCTGCTGTTTATCTTGTTGAGACAGAGTTTCATGTAGTCCAGGTTGACCTCAAATTTGCTATGCAGTCTGAGGTTGACCTTGACTTCCTGACCTTCTGCTTCTACCTCCTTAACTCTACGTTCACACCCCTAAACCTTGATGCACCAGAGCTAGCACAGATCAAATCACAATCACCAAGTACCAGGGAATCAGAGACTAGAACTAGAGATGCTGAGCTCATGGAGCCTCCTTCCCTCCTCTTCTGTCTTGATTTCTCTTCCCATACTGTCTCATTTCCAAGACAGAATAATATTCTCTACATGGCATAGAAGGGCTCTTGAGTCCCTAAATCTTACTGAGTAACTGAGTGATGTAGCTACAATGTTGCCAGGGGGAAAAGGCACCATATTGGACAAATATTCTATGGTGGGTAACCAGCCACAGGCAGGAGAGGAGTGCCTGGCCCAAAGGAAACGGGAGAACTAGGCAGGCAGGAACAAGGAATCCACTTCAGTCTTGTTCCTGTTAGTCACAGAGAGTCAGGGTAACTTTTTTGGTAGCTATTCTTCAGTGTTCCAGATACACCTGAATAAGTCTGACTCCTGTACTTCCAGCGAGCAGTCAAGGACAGTCAAACAAAGGCAGGAAAAAAGGATATGATAGTACTGTCTTCCTCTTTCCAAACCTGGGAAAATGACCAGTCCTTCTTCATTTTTTCTCTTTCAGTTATTTTCTTACCTTGCTTCTTCCTTCTCATTCCCCATCCCCCTCCTCCTTTCCTGGAGTTGGAGTTCAGGGTCTTGTACCTATTGGACAAATACTTTACCACTGAGATACAACTCCAGCTCTTCCATCAATTCTTTTTTTTTTTTTTTTTGGCTCTGTAAACCAATCTTTATCTATTTATTTATTAATTAAAGATTTCTGCCTCCTCCCCATCACCACCTCCCATTTCCCTCCCCTTCCCCCAATCAACTCCCCCTCCCTCATCAGCCTGAAGAACAATCAGGGTTCCCTGACCTGTGGGAAGTCCAAGGACCACCCACCTCCTTCCAGGTCTAGTTTGGTGAGCATCCAAACTGCCTAGGCTCCCACAAAGCCAGTATGTGCAGTAGGATCAAAACCCAGTGCCATTGTTCTTGTGTTCTCAATAGTCCTCATTGGAGCACGGAACTGAAATCTCAAGGTCCAAATCAGAAGCAGAAGGAGAGAGAGCAGGAGCAAGGAACTCAGGACCATGAGGGGTGCACCCACACACTGAGACAATGGGGATGTTCTATCGGGAACTCACCAAGGCCAGCTGGCCTGGGTCTGAAAAAGCATG
>NW_004949099.1:27279334-27281088 GCF_000317375.1 Microtus ochrogaster
TATATATATATATGCAAATAAATATACCCAAAAGTTTCTTCCACTTTTGTTGGTGGGGGAAAGTGTAATTTACCCTACTTCAAATCATGGTTAACGTGGAAAACCAACTTCAGACTGGAGAAATAGCTGGCATGACATGGTGGCTCACACCTGTAATCCTAGCATCTGGGAGGCTAAAGCAGAACCGCCACAAGTTGACAACCAGCCTGTGCTACAAAATGAGATGTAGTCTCAAAAGAGACAGTGGTTTAATATCTGTTATATAAACAGCGCATAAAATTCATATTAAGAACCTAATAAGTCATCAAAGACATAGATGAGCTAGAGTAAGCGTAGGGCGTTTTCTGTCTCAATAGTTAGAAAAGGATACAGCAAAAAGGAGAGGCCATTTAATAGCCTTTCACAGCTGAACTTTAAATAGCATTTATTCGGTGTGTGTGTGTGTGTACCTGTGGAGGTCAGAGATCAACCATGGGTGTTTTTTTCTATTGTTCTTCGCTTTAGTTTTTGAGACAGGCTAACTCACTGAGCCCAGAGCTCACCTATTGGCTAGACCCACTGGCCAGCAAGTTTCAGCAGTCACACACTACCGAGCCTAGTTTTTTACATAGGCTTTCAAATCTAAACTCAGGTCCTCATGCTTATGCAGCAAGCACTTCACTAACTGAGCCATCCCTCAGCCCCAAGAAATATTTTTATGACAACAAAATTACTAGGTATAGTTGCAGGGTGGAATATTTCACAGCTTGTAATTGGTGGCACTACAACCTATTTATAGAAGGACTAAGTGCTTTTTGAGGTTAAGCAGGTATGTTGTATGGCAACTTCAAAGTAACATGAAAGCCACAGATTTATTCACAGTGGAGCAGAAAGGACACCACAAATGGTAAGGACAGTTTTCAGAAGTTCTCTTACTTTGTTTTATTTACATGTCTGTATTCCCCAGTCTTGTGTTATTGGCGTTGTTATTGTTGTTGAGCAACACTAACTGTATATTTAAAAAAAAACTCTCCTAAAAATTATTTAGGAGATAATAAAGGCGGTGGTGGTGCACACCTTTAATCCCAGCGCTCAGGAGGCAGAGGCAGGTGAATCTCTTTGAGTTCGAGGCCAGCCTAGTCTACAGATGGAGTACCAGGACAGGCTCCAAAACTACACAGAGAAACCCTGTCTCGTAAAAAACAAAAAAGTAAAAAAAGAAAAGGAAAGGAAAAAAAATATGCTAGGCCATGTCTGGTGGCAAAAGTTTGTAATCACAGCTACTTAGAGAAGCTGAGGCTGGAAGATCACAGCTTGGGCTAGCAAGTGAATTCAAAGCCAGCTGGAGTAACTTGGTGTCTCAAAAAGTCAGGAGAGGTCTGGGAGTGTAGTTCAATAATAGAGTTCTTGCCTGGCACCTGTGGGGCCCTAGATTTAACCCTCAGTGCCAAACTGGGTGTGGTGCCATCAGCTTGCAATCTCATCACCCATGAGGCCACGACAGGAGGGTAGGGAGGTTTGGTTTTGTTTTTAAGAAAGATATTTTTTATTCCTTTGGAATTATGTATATATGTGTGCATCTGCATCTATGTGCATGGGTGTAGGTGCCCACGGATGACAGAAGCATCTGTTCCCCTGGAGCTGGAGCTATAGTAATGGGTACCAGGAACCGATGGAGCCTGTGACAGAGCAATACCTTCTCCTAACCCCTGACCACCTCTGCACCCTGGATAGGAGTCCGAGGACAGCCTGTTCTCAGAACAGTTGTTTCACAG
>NW_004949099.1:27281428-27282899 GCF_000317375.1 Microtus ochrogaster
TTGGTTTTTTCGAGACAGGGTTTCTCTGTGGCTTTGGAGCCTGTCCTGGAACTAGCTCTGTAGACCAGGCTGGTCTCGAACTCACAGAGATCCACCAGCCTCTGCCTCCCGAGTGCTGGGATTAAAGGCGTGTGCCACCATTGCCCGGCTATTTTATTTTTTTGGTTTTCAAGACTGGGTTTCTTTGTGTAGCCCTGGGCTGTCCTGGAACTCACTCTGTAGACCAGGCTGGCCTCAAACTCTCAGAGATCTGCCTACCTCTGCCTCCTGAGCGCTGGGATTAAAGACATGCGCCAACACCACCTGGCTTTATTATTATTTTGTTTTGGTTTTATTTTTATTTTTTCAAGACAGGATTTCCCCATGTAGCCCTGGTTGTCCTGGAACTCTCCCTGTAGACCAGACTGGCCTTGAACTCAGAGATTTGTCTACCTCTGCCTCCTGGGTGCAGGGATTAAAGGCGCGCTTAACCACCATTTGTCATTATTGTTGTTGTTATACTGCGTTGTGTGTGGTTGAAGGTGTGCAGCCTAAGTGTGGAGACTTTCATGGGATCTGGAGATCAAGCTCATGTCACCAGGCTTGCATAGCAAGTGCTTTTACCCACTGAGTACCCTCCTCACACACACCAACACATATACACCAACACACACACACACACCAACATATATACACCGACACACACACACACACACCAACACATATACACCAACACACACACACCAACACATATACACCGACACACACACACACCACACACACCCCAACACATATACACAATACACACACACCAACACACACACCAAGACATATACACCTACATACACACACCAACACACATACCAACACACACACACCAACACACATACCAACACACACACACCAACACATATACACCAACACACACATACTGACACATATATACCGACACACACACACACACCGACACATATACACCAACACACACACCAACACATATACACCAACACACACACCAACACATATACACCGACACACACACATACCAACACATATACACCAACACACACACACCCCAACATACACACACCGACACATATACACCAATACACACACACACCAATACATATACACCAACACACATACCAACACACACACACACCAACACACACACACCCAACACACACACACCAACACATATACACCAACACATACATACACCAACACACACACACACCAACACATATACACCAACACACACACACACCAACATACACACACCGACACATATACACCAACACACACACACACACACCAATACATATACACCAACACACATAACAACACACACACACCAACACATATACACCAACACATACACACCAACACACACATACACCAACACACACACACCAACACACATACACCAACACACACACCAATACATATACACCAACACACACACACTGACACATATACACCAACACACACA
>NW_004949099.1:27283553-27289512 GCF_000317375.1 Microtus ochrogaster
ACACACACACCAACACACACACACCGACACACACACACCGACACATATACACCAACACACACATAACACATACACACCAACACACACACACCAACACATACACACACCAACACACACACACCTACATACACAGTGCATTTCTGGTGGCCAGGAGTGAGATCCTGTCTCAAAATGCTCAGCCCCCAGAAAAGAATGGAGAAATTTTCTTTCCTAGACAGCAGCTTTTCTAAGAAAGCTTGGTTTCAAATTATTTCTCCTTTTCTGGAATCGAGTGTTTTAGTCATGCTCTGTATTTGGGGATCTCCCTCTACCTTTTTGGTGCCTACACTCAGTGTCTCAGGAACAGCCTGTCCGAGGGAACCAAAGGTCCCTTCAGACTCCCAGTCTCATCAGACCTCAGCAGTCCCCTGGCTGGCACAGTCCTCCTCTTGTGCCTTCCTTCTGACGCTCCAGCCTCATGCCTTAGTTATGAACTCATGCAAGAGGACCCAGAGACAGATGTACACAATGGGCCTTTACAGTTTGGTCCCAGCTTACCAAACTGACTCGGTGCCAGCTATCTGATCTGGCCCTTCCTCTTTCTGCACCCCAGGTTCCTCATCTCAGACAAAGGAGAGCCTTTACTCGCTGGAACATAGTTGTCTCATGGTGGCTCCCCCACTTTGTTCTCACTCTTCCTGAAGCTCCTCTCCAAGGCTTAAGTTTATTTATTTTTCATATTTATGTATTTATGTGTATGTATGTGTGTGTGAGAGTGTAGGTATTCCCATCACATGTTAACAGGAGCCCACAGATGTCAGAAGAGGGTGTGGATCCCCTGCAACTGGAGTTACAGGTAGTTGTGAGTTTCCTGATGTAAGAGCTAGGAACCAAACCTTCTTCTCCTCCTCCTCCTCCTCCTCCTCCTCCTCCTCCTCCTCCTCCTCCTCTTCTTCTTCTTCTTTTTATTACTTAGATTTAATCATTGGAAGCAAACTAAATGGAACTCCTACAACAGAGAAAAGTTGCATGTCAGGACTTTTTGAAAACTGAGATGGGACAGACTGGGGGCTGCCCCTCCATCCGATCTTTTGTGAATGAAGTTGTCTGTCTACAGTGTTCCTGGAACTCTGGCTCAGGAAAGGGGAGAGTGCTGGTTCTGTGTATGACAGTCCCCTTGCTCACAACTCACTCCTGGCCAGCATCTGGAGCACCGCTTTGCCGGCTCTGGCCATCACACTTTTTCTTGTGGCCAGAGACAATGTCCTCAATCCACAGAAGCAGAACTGGAGTCTCCACTGCTGTTTTGTATGTTTGTAGCTTCACAGCCAACAGCTCCCATCTAGCCAACTTTCCCATGTCCACCAGTCACACCCAGGTCTCCTGTGCGTGCTTGGCCCGGAGGGAGGTAAGCAGACAAATGGTGCTGGCCCCCCAGTTCTGGTTCAAGATACAAGAAATGACCTCTAAAGCCTAGGTCACAGCTCTATGTGGCCATTGTTCTGCACCCATCATGGCCTTAGCTTTTTCTGTCACGGCATGGGCCACAGGCATCTCCAGCACCAGACCCCAGCTAACGGTTCAGGAGAATGTTGCGGCACACTTGCGTGGCATCCTGTAGGTTGGGTTCTACTTCTGAGAGTATCTCCTGTTTGGCTCCTCTATGCAGAATGGTGCAGGCCTCAGGCCTTTGCACTCGGTTATGAGTGCGAAGTATTCATCTCCGGTCTTCTTGACTTCCAATAGGCCCGCCCCTGCCCCAACATCTCTCAGTTCCTCTGGTCGGCTGACTATCCATGCCCCAGAGGCTCTAGCAGTGACAACTGTCTGTCGTCTAGACTCTGAATGGCTGTGATATTGACCAGCATGTGGTAGTGCTGAGCTAAACCTGAGATGCCCTTTTCCAAGATGACCACAGCTAGTGGATGTACTCTTCTTCCGTTTGCAGGATTTGGGTGAAATCCTCTTGTATAACCTCAATGTCAGCCTAGCTTGCTCCTTTCTCATACTTCAGAGTGGAATCCAGTAGCACGATTCAAGGATTTTTAATGTAGTCGTATTTGTGGATAGTCACATCCTTGACTCCCATAAGGCACACGGTTCTTCGGTGATGCTCCCAGGTAGCTTTCCCACCCTTGCCTATTTCTTGACGCCGCTCTCCTTTTGGCCATTGTCTTCAAAGTGCACCGTCTGGACAGCATCCAGGGCAATGTTGCATGCCAAAGAGGACCACTGACCAATGACTTTCACAGTGATAGAGCTGTCGATGTTCAGCGTCATGTCACGGTTATTGACACCAACAGGGGCAATGACTTTCTTCAGAATGCTGATCCTGTCATCCAGTGCCATGCGGTAAGCACTGAGCACCACTGTTGGGTGCATCTGAGCACTCTGGGAAGTGCTCAGCCACAGAGCATTTCTCTCCACAGAGTCCCATCCCTGTCCTCTTCATCCTGGTCCTGCTAATTTCAATCATGGACGTGGCTGCTGAATGCTGGAATTGAGTATCTTGAAGAATGTCATTGCTATCGCTGGTCATCATGATGCCTCCCATTGGGTTCAAAAGCATCTTCATCATAGATTTAGGTTCCAAACGTGTCCAGATTACATCTGCTATTATCTTAGCAACATTGATATTTCTGGATAGAATTTTTCTTCGCTATTCATGCTTTGTATTCTGATGAGCATGAGCATTGAATGGTGGCCCATCATGGCGGGGAAACCCCTTCTTCCTTTGAAGACTCTGATACGCAGCTTTGGATGTATTGTACCACTTTCTTTCTGATGTCTGTCCTCTCTTTCCTATCTTGGGGCCTGGTCATCGCGGTGAGGCTTGTCTTAGTCACTGGTTTTTTGCTTGTTGGTTGGTTTGTTTGTTTATTTATTTTGGTTTTTGAGATGGGGTTTCTAGAACTTGCTTTGTAGACCAGACTGGCCTTGAACTCACAGAGATCTGCCTGTCTCTGCTTCCCAAGTGCTGGGATTAAAGGTGTGCACCACCAACACCCAGCTTAGTCACTGTTCTGTTGCCGAAAAGAAACACCATGACCAATTCAATTCCATTAAAGGAAAGCATTTAATTAGGGGCTTTCTTAGATTTTCAGAGGTCCATTATCATCATGGTGGGAACATGGAGGCCTTTGGGAGGGCCCTGAAGCAGTAACTGAGAGCTACGCCCTGATCCATAGGCAAAGAGAGACAGTGGACTTGGCATGGACTTTTGAAACCTCAAAGCCTAGCTCTAGTGATACACTTCCTCCAGCAAGGCTAAACCCACTCCAAAAAGGCAACACCTCCTAATTCTTCTAAGCATTCTCAAAGAGTGCCTCTCTCTGGTGACTAAGCATTCAAATATATGAGCCTATGGGGGCCATTCTTATTCAAACCACCTCAACATTTTCTCTCAATAAATTTTATTTATGAAGGAGATTCTGTGTCATGTGTCTTTCCAGAACTGGCTATAGCCACTTTATTATTTCTCCTTTATTATGATATTTTATAGGTTTTAGGTTGTTGGATCCTTTAGTGATGCTGGCCACTTGCAGCAGGGGAAGCTGGAATATGGTGAAGTTGAAGCAGCAAAATAAAAGTTTTAATTTAAATTTATTTGTGTGTATGCTTGTACACAAGTGTGCACAAATTCCACAACACGCTCTTGAGGAGGTCAGCTGGGGGAGTTGGTTCTCTTCTGCCACCTATGGGTCCCAAGGATCACACTCAGGCTGTCAGATTTGGTGGCTCCTTTACCCACCGAGCCCTTCACTGCCCCTGTATAGGTCTGTGACAGGGACAAAGAACTTGTTTGTGCAAAGTATATTACTCACAAAGGGTCCTTCACTGAAATGTCTTCCCGGAGTATATTTTAATGGTATGCCCTGAACTTTATCAGAGGTCACAATGGGGGGGAACTGGAGAGATGGATTAAGAGCACTTACTGCTCCTGCTGAGAACCAGGGGTTTGGTTTCCAGCACTCACACAGGGGGGCTCCAAACTGCTGCAACTTTAGTTCTGAGGGTCAGGTACTCTCTTCTGGACCTTCAGGCATCTGCATGAAGGTGGTGCATATAAACTCACAAAGGGTGCACACGCACATAAATAAATCAGTGTGTGTGTGTGTGAGAGAGAGAGAGAGAGACAGAGACAGAGACAGAGACACAGAGACTGACTCACTTTGAACCTTTGGCTGGCCTGAAACTGTAGACTAGGATGACATCAGATGCACAAAAATATTTTCCAGAGCTGGGTATCAAGAATCTTTAAGAAAGGTGGGGAGGGGCCGGGCGGTGGTGGCGCACACCTTTAATCCCAGCACTCGGGAGGCAGAGGCAGGTGGATCTCTGTGCGTTCGATGCCACCCTGGTCTACAAGAGCTAGTGCCAGGACAGGCTCCAAAGCCACAGAGAAACCCTGTCTCGAAAAACCAAAAAAAAAAAAAAAAAAAAAAGAATGAATCTGAGGGACCTGGAAAGATGGCTCAGAGGTTAAGAGCACTTCCTGCTGCTCTTCCAGAGGTCCTGAGTTCAATTCCCAGCAACCACACAGTGGCTCACAACCATCTATAATAGGATCTGATGCCTTTTTCTGGTGTGCAGGCAGGATACTGTATAAATAAATAAATAGACAAATAAATAAATACATCTTTAGCCAGGCTAAAGATGGCACACACCTTTAATCCCAGCACGTTAGAGTCAGAGGCAGGCAGATCTCTCTGAGTCTGAGGCCAGCCTGGTCTACAATAACTAGTTCCAGGAAGAAAAAAAAAAGCTACAGAGAAAGACTGTCTCGAAAAAAAGACAAAAATGAAATTGGCTCAGAATGTTTGACTGTAGAGGAAAAGATGGCATCCAGTTGGCTACAAAAACTTGGATCATTTCTTGTATAGAAACTGGAATGACGCTGGGCGGTGGCGGCATATGCCTTTAATCCCAGCACTCGGGAGGCAGTGGCAGGCAGATCTCTGTGAGTTTGAGACCAGCCTGGTCTACAAAAGCTAGTTCCAGCCCATCAAAATCCCAGCAAAATTCTTCAAAGTCCTCGAAAGAACAGTACTAAACTTCATTTGGAAAAGCAAAAAACCCAGGATAGCCAAAACAGTCCTGTGCAATAAAATAACTTCTGGAGGCATCACAATCCCTGACTTCAAACTCTACTACAGAGCTACAGTACTGAAAACAGGATGATATTGGCATAAAAACAGACAGGAGGACCAATGGAACTGAATAGAAGACTGAGATATCAACCCACACATATTCAAACACCTGATCTTTGATAAAGAAGCAAAAAATATTAAATGGAAAAAAGAAAGCATATTTAACAAGTGGAGCTGGCATAACTGGATATCAACATATAGAAAAATGAAAATAGACCCACATCTATCACCATGCACAAAACTGAAGTCCAAATGGATCAAAGACCTCAACATAAAGCCAGCCACACTGAACCTTATAGAAGAGAAAGTGGGAAGTACACTTGAACGCATTGGCACAGGGAACCACTTCCTAAATATAACCCCAGCAGCACAGACACTGAGAGAAACAATTAATAAATGGGACCTCCTGAAACTGAAAAGCTTCTGTAAAGCAAAGGACACGGTCACCAAGACAAAACGACAGCCTACAGAATAGGAAAAGATCTTCACCAACCCCATATCAGACAGAGGTCTGATCTCCAAAATATACAAAGAACTCAAGAAATTGGACACCAAAATATCACATAATCCAATAAAAATGTATATAGATCTAAACAGAGAACTCTCAACAGAGGACTCTAAAATGACTGAAAGACACTTAAGGAAATATTCAACATCCTTAGTTATCAGAGAAATGCAAATCAAAACAACTCTGAGATATCATCTTACACCTGTAAGAATGGCCAAGATCAAAAATACTAATGACAACTTATGCTGGAGAGGTTGTGGGGAAAAGGGAACACTTCTACATTGCTGGTTGGAATGCAAGCTGGTATAACCCCTTTGGATGT
>NW_004949099.1:27289937-27295704 GCF_000317375.1 Microtus ochrogaster
TTAACCTATCAGGGCCAAGCAGTTTCTTTATTGCTTAACCAATGAAATCAACAGACTGATATATGACACTCCCACATCAAACAACCTTCCTCAAGACCCAGTAATACCACTTTTGGGTATATACCCAAAGAATGCCCAATCATGCCACAAAGACACAGTGCTCAACTATGTTCATAGCAGCTTTGTTTGTCATCAGGTTCCCAGGTGATACTGCGACACACACACCCAGGAACCACACTTTGCTGTTTTTTGTTTTTATGTTATGTGTATGATTGTTTGGCTTGTATGTATGACTGTGCACCACATGCATGCAAGTGCCCACAGAGGCCATAAGAGCGCCTCGAGTCCCCCTGGGACTGGAGTTACAGCTGTGCTAGGAATTGAACCCTGGTCTTCTAGAAGAGCCTCCAGTGCTCTTGACCACTAAGCGATCTTCGCAGTCCCTAGGGACTACTTTGGAAACCATTCGCCTGGGGAATAAATCTGTGCTGGCTTTCAGCCTTTCCCAGCCTGCTGCTAGCCTACCTTGCAATTTCATCTGCCCTTCCCCTTCCCTGCACACACCCAGGAGCTGAAATTCTCACCTCTCTAAGCCAGCTGCTCACACCTCTGCATTTTATTCCTCTGTCTGGAATGTCATCTTCTGTTGACCAGCCCTTCCTGTCTGAGGCTCTCTGAAGCCCCTCTCGGCTCTCTGAGCTGCTGTTGAGTCATTCTCTGCCCCAGGTCCCTGGCAGCTTGCTCACACTCTTCTGAGCCTGCTCTTACCACCTGCATCTTCCACTGCCTGTCACGGGAGCCTTAGTCACCTGTGCCTCTAGAAACAGCTGTGGAGTAAGGGAGCAAACGTGTGATTGAGGAAGGAGAGCAGGAAAATAGAGTCAGTGGTACCCAGCCAGGGCACATCATACCAGGGGGCCATTTGTGCCTGTTTCTCTCTGTTGAGTCTGGAGCCCTAGGCCAGGAGGGGACTTTACCTGCTAACCAAAGTCCTCTGACATTCATCTACGACATCTTCAACTGGAGTTCTTTCAGGAGCTGGCAGTCTGGGACCTGCTGTTGCATAGGCTTATCTCTCTGTGCTCACAGAGGCATCTGGGACTTTGGAAATATTTTTGGGTAGCAG
This sequence comes from Microtus ochrogaster, assembly GCF_000317375.1. Classification (NCBI taxonomy): domain Eukaryota; kingdom Metazoa; phylum Chordata; class Mammalia; order Rodentia; family Cricetidae; genus Microtus; species Microtus ochrogaster. The sequence continues at coordinate 27,291,064 of NW_004949099.1, forward strand.
ATGCAGCCCTTCTAGGGCCAAGTAAGATGCGATAGACTTTTTTTTCCCCATTTAGTCACAAAGTGTTGGGGTGGCTTCAAGTAAAAATTGGACAGTGGCTGGAACTTATTCCTTCTCTACCGAGGGATCCCAGTTTCCTCCCAATTCCACAAAGGAGGCCTGATTTGGCCCAGTGACACCAGACATAGTTGTCAGAACTGTATAGAGGTAAGGCTGGAGATGCAGCCCCGTTAGTAGCATGCTTACCTGTCATGCACAAAACCCTGAGTTCCATTGCCAGCACAGCATAAACAAGGCATGGTGGTGCATGCCCGTCATTCCAGCATGTGGGAAGAAGGGACAGGCAGACCAGATGCTCAGGGTCATTCCAAGAGTGAGTTTGAGACCAGGCTGGAATTCATGAGATTATTCCTTAAAAGAAAACAGAAATGGGCTGGAGAGATGGTTCGGCAGTTAAGAGCACTTGCACAGCAAGTTTACAGCACCCACGTCAGGCCACGCTTGACCCCTGCAACTTTAGCTCCATAGGATCTGACGCCCTCTTCAGGCCTCTGAGGTCACCAAATTCATGTGCGCAGGCACATATTTGCATGTAATTAGCATTTTTAAATATTAAATAACAAAAGAACTGTCTGTGGGTGGTACTTCCTAGAAACAGTAACAGTCTGTACCAAGGCTGCAGACACCCTGTAAGGCATCACTTCTCTGTGAGCCTGCGTGTCCTCTGGCCCAGACAGTAGTACTTGCCTTGGAGTGTGCAGGGAATGAGTCTTCCGGGAGAGGCCAGCTCCCTTCCTGGCCTCTTGGATGGAGTAATAAACCCTCACAGCTGCTCCGTCCTGTCGGTCCCCAGAACACTGCCTTCTATGTACAGTCTCTACCTTCCTCCTCTCATGCTTCTACCCAATTTGGGGCCCTTGGATCTCACCTCCTCCACAAAACTCTCTGTTCCTGAAACTCTCCTCATGCCACCTACCATACTTATGGACAGGCCTAATGAATATGGAATGAGTGGTTAGAATTAGGGGTTTGTGAGCAAGGCTGCCATGTTGGCACAAAATGGCTCTGCCCAAGGGAAGGAAATGCTATTCACACAGACTGTTTTGGGCCAGGGGTCGCACCCAATTCCATAACCAAGAAGCGCTGCTCAACCACTTGGACCAAGCAAGGGTGTGTAACATCCTTGGCCTCCGTGGTCTCACTCATCTGTGGAGAATGGGATGTTGTTGGTATCCTACCATATGCCCAAACAAGGTTAAAACAGCAGCTAGTACCTGGCTAATGTTTACAGAGTGCTTAGTTTCATTATTATTGTTGGAGTTACTGTCCTTCTTTCCTGTGTGGGTGTTTGTTTGTTTGTTTTTCTCTCTGGAAGATATGAACAGCCTGGGGACAATGAGTCATTACATGTCCCTGCTGCCCCTAATAGCAGGCAGAGAGCCTGATGCCGTTCCCTCAGGCCCTTCCTCCATCTTTATGTTTGGCCAGTGTATACTCTTATTAGTCAGGCCTTTCTGTTTACAAATGACCCGATCTGGCTTAAGTTAACTGAAGCCTTTATAGGCTGACCTAACTAGCAGTCTGTTGGGAGGTCATGTGACTCCAGCTGCTCCACTTCCTGTACTGCTGCTGAGCTGGCCTAATTCCCAGGGGTTCACCCACATGCAGGAGAACAGGCCACTGGGTGCCTTTGTTTCCTGTTTGGGCTCCCTCCTTCCCTTCTTTCCACTCTCTTCCTTTTTCTTTCCTTTCTGTTGTCAGACAGGGCCTCATGTGGCTGATGCTATCCTCAAACTTGATATCCAGCCAGCGAAGACCCTGGTCTCCTGATTTAGCTACCTCTACCCCCAGAGTGCTGGGATTACAAGGCCACACCATCTTGCTCAACTTCAATTGTTTTTGTTTTTACAACAAGGTCTCAAGTAAGTCAGGCTGTCCTTGAACTCCTGACTTTCTTGCCTCTAATTCTCAAGGGCTGGGAATGCAGGCTTGTACAACCATGCCAGACCCCACAGAGCAATTTTAAGGACCGCCTGAGTGACTCTGGTTGAGTCACAGTCAGTTTTGAACCCGTCATTATGATTGGCCAAGGGTTTGACAGTGACATTCCATAGCAGAGAGATGCTAACCTCCTACTTTTGTTTTAAAAGATAGGGTCTATATTCTGAACCTGCAGCCCCCCTACCTCAGCCTTCTGAGAGCTGGGATTGCAGGCTCTTGCCACTACAAAGTTCATCTCTCTTTGTGGCTCAGTTCGTAGATCGTTTCCTCAGTAAAATGTCTCCTCCTTTCCTATAGCAAATTGCCAATTCTTCAGCTCTAACCCTAGCCTGGGGCGAAGGCACAGGGAGGAGAGCACAGTCTGTGCATCCCTCGGGCAGGCTCCGGGCAGGCTCCCTGCTCAGGCTATGGCACCCTGCCTTTGCTTTGTTACCTGCCTGAATGCTGATGGGGTCGGCTTTGTGGGGCTGCATGACTGGAACTCTAAGGAGGTCAGGCATCACCATGGTCCAGGCCTGGAATCCCAGCAGATGAGGCAGAAGCAAGAAGATTGCCACAAGTTTAGAGCTAGCCAGAGGTCTGTCTCCAAACAAAACAAAAAGCTAAAACAAGATCCCAGTAGGGCAGTGTTTCTCACCCTTCTTAATGCTGTGACCCTTCATACAGTTCCTCATGTTGTCCTGACCCCCAAGCATAAAACTATTCTTTTTTATTTTAATTAATTTTTATTGAAAAAATTTCTGCCTTCTCCCTGCCTCCCATTTCCCTCCCCAAAACTATTCTTATTGCTGCTTCAGAACTGTAATTTTGCTACTGTTATCAATGATAATGTAAATATCCGAGTTTTCCAATGATCTTAGGCGACCTCTGTGAAGGGAATGTTGAGCCCCAAAGGGATCGCCACCCACAGGCTGAGAAACACTGCAGCAGTTACCTTAACCCTAACGGTTGTGTCGGAAATGGGGACAATAGCCCAGTTTGGGCTTAGATAAGACATGGGAACATCTGGGACGGACAAGGCTTGTTGCTTTTTGGGAAGGCCACGGCCAGCTGGCTTCAGTAACAGACACAAATGAACCATTTGGCTGATCCTTCCAGCTACCCACAGCTGAGACACCTCAGTGAGAGCTGGCACTGTGGAAGCCTGAGGGAATGGGTCCTTCCTTGGTGGCCCTGTGCAGTAGCTCTGAAGGCATCCCTGCCCAAGGAATCCCAGGATCCACCCTCCTGTCACCGTGCCCTCATCCACGGCCTCACTGTCTGCCTCAGCTCCTGCTGGCTCAGAAAAAAGTGCTCGAAAATAAATGTGGGTGAGTGGTAACAAGCTGAGAGCCACCAAACACGCCTTTCTGAAACATTTTAACTATCCAAGCCCTTCCTACACAGTAACAGATACTCAAAAACTGTAGGTGCTTTTGAAATTTTTTTAAAAACAAAACAAAACACAGCAGTCACTTTATTCTGTACTTTACAAACCCACAAGGAAGAAGTCCTCGAGGGGAAGGTGTCGAGAGTCTGAAGAAGGAAAGGGGACAGCCAGGAACAAGCCCGCTCATCTGGGGCCCCAGGCAGATGCTAGGTCCAGGCCTGCACAGTAAGGCCTTGCATGCTGGCTGCACGAAAGCTCAGAGAGTGGCCTGAGAGTATTTCAGCCCTGAGACTGTTGTCATTTGATGGGCAGCCCCCAGCAACGGCTTCAAAGGAAGTGGACTTTTGCCAGGCCAGGGAAGTGGCCAACAGCAGGCAAGGCTACCCGTCTAGGAGCTTCAGAATGCTCTCCCGCTCCTTCAGGGTCTTCCAGGCCTGGTCCTTTTCCTTCTTTGTGGGGGTACGCTTCTTCTGCCGGGCAGCCATGATCTTGCGAAAGGCATCCATGACCTCATTGTCGGCCATGCGGACCCGCTGCCTCAGCTCCTGCCGGCTCACCTCTTCCTTCGCCAACCTGTGGGGGGGGGGCAAGTGTCATGGTTACCTCATCCCAGAGTTTGTCCCCTCCTTCTTCCGGACTGAGCCTCCTCACAATCCCAGCTGCGGCTGCACTCCTTGGCCTGGTTCACAGCCAATGTGTATAGATGCAAAGCCACACTGATCTGGGACTGTGTGTATGGCATTATTTAAATGTTCCAAAATGTTAACTTAATGCTGCTATAGTGCATGTGGGACCACACAGGAAATCTCTTACCTTTCTGTCAATTTTGCTGTGAACCTAAAAATACTTTTTTTTTTTTTTTGAGATAGTTTCACAGTATAGCCCAGGCTGACCTAAAAATTACTATATAGTCTAGCTGGCCCTGAACTTGAGGCAATCTTTCTGCCTCCACCTCTCAATTGCTAAGATGGAAGGTGTGAGCCACTATCCTTAGCTTAAAAAATAAAACCCAGGAGCTGGAGAGACAGCTCAGCATGCCTGGTGCACGGACATACTTGCAGGCAAAACACCTACACCCATAAAATAAAAAAAATAAACATTAAAAAAAAAAACATAAGCACCGGGCAGTGGTGGTGCACATTTTTAATCCCAGCCCTTGGAAGACAGAGGCAGGCTGATCTCTGTGTTGGAGACCAGCCTGGTCTACAGAGCAAGTTCCAGGACAGCCAGGGTTGCACAGAGAAACCTTTTCTCAAAAAAACAAAACAAAA
>NW_004949099.1:27295804-27296521 GCF_000317375.1 Microtus ochrogaster
AGATGTGCGTGGTTATGGCCAGCTTTTGTGTGGGTGCTGAAGGCTGAACTCAGGCTTAGTGGGAAGCACTTCCTCCTCTGAGCTATCTTCCCACTGCTGTGGTATTTTGATTAAATAATACCATTAAGAAAAAGAAAACACAGCTGGTGGTGGCAGCACACGTCTTTAATCCCAGCACTTGGGAGACAGAGAGGCAGGCAGAGCTCAGTGAGTTCGAGGCCAGCCTGATCTATAAAGGGAGTTCTAGGACAGCCAGGACTGTTGCACAGAGAAACCTTTTCTCAAAAAAACAAAACAAAACAATGAAACCCCATAAACTTAACATACACACATGTGTATACAGCAAGTTCTCACAACAGTCTTTCAAAGTAAGAACCATTATTCCCATGTTATACTAGCGAAGAAACCGGGGCTCAGGTGGAGCAAGAGTGACCGAAACACCTGAGAGAGCAGCTCCTGCTGGGCCTGAGCTCTCACTCTTCCCACAGTAGCCCTTCCACGTGTAGGATTACAGGCCTGCATGCCGCTCCACACTCCTACCATGCATGGATCTGACTTAGTTCCACTGATGGCAGAGCTGAAGGTCTCTAGGAAATCTAGTCCCCCTTGCTGCTTGGGCCCGAAGTGCCTTGCTCACAACCCTGCAGCTGGAGCACAGAGCTCCAGGGCTGTGTGCTGCACGTGGAGGCCAGAGGCTGACACTGGCTATCTCTCTCT
>NW_004949099.1:27297321-27299756 GCF_000317375.1 Microtus ochrogaster
TACTGAGTTATTTCATATATAGTTTTGGCATTTAGATAGGCACTTGGGTTATTTCCAGGAGAAGCAAAGGTATATTGATCAAGTCTATGCTAAGTCTGTCCAGAAACGAGGCCAGAACTTTGATCTGAGACATTTGTGCTTGGTCAAGTGGCCTTAGCTTCCTTTTACAAAGATGCGTCCCCGTGAGAAGACAGAAGCTGACAGTCAAGCCTGGAGTGGGGATGGGATGGCACTCACCTGAAGGGCTTGTTCTGATTTCGGGGAGAGGTGCTTGCTCCATCAGCCCCTGATTCTTTCCCAGACATGTCAGGAATAGGAGAGTCCTCCATAGGGGAAATAATATTTTCCTAAAAATCAGAGATAGGTTAGAAGAAAGCCATAGAAGAAGGCCATTTTTCTGCTCCTCTCTGACATACAGATAGTCTCTACAGGCTAGATGAATCTGTCATCTTTTTCATCCCACTCATGTTAAAAAGCTTCCTCCAGCCGGGCAGTGGTGGTGCACGTCTTTAATCCCAGCACTTGGGGGGCAGAGGCAGGTGGATCTCAGTGAGTTCGAGACCAGCCTGGTCTACAAAGCAAGTTTCAGGACAGCGAAGGCTGTTAAACAGAGAAACCCTGTCTCAAAAAAAAAAACCCCCAAAAACAAAAAAATAAAACAAACAAACAAAAGTTTCCTTCAAAGCTTTGACCATTTCAGAAATCTGTTTTTTGAGGGGAGGGGAATATTGACAGCAAAAGAAGGGGACACAAGCACAGCAGTGACAGGGAACTGTGCCAGCCAGCACTGCTCTTTCCTCCACAGCCGCTGAGCTACACTACATTTCCCAGGCTCCCCAGCAGTCAGATGCACGCCGGAGACAAACGCTCCAGTGATCTCACGAGGTTAGAGTGTCAGTCACACCCAGAACACTTCCTTCACAGACTCCTCCTCACCCAATTTCTGAGGGCCGGGTGTGGTAACCACGCCCAGAGTGACAGTGGTCAGATGAAAAGCCACCTAAGCTGGAATCTCTGCTGGGCTAAGGCAGATTTCCTTCCCGCTGCCTCTGCCTACCTGGAATGCACACCCCAACTGTTCCCTGAGAGAAAAACTATTGTGTTAGAGCCAGAAGAGGAAACTGAGGCTCAAGGACATAAAAGGGTGTCTCCAAAGTCAGGCAGGGCATAAGCATGGAAACCTCAAGTGCAGGTTTGAATTCTACCTTCAGCTGGTGGTCTGAAGAAACCTCAATTTCCTCAGCTGCATCATGAACTAACACAGCACATGCCTCCAGTGAGAGGATGCATGGATTCCCTTTAACCAACGCTCAGCAAGGGCATCTATGGAAGCCAAGTGTGGTGGCTTACATCTGCTACCCCAGGACTGGGAAGCCGATGCAGGAGAATGACTTTAAGTTCCAGCCCATAGTCTGACTCTATAGTGTATTGCTGGGATTACAAGCATATGCTACCACACCTAGCTTGTAGTTCCCAGCCCAACTGAGTGCTCACCTCCACCAGGGCCTGCAGCAAGCGCTGTGTCAGGGCACCAAAGGGACACCCATCTTCTGGCTGTTCATGCTGAGCCTCAGACTTCTTCAACAGGGCATCCACATCTGCAGTGGCCAGAGAAAGGGCAGAAGGAGGCCTGAAGTTCTGGGAACTCGGATCCTGGCCTGGTGTGGACAGGGAGTTGAGGGACTTACCTTTCGTGTCCAGTTCAGTCAGTGGTCCCATGAGGCCTTTCTTCTTATCAGCCACGGCTGCTGCCCGAGCCCCATCCTTCTGCTCCTCTAGCAGATCTTCCTGGGCCCAGCGCTGGGAGTAGTGTTTCCCTAGTGGAGGAATCTGCAGCAAAGACACCATTCAATCCTACATGGTAAACACTGGCTACCTGAGCCTAGAGTGTGAGAGGGAGACTCTCCTGGCATGGGACGCTGTCAGTAAGCACTCCATTCTTTCTGTTTTTTGTTTTTTTAATTTGTTGCCCAAGTCCTTAGCCCAAGGCCAAGGGTGGTGCCACAAAAGGCAAAGAAGATACTTTTTTCTTTTTGGTTATTTCAAGACAGGGTTTCTCTGTGTATCAGTTTTAGCTGTCCTGGAACTAGCAGGTAGACCAAGTTGGCCTTGAACTCACAGAGGTCGGCCTGCCTCTACCTCCCTGCTGGGATTAAAGGTGTGCAACGTCACCACCTGGCCAGAAGATAAAATCTTCACACTTAAACTCTAGTAACAGAAACAGGTATATAAAGAATGAAGGCAGCTGGGCGTGATGGCACACACCTGTTGTCTTAGCACTCAGGAGGCTAAAGTAGGATGGTTGGGCCTGAGCCTGGGCTGAGACCCTATCTTGTCTCAAACAAACAAAACAAAAATTAAAATACATCTAGAAGCTGATATGCAGTAATAATTAAGATGTAAAGTATAAGCCCAGGATGGTGTTCCAGGGCAGC
>NW_004949099.1:27300881-27302469 GCF_000317375.1 Microtus ochrogaster
AGGGTTTCTCTGTAGCTTTGGAGCCTGTCCTGGAACTAGCTCATGTAGACCAGGCTAGCCTCGAACTCACAGAGATCTACCTGCCTATGCCTCCCAAGTGCTGGGATTAAAGGTGTGTGCCACCACCATTGGGCTTGTCCACTTTCTTTTATGGGGCATGTTTTATTTTCATGATAAAACAAAACTAACTTGCTGAGGATATATCTCTGCTGGTAGAGAGCTTGCCTGGAATGCATAGGGTCCTGGGTTCCGCCAGGACTGCAAAACTGGGCATGGTAGCACACACCTGCAATGCCAGCGCAGGGAGTCAGAGGAAGGAAGATCACAAGTTCAGGCTCACTATAGCTACACAAAGTTCAAGGCTAGCCTGGGCTATGTGAAATCCAGTTTCAACAAAACCAAAAACTTTTAAGCCAGGTGTAGTGATATATGTTTGTGGTTCTAGACATCCAGGGACCTCCTGAGAGAGGTGAATCCAAGTGTTTAAGGTCAGCCTGGGTACCATAGCAAGTTCTAGTGTCTTGGAAAAGAAACAGGAACTTAACTTTTATATATTAAGTAAAGAAAGAAAGGGTGGCTGAAGTCTAGCAGCAGGGAGTGTGTTCAGAGGCTCTTAGGATCAAGGCAAGCTGACAGGATGGACTTTACTGCCACATGCACCACTTGGGACAGCTGAGCCTCAGTGTCTGCAGGGGAAATGCAGCAGGCAGGAGGCTGGGAAGGAAGAAGTAGATGATGTAGGCTTTGCTGCCTAGGATTCAGAGGCACCTCTGAGCCCTCCTGTTCTCTGACTGTGAAGCCCAGGGTTTCTACCTTGTAATGTTCAGCTTCATCTTCAGGGGGCTTCAGGAGCTCCTCTAGTGTTCGGACCTCCTCACTGGTGATATCGGCACAGTAGGGCTCCACAGAGGCCCAGAACCTGCAGGGAGAAGCAGACCCTGAGTAGGCGCCTCTGGGCTCCTTTCTCTTTAGACTCCACCACCAAGTCCCTAGGCCCCCTCTAGCTCTTCTATGTCCTCAGGATCAGAACCTGTTGGGAGCATCATTCTTGGGGATCCGAGGCACGTCGATTGGGTCATCAGTGAATTCATATTCCTGGATCTTGGGTTGAACGTTTTTGGATTTGGGTCGTCCTGGGCCAGGACCTGGCCCGTGTCCTGCCTTCCCTTCCAGTTTCTGTTTCTTGGGCTTCCCATGTTTTGGAGGAGCACCAAGCTCATGGTCTCGACCCAGCTTCAGGAATCGTCGGTCACCTTTCTTATCCTGCCAGTCAGTAAGGATCTGAAACACACAAAGGTAGTCACTGAGAAGAGAAGAGACAGCACCTCTTTCCCACTGCGGATAACTTGAGATCTAGCATTTGAGCCTTCAAAGCCTAGGTCTTCCTGTGTGACTTCTCGCATAAGGTAACCATAGGTCTACACTGACTCCTCTGTCACCAAACTACCCAGACTGTTTGATAAAAAGGTTAAAAATAAGAAATTTAAGCTGGGCGGTGGCGCCACAGTCCTTTAATCCCAGTACTTGGGAGGCAGAGGCAGGCAGATCTCTGTGAGTTCGAGGCCAGCCTGGTCTACAACAGCTAGTT
>NW_004949099.1:27302674-27308905 GCF_000317375.1 Microtus ochrogaster
TTCATTTCAATCATCAACCAGTCTGGGAGTCTTGTCTCCACAAACAACTGACTGTCACAGGGTATCTAAGGAAACTTCCAGGGAATCCAGGGACTACAGTGGTCAGAGTCCATCTTCTAGGGTTCAATTGGCCCTTGGGCCTTAACTCTGCAGTCGTGATTTCCATTAGGATCTCTCTCCCATCCATCCCTCAGCCTCAACAGAGAGAATTAACCTAATGCCCCATCCCATAACTTGACACAGTCCGTCCTCAGTGATGGGGAAATCACCTGGGTTTCAGCTTCCAGCACACGCAGCCGCCGGCTAGCAGAGGACAGCAGGGTCTCAAGCTCCAGCTGCAGGGTGTCCAGCTCCTCAATCCCAATCCCATCGTCCTCAGAGCGGGCCAGCACTGCTGTGTACCGGGGACAGACCTTCAGGTGGTCCACAGACTTGAAATCATGGAATTGCAATGGGCAGTCCTTCAGCTCACTCATGGCCCAGGAGATGGGACCCTGGAAAACTAGAGAGGAGCAGCCCGCTGGGTGGGAGACGAAGAGAAACGGGACAGAGGCCCAACAAACAAACCAGGCTTCAGGGCCTTTATAAATCAGGCTGACGGCAAAGCTCCTGGTCAGAGTCCTGACTGTGCACCAGAGGCTTGTGCCACTGAATTATGCAGTTTTGGGGGTGGACTTTATGCTTTCTTTCTTTTTGACAAAAAAGGAAATAGACTCTAAAAGAGTTGCCTAGATTTCTAACTGCAATTCATTGTTTTTGTTTTGGTAGCGCTAAGACTGAACCCAGAGTCTCACACATGCTCTATCTCCAGTGCTTTTTTCTTTCTTTCTTTCTTTCTTTCTTTCTTTTTTTTTTTTTTTTGAGCAAAGTCTAAGTAGCCTTGACTGGCCTGGTACTCATTATACCTGCCTCTACCTCTCAGAGTGCTGGCTTAAAGGCGTGCACCACCACACCTGGCTTTCAGTCCTTTTTATTTACTTTTTTTTTTACAACCCAGGCTGGTCTCAAAGTAGCTAAGTAAACCAAAGATTTATTCCCACCTCCCAAGTGATGGAATTCCAGGCATGTAACCACACCTGGCTTATGTAGCACTGGGGAGCCAGGTCAGGGCCCCAGACCATGTGCAGACTAGGTTACATTCAGCCTCCTTTCATGAATTCAGCCCTTACTAAGTTGCCAGGGCAGGCCTTGAATTTATGAACCACCTGCTTCAGCCTCCCAAGCAGCTAAGTTTACAACATGATTAGGTCCAGCCTCCTAACTGCAATTCAAACCCAAATAGTCTTAAACCTGCACTACAAGAGAGATACCAGTCTGCCCTATCTTCCTATGGTGGGCTGTTTCAAACATTCTTTCTTACGGGGTTTGACCAGCCTCTCCTTGTCTCACCTCATTCCAAACCTCTGCACCTTCTCTGTCCCTAGCTAGTTTGGAACACGAGCTGGTCAAGCAGACAGAACTAAGTTCCAGCCCATTTTCTTCTTCTGTGCCTTTCCTACGCATGCTATTTAACCTGAATCTCAAGTTTTTTCCCAGGACAAGAAATGATGCCTCGGTCCGTTTCCCCATTAAAAAATATAAATCTGTAAAATGGGGACATTAAGGGTACCTACCTCCCTGGAATGTTCTGAGGATTAAGAAGTGATGCTCGTCAAATGCCCAGTTCAGTGCCTGGCACAGAAGTGGGACTGCTTAATGGCTGGCTCCACCTGTGTGCCGCCCCAAGATCCCGCCTCCAGGGTCCTCGTCCTCTAGGGAGCCCCTCACACGGCCCCCACCTCTCCTACCTCCTCTCTGAGACCTCCTACAGGCCCCGGGCTGCAGGAGGGGGCGGGGAGTTCAGGGGTATCAGAGCGACCGCCCCGGAACTGGCTATGGGCGGGCCCCCTGCAGTTGACGCGAGGGCGGGGACACGGCCAGCCGACAGTGGCCTGGGGGGGAGGTGTAAGGCCACCTACGAACCTCCGACAGGTGGAATGCTAGGCCTGAGGTGTCCCCTAGGAAGCAGCCAGGGGCTAGGGCGGGGCTCAGAATCGAGTTCTCTAGGGACCGGCTTCCCGGCAGAGCCCCGGGGCTGCTAGTAGGAGGAGTCCGGAGAGGATAGGGGGAGCACCACCGGAAGAAACGTCGGGCTTCTCCGGCTCGGCCTGTCCTAATTTGGTGCCCAACCTGAGGTCGGGCTGTACTATTGTTACGTGGGTGGGGGTAAAGTTACAACCAAGGCCACAAGAACCAAGGGCGCTGGCAAAAGATGTACGGAGACCCAAGGGACTTCGAGTACTTCCGTGTCACTGCACGCCTCCTACAAGTCCCAGCGGTCCGAATATGAAATCGTCCCGGAGATCCGAACGTCGCTCGGGAATTCCTCCCCGGTCCTGACCGAAATGGTCCCCCCCGGAAGTGCTGGCGGAGACTGCGGCTGCGCCTCTCGCGAAAGGGCAGGCGTCGCGGAGCCGGGCACTTCCGTACTTCCGCTTTCCGGCCCAGACAGCTCCCGCGATGGTGAGAGACCCTGGGCTGGGGGCCTCCTTGTGTCTTGCCTGGAGAGGCTTTGGGTGTGGGGGAGATGCTGTTTGCAGCCAGGGCTTGCGGCCGGAGGTTGCTCTGGGATGAGGGGACACGATGAGAATGGGGAGGCAGAGGGTGGGACGAGGGCCGAGGCGAGGAAGGGGCGAGCTGGGAGGAGAGCTGGGCAGGAGCGGGCCCAGGGGCTTCCAAGTTTGGCATCCCAGGAAGGAATGGCCTCTCCCCAAAGTTCGAGGAGGCAGGAAGCGGGGCTACTAGGCCTGTGGTAGCGGCTCGCAGCCGAGGTAGTACCGCTGAGGAATGAAGCGGGGCCTCCTTTCCATCCACGGTAGAGGTTCGTTCGCCTCAATGAAGGTTCTGTGGTGATTCAGACTCCTTCCTAGTAGTGCGGTACGGTGTTGACCTTAAGGTGTGTAAACGCTGATGACCGCTGACCCTTTCCTGCCAGGGGATGCTCGGGTTTGTGTCTGTAGGTGTTCCGTACTGTTGGGTCTCTCTTCCTATTGCATTCCCCGGTCATGCTGGGTTTGATGACCACAGTTCTGAAGACTGGACGGCTTGCCACGCTCCTGTGACACGACTGTCCGGAGGAGACACATTGAAATTAGACCCTCTTGTTCAAACGTCATCCACCTTTCTAAACTTGTTCATTCTCCTGTGTCCTAACTGGTTTCATTCCTCAGTCTGAAAGCTGTTTCCCTTTGGCTGAGGAGATAGCTTTTCATTTTTAAGCATTTAAGTATTTGTACTTAATTTTTTGTTTTGTTTTGGTTTAGTTTTTCGAGACAGAGTTTCTCTGTAGCTTTGGAGCCTATTCTGGAACTCACTCTGTAGACCAGGCTGGCCTCGAACTCACAGAGATCTCCCTGCCTCTGTTTCCTGAGTGCTGGGATTAAAAGTGTGAGCCACTACCACCCAGTTTAATTTTATGTACTTGAAACCGTCTTTTCACTAAAAGGCAAACATCACAGGGCTAGCTACCTAGAATTCTCTTTTAGTTTTCTTTCTTTGGCTATTGACAAAATAACCAGCCACTGCTACAATCTAGGAAGAGAACATTTTGTCGCTCTTCCAGTGCTACCCACTACCCCAGACAACTTCTGATTTTTCGTCCTTCTAGTTTTGCCTTTTCTTGGTTGACATTTAAGTACAATTCTCCAGTATGTAGACAGACCCTGATGCCGAGCTCCGTGACCGCTGACCGGAAGTTAGTTAGGTTTTTAGCTTTTCCCCCGCTCTGTCTGATGTCTGTCCCGTTTGTCTTCACTTATTCAACTTCCCCTGCCTGTGTCCACTGCTCCAGTCTGTACTCAGACCTCTTCTCTGCCGTGTGTCTCACTTCCCTCTCCGTTCCATCCTCCAGAGAGCCTCTGTGCCGCTGAAGCCCTGTAACTTCCTCCTTAGAGAGACCCAGTGCTTCCTGTCACATTGAGAGAAAAGCTAACTGGACTGGCATCTAGATTGTCTAGGGTTTTATCCCAGCCTGTCTTTGCAGCCTGATCTATGTGATTTAAAATGCTTCTCATAGATCACGTGTTCATTTACTCTATAGGAAATATGTAAGCCACAGTGTCCAGGAGGTACTGAATTAGTTGCAGCTTGCATGGCTGAATAAAGTTGTCTGTTGACCATGAGAATTACAATCTAGTGAAGGAAAATTCATGTAACAAACTACATGAAAATGTCTTGTGGATTATATGTAAAGTGTACATATCATAAGCTATGGTAAATGCTGGGGGAGGAAGTAGAAAAGACCACTTTGAGGAAGGAAGAGGCCTCCTCAATAAGCTGAGCTCTGAGAGACTGACCTAAGCCGCGGGGAGGGGAGTACAGGTGATGGGGCGGCCTATGATAAGCCCTGAGGGGAGAGCTTGACTGAGATGTAATGCAGCTGACGATTATAGCTGACCTTGTCCACTCTACTGAGAATGTCCTCAGTCTATTGTTCTCATTGTAAAACCTCCCTGATCTAGTATCTAGTCAAACTAGCTTCCTTAGTATAGGTTATTGAAAAATCTAGTTATGTTACATTTTGCCCTCCATTACCCTTTGTGATCCCAGTTGAGCTATTTGAGAGCAGAAGTAATCTGACTGAACTCGCAGCATGCTCAGGGCATGGATCAATACATCTGTCAGTGTAGAAAATAGGTGGAAGACATGGACCCTTCTAGACCAGTATTACCCAGCCTTGGCACTGGTGACTTTTGGGGCTAGGTAATTGTATTGTGCGTTCCAGATGTTAAGGAGCATGCCCCCTGCTGCCTATGTCCACTGAAGTCCATGGTCCCTGCCCCGCCCCTAGGTCATAACTGTCAGGGTTTTTTTTTGTTTTGTTTTGTTTTGTTTTTCTCTGCATTTTGCTAAATTCCAAGCAGCGTTGTTTGCTGCTGGGAACCACCTCTCTAGGCTCCCGACTGGGTTGTATCTTGAGAGTGTGGTGTGTTCTGTTCTGTGTGATGACTGCCTGAAGCCTTCAGTACTATCTTCCTTCCCTAGGAGCTGGGGCGGGGGGGGGGGAGGGGCAAGACTGGCTTTGGTGAGGCAGACTCTGGTCCTGGTCCTTCCTAATCTTGGGTTTATTTCTGCAGACTGCCACTCTCCGCCCCTACCTTAGTGCCGTGCGGGCCACACTGCAGGCTGCCCTCTGCCTGGAGAACTTCTCCTCCCAGGTCGTGGAAAGACACAACAAGCCAGAGGTCGAAGTCAGGTAGGGAGAAGGCCAGAGTGGGGCTGAGAAGAGTAGATCCTGTCTAAGGGGGTCATGAATTTAATGTCTTAGAACTGCCAAGATTCCTTCAGTGACTTGTGTCCTGCTGCTGGATGAATGGTGGTTCCCAATTTGGAATTAAGTGGGTTGACAGGCCAAACCCTATAGGAGACCTACTCCAGAGTGTGGCTTCTTAGAGCAGCTGTGCAGAAGTGTCTCCGGTAGTGTTACTGAGTCACTGGCAGCTCCAGATTTAGTTCACAGAGATGACATTTCTGAATTAATAATTTAAGGATCAGGACTTTTTTACTTTTTATCATTAATAACTGCCAGACAGCTTAGACCCTCTTACACCCAAATACTTGGTATTTTGAATGCATTTTTCTCTTATCTGGTTTTCATTCCATAAGTAAATATTCTTCCTCTTTGAAATTTCATCTGGCAAGAGATGACGTAGACTGTTAATCCCAGCACATGGGAGGCTGAGGCAATAGCAATAGAGCCACAGGGTCAGGGCTAGCCTCAGCTACACAACAAGTCTTTTCTCAAGAAATCAAAAGAAGCAAAGGGGAAAAAATCTGGGATGTACATAGTTGAAGTAAAGCTGCGTTACCACATAGATGATAAAAATATTTTATTGCTGGGGATTGAACCCAGGCCCTTGGGCATCCTGGGCACACACTCTACAGCTGAACTATATTCCCCATCCCCAAAGTGATTGCTATATATCAAACAATTCAAATGTTAGGATGAACTATGTTATTACTTGATATACAAGGTTTTCAATAGGCATTTTCAAATGGTGACAGTTTATAAACCATGGGTACCTTTACAAATGCCTAGAGTCAATGGCGTCAGCTTGGTCCTCTGATTTTGTATTTTTAGGAGTAGCAAAGAGCTCCTATTGCAACCTGTTACCATCAGCAGGAATGAGAAGGAAAAGGTTCTGATCGAGGGTTCCATCAACTCTGTCCGGGTCAGCATTGCTGTGAAACAGG
>NW_004949099.1:27309603-27313965 GCF_000317375.1 Microtus ochrogaster
GAGAGAGAGAGAGAGAGAGAGAGAGAGAGCAGACCGTCTGATTCTAGCTTGCCTTTCAGAATCAACTGTGCAGGCCAGCAGTGGGTGGGTGGGACGATACATCCAGAATCAGAAAGGAAATGCCAACAAGAGCTCTGGTGAAACTATCGGAACTAAATGTCTGTCTAACAGTAATTTCCCAGACAAGTATCATGGCGTTTTCTTTGTGTATTTTCTCAAGTAGTCTTATAGTTGGAGGATCTACTTACAGGTGTTTTATCCATCTAGAGTTAATTTTTGTATATGGTACAAGATAAGGGTCTAGTTTCACTCTTCCACATGTGAATGTTCAGTTGTCAGCACAATTTGTTGAAGAAATTCTTGCTGTTGTGATCTTGGTGCTTTTGTTGGAAATCAATTGATTATAAATATTTCAGTTTCTTTCTGAGCTTTCTGCTCTGTTCCAATTCATATATGTATAAAGTAGAATTTCATTTATTACACATTTCCTTGGGCAATATTTAACAAATGTCTATCACAGAGGTCTGGATGTTGCTGTCTGTCTTAGTATCACTTGAATGGTTATTTAATGTTTGTTTTAAACTTGACCTAGATTCTGTTTCCGGCTTGAAGAGAAACTTTGTATCCTAAGTAGGAAAACAGTTTCATTTGCTCTTTCCCCAGCAGACAGCCCTAAAAATACAATTAAAACAATGTTGCAAAATTCAGATTAGCAACTTCTTGCCTTTGAAAGCTTTCAGGGTTTTGTTTTGTTTTGTTTTTTAAAGTAAGGACACACTGGGAGGCTGTGTGGCTCTACTGGTGTCTGATGGCCCAGATGCAGGGGTAATTGGAAGATTTGAGAAAGGAAAGATTTCAGGATTGTTGGATTTTAGTTATGTCAAGGCAGACACTCCTGGAGGAAGCCCCTCATACCCAGATGGTCGTGCCACACTAGTGACGGGAGAAAGGTCAGGTAGCTTCAGATACAGGTGTGGACTCCACTAGAGCTGATTGCTTGCCAGAGTCCCCGCCATGGCATGAGAGGAGATCTCAGAAATGCCCTGGCTAGGTCCTCCCTTCAGTTAGCAGTTCAAAGGTCAGCAGTCTTTGTTTCCACCAAGCCTCACTGCAGCGGGGAGGTCCTGGGACTGGAAAGCCAGGCTCACGGTGGTTTTGCATGTTGACTGGAGAGCCGTCTTTCTCTTGCTGTCACCAGGCTGATGAGATTGAGAAGATTTTATGCCATAAGTTCATGCGCTTCATGATGATGCGAGCAGAGAACTTCTTTATCCTTCGAAGGAAACCTGTGGAGGTGAGACCTATGCTTCTGGTATTTGTAATTACCAGGGTTCTGTCTCTGGGTAGCCCGGGATTGTTTGATTTTTTTGCTGTATGGGGGATGGAACCCAAGGCTTTGCACTGCTGGGCAAGTAGCTGGACAACTATTCCCTGGGTCTGTGGGATTGTAGGCCAAGGGCTGCTGCTTTTCCAGAGCTGCTTTGACTGAGTCAGTCATACATGGTAACAGGGAGAGAGAACCCTAGGAGGGGGAGGTCTGTGCAGTGCCCTCCACAGAATCTTGAGCCTTGTCACAGACAAAATAATGATTTCAAAATCCTTCCTGCACTGGCTGTTATGGGCATTCTTGTACTCTTGACCAAGGCAAGAGAATCCTGTGTTTGAGGCCAGCCTAGGCTACATTTTGATACATATTTCCAAATGGGTGGGGGGAGGGGGAGCGGAGAAGAAAGGAAGAAAAACAAAACAAAAACCTTCCTAAGCTTTCCCAATTTAAGTCCCGCCTCTCAAAGCCCCAGTAAGCAGTGAGATGCTTGCTGCCTGCCTTTGTATTTAAAGGTGCTTGAGTCTACTCCATGGGACCCCTGCCAAGTCTCCCTGGTGACCAACCTAGCAGCCACCATGTTAGAACAGTAAAGACCATCGTCCAGCACACCAAATGGTTCTTCACCTTGAGCCACGTTCTCTCTCTGTCCTCGCTCTAACCTCTGGGGCCACTAGAGTAAATGAGCTCACTCTCATACATTCCCCTGTAGCAGACAGCTCCAGTTCTGTCCTCGGCCGGGTCAGTTCTCCTGTGCTTTTTACTATTGGACTGGATTCTTTGAAATAAGATAGGTGGTCCCTTTATTCCCTTTGCTCATTTTGAACACAGAGCTGTTTATGCCACAGACTTTCAGGGACATCCGACCTGGCACACAATTTTGAACCAGGTTCAGTTGCTTGGGTCCGACAGACACACAAAATGTGAACTCACCCATATACCCCCTCCCCAAGCAAGTGGGTTGCTGACTGAAGGACGAGTATATAACCTGGGAGAAGATGGTAGCAGTTGGAAGCTTTGTGTGACAGTGGAGAAGATATGACAACCAAGTGTCCCTGGGGGCTAATTTTGTCTCCTCTCTTCTGCCCCTCCCTGCTGGCTTCTCTCCCCAGGGGTATGACATCAGCTTTCTCATCACCAACTTCCACACGGAGCAGATGTACAAACACAAATTGGTGGACTTTGTAATCCACTTCATGGAGGAGATTGACAAGGAGATCAGTGAGATGAAGCTGTCAGTCAATGCCCGGGCCCGCATTGTGGCCGAGGAGTTCCTCAAGAATGTGAGTAGGGCCTTGCCACTCCGTAGCAGAGGTGGAAGAAACTATGGGTTCTGGGAATGTAGCATTGACAAGATAGTCCTGGGTGAGGCCATCGAGTTCATCCTTGAGCCCCAGGTTGTTTTTGTTGTTGTTGTTTTTATTTCTGCAAGTCTGGGAGGCAAGTCTTGGTGGAATTGTAGGCATGAATTCTGTATTTCCCAGTTCTGCCTAGTCTCTACCTGTCCTAGTTCAAACCCGAGTGAGGAAGATAAAATACCTTGTGACTCCTTTGAGAGTTAATCATCAGTCCACTTCCCAAACAGACATAAATATTTTCTTCAGTGTCTGTTTCTCGGGCTTACTGCTATGGTTTCTTCAACATGTTTGTGCCGATCAGCTGCAGGACTGCAGTGCTCTGGGAGGAGGAGTTGTTTACATGAGGAGCCAGCAGCACAGCTTTGTCTAGAGATTCAGGATGGCCGCTGCCTTCCAGTCTCTGGTTTGTTGATACATTCCTCTCAGAGCTGTTGATCCCTCCTTGGTAGAGTTCATGTTTTCTCCTTACTAGTGCAAACAGACCCAGCCCTGGGGAGTTCAGAATCCTAAAAATGGAGATGATACCCACATCCCCTGGGGTTTAATTATCCTGTGGGTGGCCAGCGCTCAAGGCTGTGTTGTTTATACTCCAAATCAGACCCAAGTGTGGGCCTGCCTCCTGCCTCCCTCAGACACATCACTGAACTGCTCAAGGAGCCTTGGTTCCTGCAGCAGTGATGGGTGCTGCTGTTAGTGTGCACCTCTCAGGGAGGCCGAACATTAGTAAGATCACGAGAGAGTGCTGGGGGGCGGGTAGAGATGATTGTGCCCACAGGTTCCAGAACAGGGTGTGCAGTCACCTGGGGCTCAGGTTCTCCAGAGAGGCCAGTGATTTCATCTCTGAGCCCCTCATACTTCATATTTGTTGTCTTTTGTTTTTGATGCCTGGTCTCACTATGTAGCCTTGACAGGCCTGGAACTTGCCATGTAGATCAGTCTGGACTCACAGAGATCTGCCTGCTTCTGCCTTCTGGGTGCTGGGATTAAAGGTGTGTGTCACCAATACCTAGCTGCATTTAAATTTTTATGGAGGCAGTAAAGTTTAAACAACATACTCTTGTACTACTCAAAATAGGGCCTGCGCCTAACATGCCTGGAGCCGGTAGTAAATATGTGAGGTTCTGGTTTGTTTCATTGTTCCAATGTTTGCGTACTTCCCTTTAAACTGGGAGTTTGGCAGAGGTCTGACCAGTCAGTGGTATTAGGACCTTATACATATGTTAAGTAAATGTGTAAGAACTTCCCAGTTGTGTTTCTGAGCTTCACAGGTGGGCAGACTAAAGGACAGGGTAGGGACTGTACTGGGACAATCTCTTTCAGCTGAATCCAGAGTGGAATGGGAGCGATAACCAGCTCTGTACTTCTGGCTGAGAGGGGCTCAGAACTTGGGACAACAAACCCAGGGGCTCATCCTGGGTTTAATGGTGTTTCCAGGCTGTACCATCCCCTGCCAGACCAGCTGTGAGGGAGTGGACAAAAAACACCTGAAATGGAAGCAGGGGCTAAGGGGGAGCCAGGTGTGGGACTCACAGGACCTGAAGCCAGTGTGTGATAGAGGGGACAAATGGTGTCCTCCCAGAGTATCCTGTCCCTGAACTTGCTGTATACCAGCCCCATGGAGTAGAGCATAAATACGGAATAAATATAAGACCAGTGAGAGACAAAATGCTGAAAAGCAAA
>NW_004949099.1:27315437-27323579 GCF_000317375.1 Microtus ochrogaster
GCTGAGTGGGACCTGGTAGCACTTACCTCTGAAAACAGATGCCACCAGGCAGCTGCAGCCCATTACTGCCTCCTTGTCCCGGTTTTTGCTTCTAGACCGTAGAGTTGAGCCAAGCCAAGGGCTTTGCTCGTGCTGCTTGAGCCCTGGCCCAGCCTGCTTTTTACTTTTAGTCCCAAGAGTCCTCAGATTTGCAGTCACCCTACCTCAGCCGCTGTAGTAGCTGGGATTGCAAGCCTTCACAGCCAGGCCAGAACAAATTGTTCAAACGAATCCCCAAATTTGAATTTGGTAGTGGCATCTGTTACCTTCACAGTTGGCAACTAATTCATAGCTTTGAGCATCATGCGGTATAGTCTTGGGCTGTGCTCAGTCATTGCAGTCTTTGGTTTATAAGTGTCCAGGGTTGTTCTGGGAACCATGGCGATACCTGAGGGCAAGAAAGCATTTTATCCTGTCCCTTCCTTTCCCTTCCTTCTGTCTACCCTCCCCTCCTTTTCTCTTCCTTCCCTTCCCTCCCTGTCTTTTTGTTTTTTGTCTTTTGTTTGTTTGTTGAGACAGGGTTTCTCTGTGTAGCTTTGGAACCTGTCCTGGAACTCACTCTGTAGACCAGACTGGCCTCAAACTCACAGAGATCCACCTGCCTCTGGGATTAAAAAGGCATGTGCCGCCACCACCCAGCTCTCCCTATCTTTCTAGGAGGGAGGCAGGGAAACAGCTCAGGCTGCCCCTGAATTCACTTGCCGTTGACTATGGCCTTGACCTGATCCTTGTGCCTCTGCTTTCCTAAAGGCTAGGATTGTGAATGAGCTACCACAGGGAGCAGAAAGCTCTGCTCAGCCCTGTTGTCATTTGACAATCACTCAAAGTTTAACATAAAGTACTAGACCTTGTCCCTCTCTCCTTGGCTCGGAATCCTCCAGCCCTTCACATGTGGGTCCCATGTCTAAAGCTGATTCAGTTACCAAACAAGCTGTGGGGAAGCCCTTGGCACTTAAAACCTGTGTTCTAGGCTAGTGCCTTCAGCTCACTGCCAGAGTTCAGCCAGATTAAGAGCATGCTCATGGAGCTGTAGAGATGACTTGGTGGTAAAGAGCACTTGTCACTCTTTCCGAGGACTGGGTTTGGTTCCTAGTGCTCACATGGAGGTTCACAGAGAGTATGCTCATGAAGTGCCAAAAGCTGATCCTGTACTCAGAGACCTGAACAAGACCAGCTCAGAGCTGGCTCACCTGGAACAGGCTCATCAGGCAGGATATAATAACCCCCATTCATTGCCTGTCATTCTCTTCAACAGTTTTAAATCATCTGGCTGGATCTCGTGGCCTTCCCCCTTGGCCTTCCCTGTGTCTCTGCACATCTGCGACGGTGTCCTGAAGTCAACCCCGGAGCAGCGGTGCAGCAGCAGCAGGAAGCTGGGTTGGGTGGGCATCGGATGCGGGAGGTGGGTGTGGTGTGCTTGCTGGCTGTGCAAAAAGGCAGCAGTGAACCTGCCCCGAGCCCACAAGTGTCTGATCAGGCTAGCTTCTGATGTTCAGTCCCCTGGGCCGGGACAGACTTTTTTTTTAAATGTCTTGAAACCTAAACTCTGTGCTTGTAGAAGACTGTAACCTTTTTGTCTTTTTTTTTTTTTTTTTTTTTTTAAAAAACCAACAACCTCCACCTCCAGTGGCTGTGACTGGCCCCAGTGATTGTACCTTATTGGTCGCTGTGGTCTGGGCGGGCCTGGAGCCAGAAGGCGACTATTTTTCCTGTGCTACCCCAGGTGGGGAGAGAGGGAGGTTTCAGACTCCAGTTTCTCTTCCTTGCTGTCGTACTCACAAGCCTCCTTGGGCCCAGTAGAGGTGGTAAGGACTCCTTACTAGCCTGAGTTCTGCCTGAAGATGGCCACCGTACTGGTTGGGAGAAAGGGCTGAATCCATGATTGCCAGGCAGACCTAGCAGCTGGGGTCCAAAAGCCAGGCAATTTCTGGCTGTAGGGGCTACCTGGAGTTCCCCCCCAAACACCTCCCCAGCTGAGAGGCCCCAAGGCTTGCCTGTCTGGGTACAGTGCCTGTGCTGGAGGTGCAGAGGTGAGTCCTTGAGTGCCCAGCTGGGCCTCGCCTGCTCTGGCTCCTCTGCTCCCATGCTCGCTGTCTCTGATTCTGATGAATCCTCCCTTCTCCTAATTAAAGTTTCTTCCTGCCCCTTTGGGGTTGCATGAGGTCTGTGCTCTGTGTATGTGTGGAAGGACAGGGCTTTTTATTCCTTGAAGTCGTGTATGACCGCACTCGGGTCTGGAGCAGTCCACCAGACAATTTTGTCATTGGGAGACCAGAGACCTTCACTGTAGTCAGTCACCGTTCTTCTGAAGGTGGTCTCTGCCTGAACAGAGACAGCAGTGTTTTCCACATCATGCTTCTATTCTATCTTCAGGTATCCTCAGAAACCAGGATCCCATTTTGTGGATAAGGATTACAGGTGCCACATTCCAAAATCGCTTGCTCCAGATCTCACATCCTATGAGTTTGAGGGAGACTTCTGCCTGTGCTATCGGAATCACTCTCCACACCATCCCAAAGTCTGAGTCCCACTAGTGACTTAACAGGTGTTGGACAGTTGTAGGTTACTCAGGAAGTTCATCAGATAGTGCCTATGACTTCTTGCTGGCTCCTGAAGTAAGCGGTCCTCTCTCGCTGTCTCCTAATACGTAGAGACAATGGGAGCTATATAGCACTGCCCCTGCCACCCGGGTGCTGGGTGAGCAGTGGTTGATCCCTCTGTCTATCCCTCTATTTGCTGACACTCAATCCTGACACTCAGTCATACTCTGATACAACTCAGGTCCAGAAAAGGTGAGGTCTGTAAATAGGCATTGGAGAGTGGTCACGACTGCAGTGGAGGAGGGGTAAGTATACTCACAGAAGAGTATCAGGGGAAGCTTCAAGAACAGTTGGCCTTGCGCCAGGTCTGTTGACTCACACTAGTAATACAACACTTGGGGGAAATTGGAAGCAGGGCTTCGATGAGTTCTAGGCCATCCTTGAACGACAGGAAGATAATTTTCTCAAATGAACTAAAAATGTGTGAGAGAGAGAACTGGGCTTTCTGGGTGGCCAAAGCAGTTTTTGTTGAGGTTTGGAGGGAATTATTTCTCAGCGCTGGGATTGAGCACAGTATGCAAACCTATCACCAGCCCCCAAAAGGGGGTCTTTTGAAAAGAACAAGTGTTAAAGAAAGGAGAGGTGGGGGCAACTTGACTGGCTGGCTGCTGTCCCTTTGTGACACTCCCTCTGTGACCTCCTGCCTTATTGAATTAGTTGGACCCTCTGTAGTACATGGCTTTATTGTAACTTTGCAGTGACTGTTAAAGGTACTCCTGGTGAAACCCGGTGATCAGGAGGAAATGGCAGCTGATCACCCAACCCTCGAACATCCTTGCTCCGGTGAGCCAGCCAAAACTGCTTACGTTGTAGAT
This sequence comes from Microtus ochrogaster, assembly GCF_000317375.1. Classification (NCBI taxonomy): domain Eukaryota; kingdom Metazoa; phylum Chordata; class Mammalia; order Rodentia; family Cricetidae; genus Microtus; species Microtus ochrogaster. Next base: position 27,318,892 of record NW_004949099.1, read on the forward strand.
TCTCTCCCAAGGTACAAAGTCCCGAAAACCAGATTTACAGGCTGAGAGCAGACTAGGTTGCAGCCAACCAGCTAGCCCTCCCTCTCTTCTGGAAGGCCAGTTCCCAGCCATGTTGGGTAGGGGGAGGGTTGGCTGGACAGGTAGCTGGGGGACCCTCACTGCAAAGGCAGATTTGCTGGTGACTGACAGCTGGGTTCTTGGACTGCTTGAGTAGACACGCTAGAGCCGGCTTCTCCAACTCCATTTGGTACTTCTAACCCTCACAGGAAGCCCAAGTGGCTGGGCAGATAGCTCAGCTGCTAGACTGCTTTGTCTGGCAAACATGAAGCCTTGAGTTCCATCCCAGCACCAGGTGTGCTGGTGGTCCAGTTGTTGAAAGTCTGCCGAGGTACTTGAGACCTCAAAAAGGTGTTGGAATCAGACCTTTGTACTAGGTTTATTTTTGTTGTTGCTGTTGTTTTTCCCAAGACAGGGTTTCTCTGTAGCTTTGAAGCCTGTCCTGGAACTAGCTCTTGCAGACCAGGCTGACCTCAAACTCAGAGATCCACCTGCCTCTGCTTCCCAAGTGTTGGGATTAAAGGCGTGCGCCACCACCACCCAGCTAGTACTAGGCTTAGCTATGCTGTTTGATGGTGAGACAAATTATGTACTGTTTTGGAGTCTTACTTATTTTCTGAGTTGTGATTTGGCCAGAATGAAGTACTCTGTGTCTTTCCATTTCTTTCTTTTTTTCTTTCTTTTCTTGGTTTTTCAAGACAGGCTTTTCTGGTCCTGGAACTCACTCTATAGACCAGGCTGAACTCAGGATCGCAGAGATCCGCCTGCCTCTCTGCCTTCCAAGTGCTGGGATTAAAGGTGTATGCCACCACCGCCCAGTGTGTTTACATTTCTTCAGTTGATAAAAATGATTTGACTTTTTCAAGTTAGTGGAAGAGGCAGTGTGTGCTCTGAACCTTATATCGCCACCCCTTATGCAACCCAAAGATGACCTGCCATCTCCACTTAGGCCCGACAGGACTGATCTAACCTCACCTCGGCCTTTAATTCACCGGCCCTCTCAAAGATTCACAGGACAGTTGCTGGGACTTCCCACTGCTAGGCTGTGGTTTCATCTCTTCCCTTGGTGGCTCCTGGCTCCTTTGCGTGTGCACTGTTTGTTTCACTGTTTGTTACCTGAGTGGACTGCCTTGCCTTCAAGAGGCCCCTTCCCAGTTTCAGCTCACTGCTTTTTCCATGCCCTTAAACCAGCACCTTTTTGTTTCTTTTGCTAACTTTTGGATTTCCATACACTGTAAGCTCCATGAGATCAGGGACCAGTTGACAGCCCTTATCCCAGAGCTTTAGTGTGTGTGTGTAGGCCAGCGCACACACTATAAATAATAATAATAAAGAACTCTAATAATCGCCCCAGTGCTTGGTTCTTCCATCCTCAGTGCCTAGCAAGTGAGGGCAGAGCCAAAACCACGAAAGGCTCTCCACTTCTCATTACCGCTCTCCAGCCCTCTACCAGAGTCTGATTGTGCCTAGGCAACGGTCTCCTAGGAGACGGGAAACAGAGGGCGGGGCCTGAGAGGGAGCCTGGGCTAAGGCACTGGGGCGCTGGGAGCTGGCGACAGGCGCATGCAGGGCCTCAGCGCCGCGCTTCTCCTGAGCGCCGGGCAACTGAGGCCTGCGGCTGCCTGTTACCGCCAAGAAGGCAGCTCTGAGTGCAGCTGGCACCGGAGGCCGCAGCCGCCCGAGCTCAACACCAATTCCCCTTCCCGGTGGCCGTGGGCAGGCAGCTCCCAGTTCCACCAGCCTGGGAGGCTGCAATGGCCCGGGCCCGCCTCCGCCAGGCCCGAGGGGACACGTTGCCGTGGGGATTACAGCCCATTTCCTGTACGCCACCTAAGCAGCGCCCACGCCCACAAGTCGTTCGCACCGGGTGCCCAGGACACTGCGAGCTCCCACCCGGTCTGCTCCCTGCTCCCCCCGACCCTGGATGAGCCCCTGCCTACTGCCCCGCCGCCACCTGATGGTGAGGCACAGCGCAGGCAGCCAGCCCTGAGACCCTGGTGGCTGCAAGAGAAAGGTCGCCAGGGTGGAAGGAATGGGGAATCTGGAGAGCATTGGAGATTGGGCGTCTGGATGCAGGGTAGAGGCAAGGGAGCGCAGGTACCTGAGGTCAGAGAAGTCCCTGGGCCCAACCCCCAGCTTTCTGTGTTCCTGCTCCGCATCTCTCTGCAGATTCCCTTGTCCTCTGGCGAGGATTCTCCAAGGGACCTCACCACATGGGCCGACTCAGAAACGCCAAAATCCACGTAGAGAGAGCCGTCAAGGTTGGAGGGGATGGGGTGGTGGTGGGTTACACTTACTAGTTTCTTATATCCTTAAATAAATCCATAAATGTCAAAGAAAGATTTAATACAAGCACACGCACGCACGCATCAGGCTCATAGTCGTGGCTGATTTATCTCTACCTAGGGATATATTCTTCAGCTCCCTCGGTCCTGATCCCCAGCCCTTCTAGCCCTTTAGTAATTTAGAAATTACTCTCATTTAGGGCCTTGGTGCCCAGCAAGGAGCCAAATCCTTAACCGCCTTTCTCCTGCTGGGGGACTGTATTGCAAACGGCTCCTGCCTTCCACCCTAGGCTAAATGGCTGGCTGGCTCCACACTCCTGGTTCCCGTTGCTTGTTCCCTGGCCTCTGCCTCTGAAGACTCCCCAGATGTTTGTGATTCCTTGGGTCCTGGGTCCGATCTGTCTCCATGCACCTCTTTCCTTGAGTTTAGGAGTTCAGGATCACACCGTGCCCTACCCCACACTTTTCCTGCCTCCAACCCCCACCCTGGAGATCCAGCCCTCTGATGGATGTCTCCAAAGAGCTCACCAGCATCTCACGCTTGCATCCCAAACCTTACTCCTGTTCCATTGTCCAAACCTGTCAGTGCCCCCTCCAAACCCGGTATCCAGCTTTCTCCATCACTTGCTTCAGAAATCCATTCTTCCAGTTCATCCATCCGTCAGCATCATCCACACCTCCAGAATGGGAAGCAGCTCCTTCCCAGTCTCCACATTACCACCCTCATTCTAACTATTGCAGTTGTTCAGATCCTCCTAAGGATCTGCCTCTGTGCCTGTCCCCTCCCCCACTGATGCTCCATGCAGTTGCATGCAAACTTACAGAGACTTCCTTAACTCATTGACTCATTCTTCTCCTTATAAAATGCAAGGCTAAATTTTAAGATTCACGGGGCCCTACACAGTCCAGTTATACTCCAGTATTCTTGGGAACTCTATCAGACTTCACTCTCCCTCGTCTCTCAGTTCCTTCTGACTTCTCGCTAGTCTCTGGACCTGTGCACATGCTACTCCACTCTGCTCTAACTGCCATTCGCTCAGCTCTGCATTCGCGGCTCTTTCCCAGTTTGCTGTGACCATGACCATGCATTACTCTGGAGACTGGGAATACCAGGGATAGAACATGCGCTTAGCGTGCAGAAGGCGCTGGGCCTAATCCCCAGCACCAAACAGAAAGGAAGAAATCCTTGCTCTGTCACTTAACTACCGTGTAATTTTGGAGAAACTGTTTAGCCTCTGTGTGCCTTCAATATGTAATTAAGGGCTGGAGAGATGGCTCAGAGGTTAAGAGCACTGGCTGCTCTTCCAGAGGTCCTGAGTTCAATTCCCAGCAACCACATGGTGGCTCACAACCATCTGTACTGACATCTGGCGCCCTCCTCTGGCATGCCGGCATACATAGAGGCAGAATGTTGTATACATAATAAATAAATAAATCTTAAAAAAATATGTAATTAAAATGCAAATTGTTCTTAGTGGTGCATGTAAGTGCTTACTACATAATAGGGACTTAGTAGCTATTAACTATTTGTATTTATTTTTCTTCTTGTTTATGAGCTGCCTCCTACTGGGGAATAAAAATTCCCTGAAGGCAGAGATCCTGTCTGGTCACCATTGCCTCCTATATGTCTGATGCTGAAGCAAGTCCCCGCCTCTCATCTTACAGCAGAAGAAGATCTTTATGATTCATGGCCGATACCCAGTGATCCGGTGTCTATTGCGCCAGAGGGGATGGGTAGAAAAAAAGATGGTCCATCCCCAAGGCACCACCCTGCCACCACCCCAGAAGGATCTAGACAGTTCATTGATGGGTGATAGTGATGCCATGGAGGATGGTGAGTGGTCCCTCCCTGTGCACACGCTGTCCTTCTTGAGTCCTTTTCCGTTTGCTTCCCACTGGTCCAGGGTTGAGACCTTAAAGGACTGTGGGGCATAGACACGGTCCCAAGGCGTCATCCTCCACACCCACAGAGGATGAAGAAGAGAACGAGGACTTTCGGGAGCCACAGCTGTTGGACTTGGATGGTTTTCTGGAATTCGATGACCTGGATGGGGTACACGCTTTAATGGTGAGGACTCTGGGGGCCAATAAAGTGGGGGGCTAGCAGTTGGATGTCCTTCTCTCTCTGGAAAACTAGATTGCTTCTCTAAGGACTGGCTAGATATGCCGAATGGTGAGGAACTTAGTAGGACTGATAGGGTGACCATGTCTTCTACTTGTGATGGCTTTGATGGCTCTCCCTGCCAAGTACTTTGTGCATTTCTTTCCTTTGCCCTTGGCAAATGAGGGCTGTAAGAAATGGCTTTAAAACTTAAGAGACAAGGGGGCTGGAGAGATGGCTCAGTG
>NW_004949099.1:27323719-27337615 GCF_000317375.1 Microtus ochrogaster
ACATACATACAGACAGAATATTGTATACATAATAAATAAATAAACATTTAAAAAATATTAAAAAAAAAACTTAAGAGACAAGCAAAGGTAATGTATTCTTTAATAATAAAGTTAGGACCCGAGTTCAAGCCCCAGAATCCAGGTATGTCAGCTGGACCGTGGTGGTGAATGCCTTTAATCCCAACACTTGGGAGGCAGAGACAAAGAGATCTAAGTGAGTTCAAGGTCAGACTGCTCTACAGAGTGGGTTGCCAGGGCTACACAGAGAAACCCTGTCTCAAAAAAAAACAAAAAAAAAAACAAAAACAAACATAAAAGACCAAGCAAACCAACAAACAAAAAACCCCAAATACCTCCTTAAAAAATATAAACCCAGATGGATGGCTCCCGATGGGACCCCAAGATTGTACTCTGGCCTCCACATGGGCACACACAGAACACACATTCCCACATACAGAAACATGCACACCAAAATTTGAGAGGTGCTGCTGTGGAGGGCATGTGTGGTGAAGAGAGGGTATGAGGTCAGAGCCAAGTGAACTGTATGAAATCGCCATGTTTTTCTTTGTGTGTGACATGCGTGTATGTGGGTGTGGGGCTGCACATGCACATGAAGGTCAGAGGACATTTTCTGAAGTTGATTCTCTCGGGACCCACTCAGGCACCATCATGTGCCAAGTCTTCTGGCTGCCTTCAATAATCTCATTTCTGTTTCTATAATGAAAGCAACTTGGCATGGAAAGTTTAATTCCTGGTTCTAGGTTACAGTCAGTCCTTGCAGAGAAGTCAAGGTGAAGGCCTTGAACAGCTGGAGCAGAGAAATGAATGCAGGCTTTGCTCTCCACTCAGCCTCCCCTCCCCTCCTCATATCCAGTCCAGGATCCAAGCCCGTGGAACAGCATCACCATGGTGATCTGGGTCCTCCCACCGACCAACCCGATCTAAATGATTCCTCATTAAGATTCTCTTCCTGGGGGGGCTGGAGAGATGGCTCAGCAGTTAAGAACATTGGCTGTTCTTCCAGAGGATCCGGGTTCAATTCCTATCACCCACATGGCAGCTCACAACTGTCTGTAACAACAGTTTCAGGGGATCTGACACCTTCACACCAATGCACATAAAAAATAAATTAAATTTTTTTCCTTTTGTCCAGGTGGTGGTAGTGCACACCTTTAATCCTAGCACTCAGGAGGCAGAGGCAGGCGGGTCTCTGTGAGTTCAAGGCCAGCCTGGTTTAGTACAGCATTCCAGGACAACCAGAGCTACACAGAGAAACCCTGTCTAGAAAAAACAAAACAAAACAAAACAACAAAACAGGCAAGCACCACCACGGCCATTTTGCACCTTGTCCTAAGCATCTTCTGTGTCAGCTCATTCAGTCCTCAGTAAAGCCCTCTAAGTACAGTTAAAGGTAAAGGTAGTGCATTCTACAGAGAGAGGCACAGAGTGACAGACCCCCACAAACATGGCCACAGAGACTAGCTCATTAAAAAACAACACAAAATTGTCAACATGAAGCCTTTTCTCTTACTTGCTCTTTTCCCTGAAAGACAAGGTTTCACTATGTAACCCTGGGTGTCCATATGTAAACCAGGCTGGCTTTGAACTCAGAGATCCAGAGTCTATCCAGCTGCCTCTGCCTTTGGAGTGCTGGGTGTGTGCCACTACATCTGACCTGAAAAACACAGAGGTAGCAATTTCCCAATACACAGAAGGGGAAGTTTGAAAACAGACAGAGTGGTGCACATCTGTAATCGAGCAAGCGGGAGGCTGAAGCAGGAAGACCATGAGTCAGAAGGTAACCTGGGCTACCTGGCGAGTTTGAGGCTTTCGTGGACTGTATAGCAGGAGCCTGTCTCTAAAATTAAAGACCAGAGCCGGTTACAGTGCTGCTGACTGGTGAGCATCCTGTGTCCCAGAGTTGTAGGGAGAATGGAAAGGTCGGGTCCATGGAGGGCCTCTGTCCATGCTTTGTGCGCATTGATCGGAGTCATGGTCCTTCTACTGGGACAATCACTGATGGTCACAGAGCAAGGTATGGCATCGTGGTGTGCATAGTCATTGCCTTGGAACACAAGTGGAGGCTGGAAAGGGTCTGCTGTCTGCTCACCCCGTATATCCTCTGGAGAAGATGTCTTCTCACGCCTTATCTATTCAGAGCTGGGGGAGTCCAGAGGACACCTTGACACCTCTTCTCCTTTCTGTGTGGTAGGGCAGGGAGAAGCTGTCCCCACCGGCCTCCCTGTCTCCATTTCCTCCCCTTTCCTCCAGTCCCGCATGGTTCGGAATGAGACCCCTTACCTCATCTGGACCACTCGGCGAGATGTGCTGGACTGTCGCTTCCTATCCAAGGATCAGATGATAAACCATTATGCCCGTGCTGGTTCCTTCACTACAAAGGTAGGCATTCCAGGGACTCCAATTCTGGCCTGTGGGCTGGCAGCCCCGCTTCTTGGGTTCTCACGTAGTCCCCGAACTATAGCTGACATATGTTGGCATGACGATTGTGGGCTCAATTCCCATGAAGTTTGAAAACAAAAACACCAAATCAATGATTGTAAACAAAGGGGCCCTGGCCTGAATAGAGCATGTCTGTTACTGGATTTTTTTTTTTTTTTTTTTTTTTTATCTTTCGAGACAGGGTTTCTCTGTGGCTTTGGAGTGTTACTGGATTTCTTAGCAAGTGGCTCCACCTTTCCCAGCCTCCACCTACTCATCTTTTTGGTTTGTTTGTTTTGTTTTTGTTTTTCGAGACAGGGTTTCTCTGTGTAGCTTTGGAGCCTGTCCTGGGATTCACTTTGCAGACCAGGCTGGCCTTGAACTCATAGAGATGCATCTGCCTCTACCTCCCAAATGCGGGGATTAAAGGCGTGCGCCACTACCGCCTGAGCCACTTGCTCATCTTTAGAGGAGAATAGCAGCATGTCTGTTATCTAAGGCTGTATAAAGGATAAGGGGTTTATCAGCATCTGTTATGCCAGTGGTTCTCAACCTGTGGGGCATGGCCTCTTTGGGGGTCCCATATCAGGTAATCTGCATATCAGATATTTACATTATGATTCATAACAGTAGCAAAATTACAGTTAGGAAGTAGCAACAAAATAATTTCATGGCTGGGGGCACTCACCATACATGAGGGACTGTATTAAAGGGTCACATCATTAGTAAGGTTGAGAACCACTGGGCTATGATATCATTCACACTATGGTGTGAACTGTCAAGGCTTCCTGGGTGGAATATGATTTTATGGGTGGGAAAGGGTAGGTGGAGGCCTTCTCAGCTGGGCAAACCTGGAGATGAATGGATATCAAGTCAGGTCTAGCAAGTGGGTCTTCCTGGGCCTCTGGACATACGCTGCGTGCGGGGGAGCCCCTCAACACTCTCTGTATCCTCCACAGCCCTTTCAGCAACTGTCTCCATAGGTGGGCCTGTGTCTCAACCTCCGGAATCTGCCATGGTTCGATGAGGCTGATGCTGACTCCTTTTTCCCACGATGCTATCGCCTGGGGGCGGAGGATGACAAGAAAGCCTTTATAGGTAAGAGGACTCCAGCCCAGGCCTGGCCCCTCCTGTTGCCTGCCCCACAGTGGAAAACAACAGGTCACCTCTTTCCTCTGTAGCTCCAGTCCCTCCCTCCCACTAATGGTTCTTCCATTCCTGAGCCCCTAGCTTGGCCAACCCTGGTATAGAGAAGCCCAGGGAGCCAGGCTTTTACTCTAGAGCAGGTTCTAGAGGTTGGTGGGTTGGTTCTATTTGGAATCCAGGTAAGTTGCAGGCTGGACCAGGTTCCAGAAAAGGCTGTGAGTCTTTAAAGCAAAGTAAGCTCCAGCTCCAATATGGGTTCTGAATTTGGCATTTGGACCCAGAGCAGATGGCAGCTTTTAAATTACATTCTAAACCTTAGATAGGATTTAGGCTGCAGTGTGGTTCTCAGGTTAGAGTTAAGTATCAAAATGGACAAAGAGGGTCATGGGAGGTGGGTCACACCCATAATCCCCAGTGTAGGGAAGCAGAGGCAGGATTGCAACAAATTTGAGACCACCCTTGTCTATATAGTGAATTTCAAACTGGACAGCTTAAAGCTACAAGACCCTGTTTCAAAAAAAAAGAAAAGAAAAGAAAAGAAAAGAGAGAGAGAGATAGACAGAAATGAAACAGGTACAGGCTATCTGGAAACAGTCTGTGTCAAGTCTATCACATTATGGGTATGATATTCTATAACTGGGCTAGGAGCCAGGTGCTAGAGAGAGACAGGTAAATGAGGTTCTGGATCCAAAATGGGGCAAGCCATGGTGAGGTTCCAGAACCAGGAGAGGCCTGGAGCCTGGGGGCTGAGCAGGGTATCCCTGCCTGGGAGCAGAGGACTTCTGGCTGACAGCTGCCCGCAACGTTCTCAAGCTGGTGGTAAAGTCGGAAGAGAAGCCATACTCCTCCATGCAGACAAGAAAGGAAGAGGCCCTAGGTGAGTGCTGTGCTTGCCTCCGCTCCCAGTGCTGTGTGCCAACCATCCACTCATCTGTCCATCTGCACGTTTAAGTCGCACAGCCAGACTGCAGCCTTTGCCACCAGCCTTCCCCTCCATCTTCCCGTCTGTGACTATTGCTCACTCCTGCTCACCCAGCCATCCACCTACCCGCCCAGCCACCGTCTGCCCTTTCTCTCCATCATCTTCCCACCCGGCCATGTCTTGCCGATCACTTCAGTCACCTACCGCTGCCATCATTTCCGCGCGGTACCCGTCCGTCACCTCCCTGCCCTTGCACAGCCCATCTTCCTGTCTCCCCACCCACCTGTCCGTCCTTCGCTTGTCCTGCAGTCCACCCTTGCCCCTACCCCTTATCTGTCTACCCGTCAATTGTCAATTGTTCAGCCCTTGGATAGGCCTGACTGACCACCTTAGAGGGCAGGCTGAGACCACATGGCCCATCCCTGCCTGTGATAGCCACTTCAAGTTCTCTGGGAAGACACAGAAGAACTCAGCTATGCACAGATATCTCCCCAAGAAACCCTGTTCCTACACATAAGGAACACCTGGGAAGGGAGGGGACAGAGAAACACTCTGCATGCTGGTCCAACATATTTCTTCCTCTTCCCCCTCTACAATACTGGGGCTCCGTGGCCAAGGGACTCTGGGAAGGAAGGGGCAGCTTTACTGGAAGGAGAAAAGTCCCTGGCCCTTCAGGAGGAGCCCTTACACACATGCCGTCAAGTGCTGTCATTTGACCTAGGTGGATCAGGTACCAAAAGACTTACGTGCCAGGATCTGAGCCACAGGGAACCGTATGTGCCCAGAGACCCTGCATTTAAACTTCGGTGTGCTGAACTTAAGTATGGGTCAATGCTGCAAGTGGGCAGTTGAGGGTATGGCTGCGTGTCCTGAGTTTTTAAGTAGGCAAAGGACTGAGCCTCTGGTGTAGGGGTTGGCATATCATTTCCAGCTGAGTGCTTCCATTTGCATGTACTTTAGCACTCTGCAGCTTCGGGGCTGTGGATGTCCATCAGGATTCTGAGAGATGGGATGTAGGAAGTTAAGTAAGTGTTGGCTTCATGTGTATCTAGGTTCACTTAGGCAAGGTTTCCAGGCACATTGTAGGGCTAAGTTGTGCCAGGGGTGGTGGGTGCTGGGGTAGGTATGCTCTAGAGACCTTTGGGACATTCGGGCTGGAGCCTTAGTTGAGTAAGATGCACCACCAGTAAGTGGTGGCCGGAGACAAAATGCTAGGGTTGCCGGTGAATTTAGAGCAGTTCCAGGTGAGTGAGTATCATGCCCCAGGGTGGCTGGGGATTGAGTTCACTCTGGGCCTCAGGTAAGTGACAGGTTTCAGCTCAGCAAAGGACGATGGCATGTGTCGCGCTGCCTGCTTCGGTCCCTTCCATCCCTACAGAAATCACACTGCCCAAGAAGCAGGAGAAAAAGGCAGTGATAGTGTCGTCAGAGTTTGTGGACGAGGCGCTGAGTGCGTGTGAGGAGCACCTCAACAGCATGGCCCACAAGGACATCGACAAGGACCCAGATGCCCCGCTCTACTTCAGCCCTGAGGGGTGGTCCGACTTCCTCCAGCGCTACTACCAAATAGTCCAGTAAGTGCCCTAGAGGGCAGGGCTATGGGCACATGGTCAGGTGTTACAGTCAGACCCACCCCAGGGAGCACCAAGCCCCCACTTTCTTTTATCTTGGACACTCCTGACCCTCAGAGGCTCCCAATGGCTCCAGGAGAGTCCGATCTACTTTTCTCTCCTTAGCATAGCATGGACTCAAGGTGGTAGCCTGGGTTGTCAGTAGACTTAAATTCTAGTTCTTTCTTCCCATCTCCTAAACTCTGTGACCCCAGGAACATCACTGGGTTTTCTAAACAACATAAGACAATTTGTATTGTGGGGTCAGCACAGGCTTGAGTGTCCCCTCAAAATCAGGATCTAGAGCACTTAGATTTCATCCTAGAGGCCATCTGTCAGTGTGACCCAGGATGCTAATCACCATAGGAAGGAAACAGACGTCACAGGAAAGGGGCTGAGTGATCGGCCACATTTGGAAATGTGAGTTTAACAGGTTTCCTTGATGTAGAATCCAGAACCTTGTAGGGTGTGTAAGAGAGCCAGGGGGAGAACGGGTGGCGTTTGGGAGCTCGTCTTGGGCAAAGGCTCCTGAGTGGTAGAGGGCAGGAAGTGGTACAGGGGTGCAGGCTCTGGCATGGCAGCAGGAGAATGCCGCAAGCCTTGGTGAGCACCACCTGTGTATCTAGCATTACGCCAGGCTCCAGAGCTAAAGCTCTGCAGGGCTCAGCACTTACCATTTTTACAGTGAGCCCATTTGGGGGCTCAGTGGTTAAGAGCACTAACTGTGTCAGAGGTTCTGATTTGGTTCCCAGCACCCGTGTCAGGCAGCTCATAACCAACTCTAACTCCAGCTCTAAGGGACCTATTGTTTCTGGAGTCCTCAAATACCTGTGCACATGTGCGCGCGCGCACACACACACATGCAGGCATACACACATAATTTAAAATAATAAAAACAGAAAACAAGACCATGCTTCACCAGCCTTTTATAAAAGTTGACTTCCAGGACAGGCTCCAAAGCCGCAGAGAAACCCTGTCTCGAAAAACCAAAAAAAAAAAAAAAAAAGTTGACTTCCATCAAAACAGGTTTTTTTTCTCCTAAATATAAAAATCATACTGAGCAGACATTTTCAAATTGCCTGTGCCCTTGCCACTCCCAGGTGACACGTCCTCTGGGCCTCACCCCAGATTAATAGGCAGACACTATGACACAGACCACAAGGAAGTTCATCAGGAGCCAGTGGGACTCTTCCTCAGAGAACTTCAAGCCCCTCCATCTGGCCACCTGGAATGCAAATTCTAATTGAATAATAAAATCCTGGAGTCAGATATCAGGGGTAAATGCTGAAAGATCAGAGAAGTAAAGGAGGCAGCAATTAGAGAGACCTTTTATCTCTATTGAATCCTCAGACCAAAGTGCACAAGATCCTGTTTCCAGAAATCCTCAGACTGAATGCAGTCAGCTCCTGTCTCCTCCCACCTTACATTCCTCTCTCCGCCCAGCCATATCCCTTTCTGTCTCCACCTCCTTAGTGCTGGGATTAAAGGTGTGGCTCTGTTTCTCTTTTGGATGAGACCAATCTCCTGTAGCCCAGGGTGGTCTTGAACTCACAAAGACCCTTCTGCCTCTGTCTCCTGAGTGCTGGGATTAAAGTATGTGCCACTCCTGCCTGGCTTCTAGGGCTAATTGGTAGCTGAGCTCCCTACTTTGACCTTCAGGCAATCTTTATTTGTTAGAGCACAAACAGAGCAACACCACAGCCGCCTTTGTTCTTGCAGCTGCTCCTAAAAACAAAGCTACCCGTGGTGGGAGGTCAAACTGTTCAAGTGAGCCTAGCACCCAAGGGGGTCTTTGTTGTCCAGTAGTTTGTTTGTTTATTTATTTTTAGTTTTTCGAGACAGAGTTTCTCTGTAGCTTTGGAGCCTGTCCTGGCACTAGCTCTTGTAGACCAGGCTGGCCTTGAACTCACAGAGATCCGCCTGCGTCTGCCTCCCGAGTGCTGGGATTAAAGGCGTGCGCCACCACCGCCCGGCTTGTCCAGTAGTTTAAATGAGGCATCCGTCTGGGACACCTGTAACCCCTGACTGTCTAGGTCAACTCCCACCCAAGTATGCACACAGTCAGCCATTCAGTCCACAGACTTGCAGACTGCCTGCTAAGTGGCAGGGGTTCTGTTAGAGTGAGAGACAGCAGGCAGCAAACCCCACAGAAGACAGCCCTGCGGGTTCCACTGTAGCTAAGAGGAGTGTGTGTGCTCAGCCTACTGGGCCCCTGGGTTCGAGCCCCTGCGCCACATACCAGAAAGGCCAGCGGGAGAGGCAGACAGTAACTGAATAAATAGGTCTGTAGCATGGGAGAGAAACAAATCGTGGTGAGGTGGGAGACAGACTTAGGCTAGGAGAGCACACCTGTCAGCCAGAGTTGTGTCGAGGGGTGGACTCCGAGAGCTCCCTGCACCCTGGCTCAGCCACTCCATCCAGCATGTAGCCTTGAGCCGGTCCCTTAACTCTCCCACCTTCAATTTGCATTTCTCTAAAATAGACTGAGTAATAATTCCCTAGAGGGATGCTGGGGGGGTGGGTGTCTGGCAGGGTCCCTGACTTAGTGAGTGCCCCATTTTAGGGAAATAAGTGTCAGAGGGTAGACTGGAATTGGGGAGGGCTGAAATCTGGATAGGTTAGAGGCTGTTGGTGGTTTGGGAATGGGAAGTGGGGAGACCTATCTAGGTGTCTCGGGCAGGCATGACCAAAGCAGGTTAGCATAGCAGGGGGCCTGGTCTCCGATTGTCCTATGCTCTCATTTGGCCCCAGGCCCCACCTCCCCAAGTCCCACTGTCTCTACACAGTGAAGGGGCAGAACTGAGACACCTAGAGACCCAGGTCCAGCGCTGTGAAGACATTCTACAGCAGCTTCGGGCTGTGGTACCCCAGATCGACATGGAGGGGGATCGAAACATCTGGATTGTGAAGCCAGGAGCCAAGTCCCGTGGCCGAGGTGGGAGAGCAACCTTTGCTACTAGTTTTAGTACCTTTATTTACTGCTAGAAGCCAAGGGGGTTAATAGCAAATCAAAGTTTAGTAAACAATTAATTAGAAAAACTATTTAAATTCTCAGCTTTGCTAGAGGGAAGATGGTTCAGCTGGACTCGGGATGAGAGCTTAGGATGGGATCTGTGGTCCTCGAGCCTTCGTGTCCTGACTAGCTGGGTTCCCCCTCAGGTATTGTGTGCATGGACCACCTGGAAGAGATGCTGAAGCTGGTGGACTGCAACCCCATGCTGATGAAGGACGGCAAGTGGATCGTGCAGAAGTACATTGAGCGGCCCCTGCTCATCTTTGGCACCAAGTTTGACCTGAGACAGTGGTTCCTGGTGACTGACTGGAATCCACTTACTGTGTGGTTCTACCGAGACAGCTACATCCGCTTCTCCACACAGCCCTTCTCCCTCAAGAACCTGGACAAGTGAGCCCTTCCTCCATCTCCCCTGACTGCCCGATTTAGTAGGGAGGTCAGCAGACAGAACAGTGGACTCTGCAGGTGGGGAGGCAGGGTTTTCACCACCGCCCGTCCTCTGCCCTGCAGGAGCTTGCCAAGAGAGTACCCTAGGGATACCAACATGAGCAGAATGAGAACTCCAGCTAACCAAGGGCTTACACCCTAGCAATGAGCTTGAGTCATCGTGGCTAACAGGCTAGAAGCGGATGTGTTATGAAGAAATGTAGATTGGGGAATAGCAGACTAAGGGAAACTTAGAGCGGAAAGGCAACTTGTGGTTTGCTCTTGGGATGAGAGGTAGCCTTGATGAGACCTGGGTTCACATTCCATCTCGGCAGCATCCAGGTTGTGATCCTTCAGAGATGTGAGAAACAACTCAAGCCTCAGTTTCTATTGGGGCCCAGTAGTCCCATCTATAATCCCAGCACTTGTGAGGCTAAGTCTGAAGGATTCTGAGTTTAAGGACATCCTGGGCTATGCAATGAGACACCCCCCCCCCCACTGAAGCCAAAACAAGCAAGGTGTGGTAGCTCCTAACTGTAATCCTAGAACTTGGGAGGCTAAAGCAGGAGTCAAAATCAAGCCAGGTGGAGTAGTGAATGCCTGTGATTCCAGCACTTGGAAGACAGAGGCAGGACAACCAGTTCCCTGTCATCCTCAGTTACATGGCAAGTTTTAAGCTAGCCTGGGTGACATGCAACCATTCCAGAGAGAAAGGCCAGCCTCAGTTTCCACATCTGAAGACTGATACAGCAATACACGGTAGCTGTCTATCAACACTTCACAGGCGATAAGTGCTTCTGCTTGGCTGTGCCAGTCATTTCTCAGACACGATGAAGTGAGTTATTACCATTCGAGTGATGAGAGGGGCAAGCAGGTTCATGACTTGCTTGAGTCTCACAGCTAGTCATTGGTGAAGCTGGGATTTGACCATCCTCTCCGTCTCAAACCCTGCCACACACAGGAAGGGTGAACCAAAGCACCTGCCACTGTGGCCTGTCGGCAACACCCAAGTGTTCTGAGAAATGGCTAGCCCTGGCCTTCAGTGGAATGGGGGCTGGGGTCAAGGGGCAGCTTCTGTCCTCCCATGTCAGTTAAGCTCCCCAGGATGGCTGACCACAGGATTCGGCCTGCAGCCCCGAGGTTGGGCTCCAGGGCTGAGCCTGTGTCTCTGCTCCGCTGCAGCTCTGTGCACCTGTGTAACAATTCTATCCAGAGACACCTGGAGGCCTCCTGCCACCGGCACCCGATGCTGCCCCCCGACAACATGTGGTCCAGTCAAAGGTTTCAGGCTCACTTGCAGGAGGTGGGCGCCCCAAATGCCTGGTCTAGTGTCATTGTACCCGGCATGAAGGCTGCTGTGATCCACGCCCTGCAGACCTCCCAAGACACTGTGCAGTGCCGGAAGGCCAGCTTTGAGCTCTATGGGGCCGACTTTGTGTTTGGGGAAGACTTCCGGCCCTGGTTGATTGAGATCAACGCCAGCCCCACCATGGCACCTTCCACAGCTGTCACTGCCCGTCTCTGTGCTGGTGTGCAAGCAGACACTCTGCGTGTGGTCATTGACCGGCGACTGGACCGCAGCTGTAACACGGGAGCCTTTGAGCTCATCTATAAGCAGGTGAGATGTTCCAGCACCTCCCACAGGCACCTCCCAGCAAGCTCTGAGGGCTGCTGGGAGACCTGGGCTTCTGGCCTGTCCCCAAGGGGTGTCTTAACACAGACACGTCCCTCTGGCCTGTCTCCTCATCTGTAGAGATTACTGTCCTCTGAGAAACATATTTTCAGAGGGTCTGGGACCTGATCAGCTTCCAGTGGTAATTCCAAGCCTCTAGGTAGCAGCTCATCCGCTCATCTGTACAGTGAAGGGGTTTGATCTTTGCACAGAGGTTTGGGGTGCCTAGCCAGAGGACAGAGGACAGCTTTAGCTACTGTTTTTGCCCAGTAAGGCTGATGGGAGCTCCATTAACTGCAAGGTCTATCAAGAATCAATTAGTAGTGCCTGTTATTGTTATAATAATGATTATCATTATACTATTCATCTCTTCCAAAAACAGATTTGATCTTGCTTGTTTATAATAAGAAGAGGATTGTTTTTTATTCAGCCAAAAACATTACTTTGTTTCATTGTTTTTTTTAGTTTCTTTAAACAGGGACTTGTTCTGTATAGCCTCGGCTGGCCTAGAACTTGAGCTATTACCCAGGCTAGCCTGAAACTCACAGCATTCCTCCTACTTCAAGCCTCCCAAGTGCTGAGCTTACAGGTATGAGTCACCATGCCACCCTCCACGGAGCTGCAATCGCCCAGCAGTTTATCAGAATCTGAACCCACCAATGGGTGAAGTCATTTATAAGGTCAAAGCCCTCTTGGTCTAATTCTCTCTAGAAACACCCTTGAGGGCCCACCAGGGGCCTAGGTTGTCTCAGTCCAGTCAAGCTGACAGCTTAGGTGAGCCATCACAGCGGGATACGGGGCTTCAACCTTCCACCGCCTAGTATTCGGAAGGCCAAGACAGGGATCACTTTCAGTTCAAGGGAAGCTTGGGTTACACAGTGAGTTCCAGGCTAGCCTGGTATTCAGAGTGAGACCCAACTTAAAAACAACCATACAAACAAAGCTTTGAAAGGATGTTTTTAAGGGTTTCTGAATTCTGAGAACTATTTATAAGCAGGAGTCTTCCAGCTAGGATCCACCAAAGTCTAGGTTAGCCACAGGAAGGGAAAACACTGACCACATGACCTGGGTGGCCCCGTGTTTCTTACAGTTCCTGATCAATAAGCTTCAGTTTTTGTTAGGGATGCCATCACTAGGGACGGAATCCATGCCTGCATGCTTGGCATGTTTAGTACCACTGAGCTACACTTCCGGGTAAAGGAGGCCATATAAGGAGGTATCCACATATACCTGCAATCCCAGCACTTGGGCAACAGAGGCAGGACTGTAACAAGTTCACAGCCTACCTGATTTACTTAGCAAATGTCAGGTCAGCTAGGGCTTTATAATGAGAATCTGTCATAACAACGTAGTCTTAGAAGAGAGGGGAGAGCCGGGCGGTGGTGGCGCACGCCTTTAATCCCAGCACTCGGGAGGCAGAGGCAGGCAGATCTCTGTGAGTTCGAGACCAGCCTGGTCTACAAGAGCTAGTTCCAGGACAGGCTCCAAAACCACAGAGAAACCCTGTCTCGAAAAACCAAAAAAAAAAAAAAAAGAAGAGAGGGGAGAAAATGGGAAAGAGGAAGTAATCTGCAGTTTAAACTGGAGCGAAATTTGTATGGGCATGGTAACACACACCTGTAACTCCCGCGTTCAGGAGGCAGCAGCAGGAGGAGCAGGAGTTCACAGTTATCCTGGCTGTGGCCAACCTGGGCTGCGTGAAACCTTGTCTCACAACAAAACTGAATGCCTGGGCATTCGCACTTTTCAAATGTCCTTTGTCCCTCAGGTATCTTTTATTGCTGATCTCTTTTTGAGTTTGAGGGCCATTGTGCAACTAAGGTAGCTACACTAGTGGCTTTGTCTCTCTGATTGCTTTATCTAGGACAGCTCCGCATCCTGACCTTTTGAAGGCCAGGCAGGCCGGCTGTAGCACTGTCCCACATTCTCCTTTATCTGCTTGTCCCCTAGTGTTGTTCAGCTCAGTCTGTTCTCTGTCCTGTAAACTAGAAGATAGGTTAACAAGCTGATGAGGTTCAGGGTAGAGACATTTGGCAAAAAACACTTAGGTGGTGCTGGGTACATCACGGAACTGTCACAAGGCACACCCAGCAGATCCTCTAGTTCCTGATGCCAAATTTGACCTTGGACTGAGGTGGCTGCCAGCAGGGACCTCTATTAGAAGCCACGCCCACCCACTTGCAGCTTTTTATATATATATTGTGTTTGTGTATGTGTGTGGTCACACATGCTGCAGCACAGGTGTGGAAGTCAGGCCGACTTGTGGGAGCCCGTTCTCGGCTCCTACCCCATGGGTCTTGAGGCTTGAACTCAGCAAGTACCTTAACTCACTAAGCCATCTCAACACTGTCTCCCCCCACAATTTATTACTTCGTGTATCTATTCATTTCTGTTACTAATAACATAATACCAAAGACAGTGTAAGTTACAAAGAAAACAGGTTGGGGCTGGAGAGATGGGTCAGCAGTTAAGAGCACTTGATGCTCTTGTAGAGGTCCCAAGTTCAGGGCCTAGTACCCACATCGGGCAGCTCACAACCGCCTGTAACTTGCCCTTTCATTAGAAAACCACTAGGAGCCCGGCGGTGGTGGCGCACGCCTTTAATCCCAGCACTCGGGAGGCAGAGGCAGGCGGATCTCTGTGAGTTCGAGACCAGCCTGGTCTACAA
>NW_004949099.1:27337715-27341319 GCF_000317375.1 Microtus ochrogaster
AAAGAAAACCACTAGGATTCAGGATTCAGGTAGAGTCGATCCTGAAGCCCCTATCCAACCTCAGAGACCCTACCAGGGAGGAGTCACTGTACCTCCCTCTTTTTTTTTTTTTCCGAGACAGGGTTTCTCTGTAGCTTTGGTGCCTGTCCTGGAACTAGTTCTTGTAGACCAGGCTGGCCTTGAACTCCCAGAGATCCGCCTGCCTCTGCTGGGATTAAAGGCGTGCGCCACCACCGCCCGGTTTACCTCCCTCTT
This sequence comes from Microtus ochrogaster, assembly GCF_000317375.1. Lineage (NCBI taxonomy): Eukaryota > Metazoa > Chordata > Mammalia > Rodentia > Cricetidae > Microtus > Microtus ochrogaster. The sequence continues at coordinate 27,337,971 of NW_004949099.1, forward strand.
TTTTAAAAAACAATTTTCTCTGTGCATTGGTGTTTTGCATGCATGTGTGTCTGTGTGGGTGTGGCTGGAGTCACAGACAATTGTGAGCTGCCGTGTGAATTCTGGGAATTGAATCTGGGTCCTCTAGAAGAGCGGTCACTGCTAATAACTTCTGAGCCATCTCTCCAACCCCATCCCTCTTCTCAGTATTCATGATGGGAATTACATCCACACAGAAAACCATGGCTCAATCCCGTCTGCCTCTGGTTGCCCACGGCATGAACCTGCTTTCATTCTGACACAGGCCAGAGGTCACTTTAGTATGCAATGGGATTGACTGCTTTGTCTGCATGGCTAAAATCTCTGCTTCTCTGGTTTCCTGCCCCCTGGGGCTCTGTGAGTCTAGGTTCTCTGGACCCCTTAAGAACAGAGGGAGCTTCCTGTTTCTCAGAAGTGCCTCTTGACCAGATACCCCAGAAACTGATTCCGTCCATCTCTGCCTGTGTCACTAGTCACTAGATGGTGTCCTGCCATCTCTCACTAGTGTCTGCGATGGCCTTGTTTTCTCTCCTGCCCATAGCCTGCTGTGGAGGTGCCCCAGTACGTGGGTATCCGGCTCCTGGTGGAGGGGTCTACCATCAAGAAGCCCATGGCAGTGGGCCATCGGCGCTCAGGAGTCCGCTCATCACTCCCTCATCTGCTGACCCAGCAAGGCTCTGGGGAAGGCAAGGACTCAGGGTCCCCTACCCACAGGTCAGCTTCTAGGAAAGACGCTGGAGCCAGAAGCCTGAGACACCCTGAGAAGCCAGACTCGACTGCCGCCACTTCCGTCTCTGGAAAGGGGAAGAAAGGCAAGGAAAAAAGTGCCACAGCCCTGGTCTGCCTCACCCTGCAGGACTGGGAGCCCCCAAACACCAGCGTGGGCCACATTTTCAACAGGTCACTGTGTCTGAAACAACCTGAGGCCTGGGGTAATACAATGTTCCCCAAGTGCCCTAGCGCTCCTAAGGCAATTCCCACCGGCTCTCCAAGCGCTTCCCAAGCATCTGGGCTTGCCCTCATGCCCAAAGGCCACCAGTGATAGCAAGTACAAACACTGCTCACCAAATGTCGTTAAATATACAACCAAATGAGTGTTCCAAAGTAGTCACCCTGCCAGGCAGTTAGACCAGAGTATGCCCCGGCTTGGTCCTCAAGTGCGCGTCCCTGGAGTCCAGACCCCTGCTGTGCCCTGGCCAGACTTAGCCCTCACTCCTCTCTGGGGAAAGGTGCTGCTACCGTGCCCTTCCCGATCCCTAACCAGCCCCCTCAGCCCTCACAACACCCTAGTGAGGTAGGCGCTATTGTCCCCATTTTCCAGCCGAGGTAGCAGGAAGTTTAAGGACGTTGCCTGAGGTTGCACAGCTCAGAAGGGGCAGAGCTGGGATGCAGACCCAGGTCTGTTGGTTCCCCAACCCTGTGTTCTTCCCACTGCCTCTGGAGGAGCTGGGAGGGGCTCCTCTGCCCTCACCTCCCGCCCCTACCTCTCCACATACCCTGTGGAAAAACTGGTCAGGCTCTGGGGCCTTACCCAGACCCTCACACTTCCCTTCTCCCACAGCCCCTTCCTACTTCCCTAGTCTCCATTCCAAGGCCTGGCTGCCTTCTCCCCGCGTGCTCCGACCCCAGGGCCGGGTCCTCAGACTGCAACGTGGCCGGCTGGTGGGCTCTAAGGCTCTGTCAACCACAGGCAAGGCCTTGATGACTCTACCCACTGCCAAGGTTCTGATGTCCTTCCCACCTCACCCTGACCTCAAGCTGGCACCCAGCATGCTGAAACCGGGAAAGGTGGGCTTTGAGCTGCACCTCATACCCTGGCGGGTAGTGCTGAGCAGTGGGGTTGGGGCTGAAGGGCACAGACAGGGGGCAGAGGCCTGATCATCTCTCTCCCTCCTCTCCTTTACACCGAGGCTGCTATTCCCCTGCACCTTCGAGGCCCCCACTTTGGAAGTGCCTCGTGGCCTCTGCCCTTTGAAGCTGGACCTCTTCCTAGCACCCACAGGAAAGTCAAAGCCAAAGGCAAGTTCAAGGCCAGACTCTGCGACAAACCCAGGGCTGAGGCATACCCTGAGAAGAGGCTGAGCTTCCCCAAACCCTTGACCCTTATTTTGACATCCCATACACTGTGGACCAGGGGGCCTATAAGGATAGAGAAACCCCTGTTCTGATCTCCACTGCCCTATCCTGGATCCAGAATCATATTAAAAAACAAAAAAACAAAAAACAAGTAAAGTTCTTCAGGCTTGGCTTGAATAATGTGAGACAAGGCTCATAACAGGAGCTGACCAGCAGGGCCTGCACCAGCAAGGGCCACAGTCCCTATCCAATAACAGACATCAGCTTTCTCTGCAGGAAGATTGGGGTGGTGGGGGAAGAGCGTTCGCTATGCAGATGAGGAAACTGAGTCTGAACAAGGAGACCATAGCAGGCAGAAAGCCAGCCATCAGGAAGTGCCCCTTTCCAAAGGCAAACTGGGCTGGCAAAATAGTTTCTTATGGGCACAGAACATTCTGACAAGAGATGGGCTTCCCCTAAACCTCAGCCCTTCTCCAGAGAGTAGGTCTAGTCTTTTCCTCAGTGAGAGGCCGGTCAAGCCATAAGAAACAAAGTGTGGCATTTCCTACCTGCAGAGCGTTAGGGGCCAGCACTATCTGTAGCCTGTGACTGTGTCCTGGGCAGGTTGGGGAGGGGAGCGGGGTGTTGAAATCAAAGTCGGGAGAGCTCATCAGGAAGCAGAGGCAGGTGGATCTCGGAGCTCCAGTCCAGCCAGGGATACACAGAGAGGCTGGGAGTAGGGCAGATGCTGCCTCCAGACCTGGCCGCTGTTCACTTGAGCAGAGCACAGTCCCTGGTTAACATTTGCTTTCTCAGTAAATCTTCAAAAGCAGGCTTATGAGGTAGGACTTTTATTATTTTAAGTCCAGAGGAAAGTCAACTGCCCAACCCCACACACAGCAAGCAAGTAGCCTAACCGGGATTTGATCTTAGATTGGCAGACTAAGGACCTTGGCTGTGCTCAGCACCAACCCCATTGTCCATGACGTGGGTCACAGCCCTTCCTCTTTCCATTTTCTGATTGGGGGTCAAACGTTGTCTATTTTTGGGAGAGCCGCAGGCACTGCAGGGTCCGAGAGAAGTAAGAGGGCACGGGCGCCAGAAGTTCACTGGGAGGGTCCCTGGATCTGGTGCCTGGGAGGAGGAGGCGCTGCAGGTGCAGGTGCAAGGGCATCTGGGCCACCTGGGAAGGACTCAGGCGGAGGCGTTTGAGGAGAGCTTCATCCAGGACCTGGGGTGGGAAAGACAGCAGCCCATTGAGCTCCAGCCAGAGGAG
>NW_004949099.1:27342071-27357843 GCF_000317375.1 Microtus ochrogaster
CTGATGGGCCTCCCTGGTCTACTGCAAGTGCAGTCATTTTCTCTACAGTCAGGCACAGAGCTAAATTACATTTCAGCCTCTTTTGTGTTTACTGAAGCCATATGCTTGAGCCTCTGGTCAACGGGATGTGGGGAAAAGTACACAGACCTGGTCCACAAAAACTTCCATCTCCCCCTCTGGCCAGAAAGCAACAGCCCTTGTCTCCAAGTGGCTGCCTAGAGCCAAGCCCACTGCTACTGCACTTGTCTCCAAGTGGCTGCCTAGAGCCAAGCCCACTGCTACTGCACGCCCATTCACTGGACTTAACCCAAACAAGAAATGATACAGAAACACCCAGGATGGTGGACTTCAGGGCCTGTTAGAGATCAGCTACCCCCTCGCTGGGCTCATGGACAGAAGGAAGCCTGAGGGAGTATGGCACTGTCTGAGCCACACAGCTCCACAGAAGACAAGCCAGTCCCCCCCGCCCCCCAATGGAGCAGGCATAGGGGCCTGAGGACCTACCTGTGTCTGGGGTTTGGTGGTCGTGGCTGGCCACAGAAAGCGCTGGCCCAGAACAGTGCCCACTCGAGCAGCATAGGTGTGGTCCCCAAGCACCGGGCAGAGCTGCAGAGCCATGTGCACCTGCAGTTGACTGGGAAACACTGAAAGATGGGTGAGGAGCCAGCTGTTCTTCCTGACCAGGAAGGACTGTCCTCGTTCCCAGAGCCTATGGATCTGAGGTGACCGCTGCCTTCAGAGAGAGGCCCATGAGCAGATCAGGACAGTGACAGCTGGCATCCCACCACACCTGGGGAGTCAACCCTGCAGAGCGGAAGCCCCTGGATGCTAGACTGTGGGTGTGCACCGAGAAGTGCTGCCTCCCACTGAGCCCGCCCACACACCCTTGGGGTCCTCCAGATGCTCTCTGCCTGTTGCCAAGCTCCGCCTTCCTCACAGGCTTCATCTCCCCAGCAGACCCACCTGTCAGTGGCTGCAGCTGGACCAGGGCACAGCCACAGCCTGTGGCCATCACGTGAAAATGGCTGAGGGTCCTCTTGACACCTTCTAGGATGTCCTTTCGAGATGGGGATGCCACCGGGACCGCCTAGGGAACCGGCCAAGAATGGCTTAGCACACACCTGGGAGCCCCATCGAGCCCCCCTGCTGCCAGCTGACTTAGGACAGGGGACCAGCCACCCCATGTGCACAGTACAGACCCCTCTGTGGGGCAAAACCTGAAAGGGTTCCTCTCCTCTGACTCACAAGATTAATGCCATCCATGCGTTCCAGTTTCAGAGCCACGCTGACAGTCCCCTCAGAAGGCTCAGGGACGCCATCAGTGATGGCACTGAGAAAGAGAAAAGAGGTCTCAGAGCAGTCACCCGGGACTGGCCCTTGGCCCTGGGAGTCACCCCGCACCGCTCACCAGTAGGTGGCTGTGGGCCTCTGGCTTCTCCTCGAGTGAGCGAAGAACTTCTGCAGGCGGCTTGCTGTCTGGGGACAGCCGGAGAGGAGCACAAGCCCAGAGGCCTCCCTGGAAGAAGGGGACACGTCACATAAAGCCCCTGGGTCTCAAAACTGAGGGCCAGATGGCTGCTCTTGCAGAGACCTGCATTCGGCACCCACATGGTGGTTCACAACTACTGTAATGCCAGTTCCAGGAGATCTGATGCCCTCTTCTGGCCTCTTCGGGCACCAGGCATGCACTGTGGTGCACAGACATACCGGCAGGCTAAACACGCACACTACATAAAAACAAATCTTCGGTCTTTTTAAAGGAGACCTCCAAGGGGCTGGGGAGATGGCTCAGGAATTCAGAATGCTAGCTGCTCTTCCAGAGGACCCGGGTTCAATTCTCAGCACCCATATGGCAGCTCATGACCGTCTGAACTCCAGTTCCAGGGAATCTGAGACCCTCAGACATACATGCAGGTGAAACACCAATGCACATAAAATACAAAATTACAGCCGGGTGGTGGTGGCACATGCCTTTAATCCCAGTACTCGAGAGGCAGAGACAGGCGGATCTCTGTGAGCTTGAGGTCAGTTTGGTCTACAAGAATTATTTCTAGGACAGCTAGGGCTTTACACAGAGAAACCCTGTCTAAAAAACAAACAAAAAGGAACATCAGTTTAAGGCCAAACAGTAACGCCAGGGCTACAGTCCACACCTCCTTAAAAAACAACCCATAAGACCTTTTCTGTGCCCCGCCCCCCTGAAAACTCAGAGCCAATGCTGGAGGGTCTACCATGTGCCAAGTACCAGCATAGGACTTTTATATGCAGTGGGTGTAAAATAAATGCCCCAAACAATCAGAACTCACTTTCCAGGTGCTCGCACAACCTGGAGCTCCCGGTGTCCAAGCCCCAGGGCCTGGCTCAGCTGCGGCAGCACAGAAAGCAACGTCAGCTCCCCGGGTCTCCCTGAGAAGAGGGAGAGGACTCGTTGCCAGAGCGCCATCCATCCATCTCCTTCCCACCAACCTCTCCCTCCTTACCCGTGCCCATACCTGTCACAGGCAGACCCTGTGGCTTGCTCAGTGTCACCAGAGGTCCTGAAACATTCCATAGATGTCACCAAAAGCAGGGTAGCCTGTGTGTATGCAGTCTCAGGGGTTATAAGCTCCCAATCCCACTCCAAACTGAACTTCCTGCTCCCTGCACCCCAGGGCCTTTGCACTTGCTGTTCTGGGCTTTCATTCACACTGGCTGCCATGTCCCTTATATAATGCGTGTCCCTCCCATAGTCCTTGATGGTTTGGTTTGAGACAGGGGCTCAAACAGGCTGGCCTCAAACTCACATAACTAAGTCTGGTCTTGAACTCCTGATCCTCCTTGCCTCTAAGGCTCAAATCTAGAAAGACAGGTGTGATCACCACTCCCAGAAACAGCAGAGATCCATCATTTCTCACATCAGAACGCTTGATCTGTCAAGCCAGGAGCCATATTTTCCCCAGTACTATGTAGCCTCCTCGCTGCTACAAGAATTGAGAGGTTCAGAGAAATTGTTATTCCTCATGGCGCACAGCACGCAGCTTACAGGCCCCAGCTATAACCCCAAAGTTTGTTCTGACAGGAAACTAACGGCTGTTACTGCGGGTATCTGAACGCATGGGGCGGTGTGAAGGTTTCCTATGCCTGTCCCCACGATGCCGACTTAGGCTAGAAGGGGATGTGACTGCTGGCTGGGCTCCTGCAACTGCAAGGGTCAGACTCCAGGGGGTCGGAGGGTTAGGAGCAGTAGGCTCCCTCACCTTTCTGATCTACCACAGCTGCCTTCAGCACGTCAACCAGCTCTTCCACGCCCAGGTTCTCTGTCCGCAGAAGCCCCGGGAAGGGCTGGTCCTCCACTGGGTCCTTGCTCTTGTTGGAAGCTTGAGGTTGAGACCGACGCCTGAGAAACACGACAGAAACCGGTACCTCCTCCGCCCATCCTGCCCAGTGCAGCCTTTTCTTACAAAAGCCTCAGAACTCCCGGACTCGGCTGACAGTTGAGGTCCACATGCGCCCAAGACGACAGAAAAGGCATCAGATGCTCAGCGCGCCATGGATCTCGTGTCGGGTCACACAGCACAGTTGGGAGTAGAACCCATGCTCTGATCTGAATGCCGGACCTGCTCTCCCCTTGTCCTAGCCTCCCTCCTACACGGAAGTGGAGTGTTATAATCACCGGGCCTCGGTGCCGAAGCCTGCATCTCTCCGCCGTACGCCAGCCCCGAACCCGGGCCGCCAGGTCTCCGAAATCCAACGCCAAACACGCAAGGCGCCCATCCCCAGAGCAAGCACAGGCGCATGCGTGTCCACGGGACTGCCCACCAGGTGCATCCTCCGTGCGCAGATTGGTCAGGCAGGCTGTCAATCAGAGCACCGAGCAGGCGGAGCTCAGCAGAGGGACGCTCTGAGCTTTCCCTGGGATGAGGAAGGGAAAGTGCCGTTTTGAGCTCTGCTTTTTTTCTTTCTTTTTTTTTTTTTTGGGGGGGGGGGAACCGAGGCACGAGGCGGGGTGGTTTACTCGGGACAGAGGACGTTTCTTAGAACAGAAGGAGACCAGCTTGCAGATTGTCGTTTTAATTCTCGAGACCCTTAATCTGAAAACCACTCTTGTAAAGCACAGGAAGAAGGTGAAGCCCCACAGCCTTCCTGCCAGGACAGCTGCATAGAAATAGTCTGCCTCAAATGGTAGAGAGGTTATCTAGAATGCACAAGTTTCTGGGTTCGATCCCCAGCACCACACCAAGACCAAGATCACAGATACAGACTGAGTTGGAGACCAGTCTGGAATACATTAGGCCCTTCTATCAAAAGAAAAACAAGCTAGGCCGGGTGTGGGGGCAGAGGCAGGCTCTTACTGAGTTACATTCCCAGACCTCAAAGAGCTTTTTGAAGACTCCAGCACTAGACTTACTTTTGGCAGAGAAATCAGAGGGTTACAATAATCCCTCTCTCTTCCTCCATTTAGAGCACTGGTTCTCAACCTGCCAATCACGACCCCTTTGGGGGTCAAACGGCCCTTTCACAAGGGCCACCTAAGACCATCGGAAAATACAGGTATTTACATTATGATGATTCATAATAGTAGCAAAATTGTGGTTATGAAGTAGCAGCAAAATAATTTTATGGCTGGGGGTCCCCACAACATGAGGAACTGTATTAAAGGGTCACAGCATTAGGAAGGCTGAGAACCACTGATTTAGAGGCAGGTGCTGCCTCCACCACAGAACTCGGCCTAAATTGTATTGTGTCCTTTGCTGAGGCTTTATCTGGTTCTGGGATAGTAAATCTTCAAATTCATAATAGTGGTATTTGGAAGCTGAAGTAATTAGTACTAGATAAGATTATAAACTGGGGTTGATGGCACTTGCCTTTAATCCCAGCACTCAAGAGGCAGAGGCAGGTGGATCTCTGTGAGTTCAAGGCCAGTGGTCTACAGAGCAAGTTCCAGGACAGATTACAAAGCTACAGAGAAACCCTCCCAACCCTCCCCCTCCTAAAAAAAAGAAGAAAAAAAAGATCATGAAGGCATTGCTCCCGAAATAGCACTAACAACTTTCTAAGGAGAGAAAAGAGAACCTCTTCCTCAGTGTGGAACGGCTTCCTCCCTTTTGGGGTGCACCCTGGACATGCTAAGTAGATACTGGCTCCATGCTTGTGGACTCTGCAGCCTCTAGAACCATGACCCAGATAAACTGTGTGTGTATGATTTGTTTTATTTTTATTTATGTGTAAATGCCTGTGCATCTATGTAAGTGTATACCACATGTGTTGCAGGTTCCCTGAGAGACCACAAGAGGGCATCAGATCCTCCAGAGCTGGAGTTTTGGGCAATTGTGAGCTTTCATGTGGGTGCTGGGAACTGAACTCAGGTCCTCTGCAAGAGCAGCAAGTGCTCTCAACCACCAAGCGGTCTCTCCAACACCATATGTATGTTAAACATAGTATCAGTTTTCACAGTTTTGGGCTTGTTTGTTTTTTCAGTACTGCGGATGGATCCAGGGCTCCACACTTGCTAGGCAAGCACTCTAACACGGAGCTGCACCCTTGGTCTGGTTTCAGGTGTTGTGTTATAACAACAGAAACAGACAAATGTGGAAGGAGTGATGACATAGCTTGATTGAGAAGAGAAATACCCAGGCTACTTGCACAGCACATGGGGTTTATGAGGAGGCTTCCAGGCTCGGTTGGAACCTAAGAACTCTGACCTATTGAATGAGTGAACCAGTCAGAAAGAACGGGCTCTTGGGAGGTGATGGAACTGTGGGAGGTGGAACCTACTTGGAGGAAGTGGGTAGTTTGTTGTGGGTGGCTCTTCTTGGAGGCTACATCTTATGTTGGCTTCTTTCTATTTTAGTTCTATCAATTTCCTATCTATAATGCTATGAGCTACTCTACTACAACCTGATGTGGTATTCCCCCTCTGTATGCTGTGAATATGTTTTATTGTCATTGGTTAATAAAGAAGCTGTTTGGGCCAGTGGCTTAGCAGAATAGAGCAAAGCAGAAATTCCAAGCAGATGGAGGAGAAAAGAAGGCGGAGTCAGTGAGAGGCCATGTAGCTGCAGCAGGAGACAGATGTGCCGGAACCTTGCTGGCAGACCACAAGCCTCGTGGTAAAATATAAACTAATAGAAATGTGTTGATTTAAGATGTAAGAGCTAGCTAGAAATATGCTTAAGCTATTGGCCAAACAGTATTGCAAATGATATAGTTTGTGTGATTATTTCGGGTCTGTGGAGCCAGAAATGAACAAGCAGTCTCTGCCAACAACGACCTCCTCACCCAAAAGATTGCAACCTCTATTAGTCAAGATAGGGTCTTACTGTGTAGCGTTGGCTGGCCTGGAACTCACAGAGATCTGCCTTTTCTGCCTTTTGAGTGCTGGGAAAAAGGTGTGTGCCACCACCGCCTTTCCCAGAGGACTACTTTTAAGAGTGAGTTCTTTCCTGTAATATGGATTCCGGGGAACTACACTTGGCAGCAAGCACCTTTTCCTGATAAACTCTGTGGCCAGACCCTGTATGATTAATCTCTTCTTTTTTTAATTTCAATTTCCTGTTCATGAGTGTTTTGTCTGCATGTATGCAGACGTATGACCTGTGAGCTTGAGGCCTGAGGCCAGAACAGGGCATCAGATCCCCTGGAACTGGAGTTATAGGTGGTTGTAAGCCACTGTGTGGGTGCTGGGAAAGGAACCCAGTTCCCTGAAAGAAGCAGTGCTCTCAATTGCTGGGCCATCTCTTCAGACCCCTGCATGATTAATCTGAGACGTTTTGGTTCTATCTTGCCTTTGTTTTTTGAGACAAAGTCACACTACATAACCCCAACTGAAGCCGGGCGATGGTGGCGCACGCCTTTAATCCCAGCACTCGGGAGGCAGAGGCAAGAGGATCTCTGTGAGTTCGAGACCAGCCTGGTCTACAGAGCTAGTGCTAGGACAGGCTCCAAAGCCACAGAGAAACCCTGTCTCGAAAAACCAAAAAAAAAAAAAAAAAAAAAAAAACAAAAAAAAAAAAAAAAAAAAAAAACTGAATTAGAACCTGCTATGTAGACCAGGCTGGCTCAAATGTGTGTCAATCTTCCTGGCTCTGCTTCCTGAGTACTGTGGTTACAGGCATACACCTAAATCTATTATTTTTGATGAGGGGGGGGCTTGGTGGTGCTGTTGTACATATATAGAGATCAGTGGACAGCTTCTGGGAGTCCATTCTCTCCTTTCACCAATGGGTTCTAGTGACTGAATTCAGGTTGTCTTGACAGCAAGCACCTTTTTCTGCTATATCTTGATTTTTTTAAAAAAATGATTTCTTATTGTTGGGCCTGGGAATACAACTCGGTGGTGGTAGAGTGCTTGCCCAATGTGTGTTAGATTCTTGACTCAAACTCCTGGGACTAGGTCTCGTAGACCATGCTGGCCTCGAACTCACAGAGATCTGCCTGCCTCTGCCTCCCAAGTGCTGGGATTAAAGGCTTCTGCCACCATCACCCGGCTTCAAAATTAATGTTTTTAAAACCAACTTTAAAAGAATATATCTGGGCATGGTGGCACACAGCACTAATCCTAGCGATCAAGAGACAGAGGCAGGCAGATCTCTTGAATTTGAGGTCACCCTACTCTACAAGTTCCAAGACAGCCAGGTCTACAGGTCTGTGCTATATGCACAACACAGGAAGGGCTGGTGGGTGACAAACTTGGCAAAAAGGATATTTAAAAAAGCAAGTGGTTTCACCTTGTCTGACATCACTTAGAGTGTGTGACTACTCTGTCTCAGACTATGGGTATTCCCGAAGCCTCCTGGGAGGTCTCCTGTGTAACTCAGAAGCAGCTTGAGCAAGGATTTAGGACAGACTAGGCAAAGTGCACAGCTGTGATCCCAGCACTGGAGAGGTGGAGGCTGAAGGATCGGGAGTCCACAGTCACCCTTGGCTACATAAAACTGGAGGTCAGCCTGGGCTATATGAGACTGTCTGAAATATTTATGTATAAGGGACAGTGAGATGGCTCAGCCAGAAAGGAGGACTGAAGCCAAGTCTGACACCTGACTCTGATCTCCAATAGCCACATGGTGGGGGGAGAGAATCAGCTCCACAAGTTGTCCTTTGACCTCTTGACTTGTGCTATGGCATGTGCATGCCAGTATATGTCCAAAAACAGAAAAAAAAAAACAAAACAAAAATAAAACAAAAACAAAGTATGTGTGTTTTTTTTGTGTTTTTATTTTCATTTATTCATTAAAATAGGAGACAGACAGACAGACAGACAGACAGACAGACAGACTAGCCAAAGGCTGTTTCGTGGCCCACTCAGCTAAGCAGAGGTCGCCTCTGCCAACACTGTCTAGCCCCAGGAAAGGCCGTCTCCCCACTTGGACCCCTGCAGGGCTCTCCAGAGGTTATAGATCCTTTACTCTTTGAGGTCTCCCTCCCTGCCCCATGCCCCATGGCAGACTGCCCTCTCTTGTTACCTTCCCACAGACAGCTACCTTCATTCCAGTGGGCTCTGAGCTCCTGGAAGAAAAGGAGGAGCCAAACGTTGCCTGCGCTGAGGGCTCAGTGCCAGGTGGCTGCCCCAGTCAGCAGCTGAACTTGTGAAACTCAAGCCCAGGAGAAGAGGCCAGGGACAAACACCAGCTTGCATCAGCCCCTCTGGCTCAGTTACAACCTTGCAGCAGGTGTGGACAGGCTAGTGCTTCAGCAAGGGAAACCGGATTGAGGTAAACCAGCCCTCCAGAAGGCCGAGCCCTGGAGCCAGCCTGCCTCCAGCCAGGTCCACAACCGTGAGAGGACCTAAAATAGAAAGTGCTCTTGACCCGTCCTTGGCTGCTCCGCTCTTCTCAGATTTGGCTCCAGGCACGAGGTAGCTGCCAGCAGCGGCTTTCCAGACAAGCTTGAGTAACTTGGCCCTTGGCCTTAGTGTTTTCTAAATCCAAATAGGTTTTATAGGGAGGATTGTGAAATTATATTAGCTTTGGATCTGAGAGCCAGGCTTCAGCCTGGCTTCCTACAGGTCTAGTCAGTTACCCGGCACTGAAAAATGGGTCTTCTTTTCCGAGCAGTCACCAAGATGCTGAAGAGGAGCAGAAGTGTACCAACCTGCTGGATCGTTGGTGAACAAGCTGATGTGAAAGACTCAATGCATTTGTAAGCCTCCTCAACCCTAAGACATTACACACACTCTCTCTTGGAAACGGGACAGTTGCCCCCCACACACACATGCTGGACTGCTCATCCTCCTGTGTCCTTGTGAATAATCTTCAAACATAACTCCATTCTGGGAATTGAGGCAAATACAACCCACAGATGTTGACTCAGTTCCTGATGTATTGATTTAGTCACTGGACCAAGGTCAAGGAGGCCACAGATGCTTCCCTTATCTCACCCGATCGATCACACAGCTATTCTCCTGCCCTGGAATAGACCAATCACTGCTAGTAACCCTTTGAATAAGCCAATCCAATAAGTTGGAAAACAACCTACAGGTTCCCCCCTTGTGTCTGTGGCTTTTTGCTTTAAAAGATGAACTGTAACAGCTATTGGTTGTCCTTCATATCCCGAACCTGAAGGGCCCTGTCATGAGAGAATAAAAATCCTCTTGCTTTTGCATCAATTGTGGCTGTGTGAGTGGTGTCTGGAGCAACTCCTCCCTGATGTTTGGACTTCTAGTCCAACAGATGCAGGCCCCAGAGATGGAGCCTGAACCATGGCCTGTGGTGGAAGCAGTACTCGCTACTCAAGCGCCCAAGAAAGGCCAAGAAGGAGGCGCCACCCATGGGGAAGCCAGTAAAGACCCACTTGGGGGACATGATCCTCCTGCCTGAGATGGTAGGGAGCATGGTGGGCGTGTACAACGTCAAGACCTTCAACCAGGTGGAAATCAAACCGCAGACAATCGGCTGCTACCCTGGTGCGTACTCCAGCACCTACAAGCCCCTGAAGCACAGCCTGTGTGGTATGGGTGCCACCTACTCCTCCAGCTTCATCCCCCTCGAGCAGCTGTGGCCCATAAATGGGGCTCACTCTGAGAAGACCTGACTCCTCCTCCTCAGAGCTCTCTGGTTTGTTTTTGCAGTGCCTGGGGTCAGTCACTGTGCCAGGCTGGGGACTCATCTTGCAATCCTGAGGGTGGAAGTGTTGACCATGAACAGGGAACTGTGTGCAAGCTGGCATAGGCATAAATCACCCCGTAGACGTACCAGGACCCTTCAACTTGGACATGTAAAATACACCCGGCGGTGGTGGCACAAGCCTTTAATCCCAGCACTCCGGAGGCAGAGACAGGTGGATCTCTGTGAGTTCGAGGTCAGCCTGGTCTATAGAGCAAGTTCCAGGAAAGTTCCAAAGCTACAGAGAAACCCAGTCTTAAAAAACAAACAAACAAACAAACAAAAATAATAAAAAACAACAACTGGGAATCAAAAGAGTGGTTTGATTCACCTTACAGAAACTGGCACGTACCTGGATTACATGGTCTGCCTAAACACCAAATGTCAGGCCTCAAACACCAACTGCAGATTTTTTTTAAATGTTTATTTATTTATTATGTATACAATATTCTGTCTGTGTGCATGTCTGCAGGCCAGAAGAGGGCACCAGACCTCTTTACAGATGGTTGTGAGCCACCATGTGGTTGCCGGGAATTAAACTCAGGACCTTTGGAAGAGCAGGCAATGCTCTTAACCACTGAGCCATCTCTCCAGCCCCACAACTGCAGATTTTTATTTTAACATTTATCTATTTATTTATTGTGTCTCACCTATTTATTTATTGTGTCAGGACCTTATGTATTAAGAAGGAACTGGGCTGGGGATGTGGTGCAGCTGGCAGAGCATTTGCCTAGCCTGCTGGAAGCCCTGGGTTCTGGGTTCAAGCCTCCAGTGCCGCATAAGTTAAACATGGTGCTTCACACACTTGTAATGCGATCACTTGGGAGGTGGAAGCAAGTGAATCAGAAGCTCAGGGTCCTCCTCCACACATAACACATTGGGAGCCAGCCTGGGTTACATGAGACTCTGTATCAGGAAGAGCAAACAGGGTCACTGATACAGTCATCCTATAAAAGCAATTGCTGTACAAGCCAGACAACCTGAGTTCAGTCCCTGAGACCCAGAGTGGAATGAAAGTTGACCTCTGACCTCCACACCTGCACCATGGTAGTAGCATACCAGCACATACGCTTGCACACATGCGTGTGCCCACTCACACACACACACACACACACACACACACACACACACACACACATGCACCAATAATGATAAATGTTGTACTTCTTGGCAAATGGTTTCACACAAAGAACACAGGCAAAGATGGGGTTTCAGCATAAATAATTTACTTTAGACTCTAATAGCATACATAGTAGTGGGGAATGAGAACAAGAGGAGGAACTGTGGGACTTTCCCTGGGGAACACAATCTCTATCACATGACAGACGAAGCCCCGATTCCATCCAAGTCCGGCTTGGTGAACCGGTGAGTTTACTAGGTTCTTACAGGAGGGGCCTGAGTGACTCAAAACCATCTGCATGACCCCAAAGTCCCTCCCTTACACAGATAAGGTCCTCCTAAAATCTGTATCAATGTCATCCTGGCTTTAGTTAACCTTCTACTTCTTACAAACTCTAGCAACCCCCCAAGGCCATGTGCACCTGCAGGGCAGGAGGGAGTGATGGCTGGGACTCCTGGTGAGAGGATGTCCCCCTCCTTTTCTCCTTCCCGCACCATAACCACAGGTCCCGTTGTCACTGTGGCGTTCTGTTCATTTTGTTGTCTTGATTGAGGTCAAAGTATTCTGGAGGCCACCATAGCAATGTCTGCTGCATGGTGAGCACGGTCAAGGCAGAAGGGGACACCAGAGAGGGAGTGGTAAGTAGGGGCGGCATGTGAAGACAAGGTGGCACACTTTGTGCCAGGGACGCATGCTGGTCCCCTAAGCTACCTGAGACAGGAAGGTAGGAAGTGGGCCAAGCCAGGAAGTTCTCCTGTGACCAGACACCCAGGGTCCAGCCCTTCCTGTTGTGCTGTGAGTGAGGTGTTGGTAGGTGAGAAGCTCTCCAGATACCAGGCTTGCGTGGGCCCCCCAGTCATTGGCTGGAGAGGCCTCTGAGGACTTGGGTCTTCACTGCAGCATCTTCAGACAGGCGGGGAGGAGGGAGGGGGTCTTGGTCTTGGAAGGCTGTTCCTCCTCAGTGGCATCCAGGAACTGCTGCATGTAGCTGGAGGTGCCAAGCAGCATGTGGCCTGTGGCCTGCATGCTGAAGAGGGCCCAGCGGAGCATTTCCCTGGGAGAGAGCAAGGCATTCAGGTCAGACATGGAGAACACTCTCCATCCTATCTCCCCAAATATCCTGCCTCAGTCTCCTGAAGGCTGTTGCAGCTATGTGCCCCCACACCTAACTTTCATGATTTTGTTTTGTTTTGATTTGGCTCTGTTTGAGATAGAATCTGGAGATAAAGCCCATGTAGCCTTAAAGCAGTAATCTTCCTGCCTCGTCTTCCCATGTGCTGGGTTTGCAGACATGCCCCACCATACTGGGCTCAAGTTAGCCTTCTCCCTTAGGGGGATCTCAGTATTACTGAAGCGAACAACTAAAACCCTTCCAAGTACAGACAGGGACCCCGACCCGGCTCATAGCCAGCCATCCCCTCTCACATAGTCCCGGCTCTTCTCCTGCTTTTTCCCATGCTAACTTGAGTTCTCAAAACAAAGTTTTTATTTTCTTGTAATAATATTTTGGTTTTCTTTCCTGTGGTGCTGGGGATGGAAGCCAGGGCTTTATTTGTGCACCAGCAGCTGATCTGCCACAGAGCTATGTCCCCATCCCATATTTTTTAAGCCACTCTGGGCCAGCCAGATTAACTTACATAATACACTTCTGCCCTTTGTGATACTGTTTCCTAGACTTGATAGTCTTTCCAGGTCAGTGTTCAGGATGCTAGCCACAGGCTCCCATGCCTGATGTTATCATACACTAAGAATAGAACTTGGACCAGACAGGGCTGAACACTGATTCAGAGGGGTTTGTGTTGTAAACTAATTTGGTAGAGTGCTTGTCTTTGATGAACAAAGCCCCCGGTTTATCCCCAGCACCGCAATCACCCGGTGTGGTTATACAGGTCTGTAACTTAGGACTCCCTAGCACTATGCAGATAGAAGCAGGTGGATCAGAAGTTCGAAGTCATCCACAGCTACATAGCAAGTGGGAGGCCAGCCTGGGACACATGAGACACGTATTTGAGGGGGGAAAAAAGCTTTAAACTACTTTAGTTCTGAGGTTCTGGGGTTCTGAGCCCCAGCTTCGAGCATGTAAAATGGGGTATGAGTTTGAAACTAATGTGAAGCATTCAGCCTGTGGTCTGATGGACAGGAAGCAGGAAAAGCCCTCAAGAGCAGTGGCTGAACCCAAGTTCTCCCATGGCTGTTTACAAGGGCTCAGTGAGGGTCACTAGCAGTTGCTGATCTCACGAACAATAAGGAAGAGGAAATACTGCTGGGTGGTGGTGGAGGTGCACGCCTTTAATCCCAGCACTCGGGAGGTAGAGGCAGGAGGATCTCTGTGAGTTCGAGGCCAGCCTGTTCTACAAAGAGAGTTTCAGGACAGACAGAGCTATTACACACAGAAACCCTATCTCAAAAAACAAACTAAAAAAGAAAAAAGAAAAAGGAAGAAAGAAAGAAAAAGAAACGCTCCTGCCTAGTGTTAACCTTGTCTTCTCAGAGCCGTCAAGATGGCTCACTACAGGCACTTGTGGCTGCCAACCCCAGCAATCTGGGTTCTATCTCACGGTGGAAGAAGAGGACCACCTCTAAAAATCTGTCCCCTCATGGCCACACTCAGGCCATATGGAAGCTCTGGGCCAGTGAACTCAGATACACACATACACACACACACACACAAACACACACACACTAAAATGGATGTAATCTTTTAAAGATAAATAACCTGTCTTCTCATGTCATGGCAGGCATATACTCATACACATTCATATACACACATCAAATACATAAAGTTTTTAAAATTAACTCCTATTAACCTTCATTCAGTATGTGGATTTATGTTTTGGGTTGGTTCGAAGGGAGTAGAAATATACTTAGAACTATAAGCAGCTCACATAAAACATATTTTAGGGGTTGGAGAGATGGCTTTGTGGTTAAAAGTATGTAGAGGACTCAATAGGCTCCCAGCATCCCGACAGGAGGCTCACAAACACCTGCATCACTGGCTGCAGGGGACCAGATGCTCATGATCGCAGCGGGTATCTGCATTCACATGCACAACCCCCCCCCCAACACACACACACATTAAAAATAAAATACTTCAGGGGTTGGAGAAATGGCTCAGTGGTTAAGAGCACCGACTGCTCTTCCAGAGGACCCAGATTCAATTCCCAGCACCCACATGACAGCTCACAACTGTCTGTAATTCCAAGATCTGACACTCTCACACATACAGGCAGGCAAAACACCAATACACATAAAATAAATAATTTTGGGGGGATTTTTTTCGAGACAGGGTTTCTCTGTGGCTTTGGAGCCTGTCCTGGAACTAGCTCTTGTGGACCAGGCTGGCCTCGAACTCACAGAGATCTGACTGCCTCTGCCTCCTGAGTGCTGGGATTAAAGGTGTGCGCCACCACCGCCTGGCTCTCCCTGTCTTTCTATTTCTACGAGGTATTTAGGATAGATCAACAGAGGGACAGAAAGTAGACTAAAGGTCAGCAGGCTCTCCGGAGAGAACCGGGAGCGATTATTTACTGAGTACACACACCCTCTGCTGCCCGGTGCAAAGGTTCTGGAAACCAAGACGATGCTTACACAACACGGCCGGTTACTTTGTACTGCCAAGCAAGACACTTAAAGTGGCCTCAGCAGAAAAATTTTGGAAGTGAAGATTTTAGCACATTTTTTTTGAGACAAGGTCTCATTGTGTAGCCCCAGCTGGAACTTGATATATAGACCAGGCTAGCCTAAAATTCGCAGAAATCAGCCTGCCTCTGCCTCCCTAGTGCTGAGATTAAAAGTGTGTACCACCACAGCCTGGCCCTAAGAAGTAATCTTAAAATACCTTCTGCCACCCTAATGTAAACCAAGTCTCTTAGATAAGCCCCTTCACAGATGTGACTGTCTTTCTTTGTTAGCCCAGTGTTGCTCCAGCCCCTGAGAGAGTTCAGCTCTGGGCAGACAGGTAGGTTCTGGTTAGCTTCTCTCCCGCCCTGTCCCCGGCTCTTCCGGTCCACTCACTTCACGATGCGCTTGGCCCTGTAGCAGTGCAGGTCATAGGAAAGCGAGTATGTGTCATAGAGGGTCGCCTTCACGTTCAGGCAGCCGATGAAGTCCTGAGGGTTCAGCTTGTACAGGTCGAACGTTACGCGGGCCACATCGATCTTCTTAGTCGGCTTCTGGGAATCGGATAGCTGGGGTCTCTTCTTGCGCTGCAAGACAAGCCCATGTTAGCTCACATCTGGGACTCCTCCCACGCTCCCAACAATCACCCCTGCCTGGGGAGACGGTCACCTGCTCTGATTGGGGCTTCCACTTCTGCCCCTTCTGCAAGACCATGAACACGGTATCTCTTGCGAGGGCTTGGAAATATTCTTCTGTCTCCACAATCGTACCATCTTCCTCCAGCACGAGGGAGAAGGGCTTGTGTTTAAGTTTCAAGATATCCTGGACCTGGAAAAGAAGGCTGGTGACATTTCTACCATCCCTATGGAGTCTCAGAGTTGGGGGGCGAAGGCCCTCATTAAAGGACCTCAGCTGCCAGTGAGAGAGAGAGAGAGAGAGAGAGAGAGAGAGAGAG
>NW_004949099.1:27358105-27359012 GCF_000317375.1 Microtus ochrogaster
GAGGCCTTGGACACGCGTGGGCAAATGCTGCAGCACTGAAGCGTATCCCCAGCCTTCTTTGTACTCTTTGTTTGGAGACAGGGTCTTGTTAAATTGCTGAGGTTGGCCTGGAGCTCACTGTGCATCCCAGGCAGGCCTCAGCCTTCGGTTTACATCTTCCTGCCTCACTTTCCCAAGTAACTTGGATTACAAGCCCATACCACTGAACCCAGTTAAACTTTACTTTGTTGTTGTTTTTTTTTTTTTTGAAGACAGGGTCATACTCTGTAGCCATGGCTGGCCTGGAACTTGCTATGTAGACTGGGCTGGGCTCAAACTCACAGAGATCCATCTGCCTCTGTTTCCCAAGTGCTGGGATTAAAGGCATGTACCGCTGTACCTGGCCATTATTTTAAAATTTTATTTTTATTATGTGTAAATGTCTGTGTGTGGGTGGGAGTGTGCATCTGCTCAGAGTGTCCACGCCATGCCCTGGAGCTAGAGTTACAGGTGATTGTGAGCAGCCCAGTATGGGCGCTGGGAAGTGAACATGGGTGGTTTGCATGAGCAATGCATGCTCTTAACATCCGAGGGGACCTGTCTAGCCCCACACTGCACTATTTAAAGGAATACAATTCAGTCAATTATGATGGATGGTGTACACTGGTAATCCTCGTATTCAGAAACCAGAGACGGGTTTTCAGCAAACTCAAGGCCAGCCTAGTCTGTCCCTGAAGATGGAGGCCAGCCAGGGCTGCATACCAAGACCCCGTCTCCAGAAAGAACAGGGAGTGGGAGCAAAGACAGAAAAAGTACCCAGTTCAACCTCGAGTTGAAGATTGTCCCCTGACTGAGTCTGGGGTAATTTGAACACCAGTAAACCATCTGTTACTATCATTATATCACATTAAAATATAACTGCTGTGAG
>NW_004949099.1:27359639-27365177 GCF_000317375.1 Microtus ochrogaster
ATAAATAAAATCTTAAAAATAAAATAAAAATAAATAAATAAAAATTCCTCTTGGTGGAAGTAGTGGTGCACGCCTGTAACCCCAGCACTTGGGAGGCAGAGGCAGGCGGATCTCTGTGAGTTCGAGGCCAGCCTGGCCTACAGAGAGAATTTCAGGGCTGTTTGTTAAGCAGCAAAACCCTGACTGGAAAAACAAAACAAAACCATAAACAGACAAAACAGTTAGTTTTGTCTAACTGCCTAAAACAAACCAGCTAAAATAAATACATAAAATTTAAGTTGAAAGGGATGGCTCAGCGGGTAAAGGTGCTTACTGCCAAGTCTGCTGACCCACGTGATGGAAAGAGAAGATCAACTCCTAAGAGTCATGTTGCATGCTCTACGTGCATCCCATGGCATGCATGTGTGCGCACACACGCGCAGGTAAACAATCATTGCAAAAAAATAAAATTTAATCTTCCCCAGTTGCAACCACATTTATACTCTCCCCTCAACACAATCCACACCTCTGTGCCGCCAGACATGGACTCAAAGTCCAGAAACCTCACCTCGAAGGTTAGTCAGCAGACGTCCTCCAGGCCCTGGCAGTAAGTGTCCCGTCTGTCTGCATGGCAGAGATGGGGTCTCACTGTTGCTTCCTGTATCCCGTAACAACAGAACCCTGACTAGGAGGTTCTCAGATTCTACAACTCTAAGGCTCTCCTAAAGTACCAAGGGGTGTGAAGGGTTAGAATCGGGTATGCTAAGAACACCACAGTGATGCAAGTGGTCCCCAGAGCTCAGAGCAAAGGGGGAACCAGTCCTTTTGAGCTCTTTTGATTCAAGGCCAACTCAGCCACAGACCTCACAGGAGACGACAAACCTGCTCCTAGAAAGAACAGAGCTAATTCATAGGAGTGAGATGGAAACCTCACCTTGAAGGCTGTCAGCTATGCTCTCTGCATGCTAAATTGGCTCTGACAGCTGAATACCTACTGCAAACGTTGGGCTTGTGTGGGGCACCTGGACGCACAGGTACAGGGGTTAGGTTAGCATCAGTTCTGTGCAGCTGACTAATGGGCCAGAGAGACCTGCGGTCACATGGCAGAAGCAAAATCAGAAGAGACTGTAGGAGGGGCAGGGGAGGAAAGATGAGAACTGGGGCTTGCTCTTAGCACTCGTGCTTCTGTTAGTACAGGAGCTGGTTGCCCTGGGTTTCCACTAATGAGAACTGACTAATTGTCCAAACAAAGGCATTTCCTGGAAGTTCCAGCCTGGGAGACAGGTGCAGGGAGATTTGTATGGGAGTGGTTAGGAAATGCAGACCAGGAGCACTGAAATTCTCTTTCCTCAGCTTCTGACACCTCTGCGAAGTTGTTTTTATGTTGTTTAGTTTTAGCGCGCGCGCGCGTGTGTGTGTGTGTGTGTGTGTGCGCGCGTGCGTGCGCGTGTGTTTAAGGTTTAGGCCTGGGTCTTTTATATAGACCTAGTTGGGCAGGAACTCCCTATGTAGAGACCAGGCTGACCTCAAACTTGTGGTCCTCCTGCTTCTCCTCCATGCACCACTATATTCAGCCTTGGTTTTAACTTCTTTTGAGACGTATTCTTTATGTAGCTCAGAGTATCCTGAACTCATTTATGTAGCCCAAGCTGACCTCAAACCTAACATCTTCCTACTCCAGTCTCCCAAGTCCTGGGCTCCCAGCACGAGGCGCCATGTCTGGCTTTTCCCTGCAAGTGTAAGAGATACTGGGGAAAGGGAACCAAGAGCCCTTTCAGCAAGAAAGTAACCACCCACCTACTGTTAGTGTGTAAGATGGCAATTTACTGTCCTCCTTCTGTCTCTTGACCATGCCATTTATCCATTACACACACAGGTCTCCAGGCAAGCAGCGCCAACCCTCCAGCACCGACACCATCAAGAACCTTTCACTGCTTAAGAACGTACTGCGCATGTGCACAGACTTCGAACACAGGGACCTGAAAGACGATGCAACCGGCAGGGTCAACCCTCGGCCAAGGCTTGGAGAGAGCCTATGTAGGGTACAGCAGATTCCTTACCTTGCCCAGGAGGTCCTCCAGGCTGTGAGCCATGATGCCTTTGCGAACTTTCCGATCTGCCGTGCTAACTCGGCAGGGCCTCGCCCTGGGGGCTTCCCGCCTGGGCTTAGACACCAGCTGTTGGGTCACCACTGCAGTGCTCACTGCCACATGCCTGGGAACACCAGTTTGAACATCAGAAGACCTGCCTGCTGCCTCCAGGGCTGCCCACGGCTGACCCAACCAATCAGGGCAGCCCTTCCGAAGATACATCTTCAATTTGGGTGGGCAGGAAAATCAGCAGGCTCATTCCAGTGCCTTTGAGTGGAGCCTAGGGAGTTAAGTATCTAACAAGTCCCCAAAGCCCTGTCAGGGTGGCTCGGACCAGCCACATTCCCTTGTGGATAGCTCTGCTTCTCTGGCCTTGGTCACCTTGCCTGTGAAGGGGAGTGAAATTGCGGCCCCCTGTAGAGTATCTGGGCACTCTGAAGTACGCAGGGTAGAAAGAAAGGAGTAGGAGGATCTGCGTCTGGGATTTCCTGGGCTCAAATTCAAAGTTTGCCTGTGCTACAGATTTGCTGGTGACAGAAAACACAACCTGTGACTCAGTTTCCTATCTATTGACTTGGCATATAGCCCCCACGTTCCAGAGTAGGACTGAGGCTCCTGGGAGATCAGGAATGAAGGCGCCCAGGGCCAAGCCCTTTCTACTCCAGATGTGACAGAACTGTGGCGGTGACAGAACTGTGGCGGTGGCAGGGAGAGCGAAAGATGGGAACTTGTCCAGACAGCAAGGTCGTGGGTTCTCCTCTAGGCCTCCTGAATCATATCTGCGGGCTTACTTTAGGATTTTGTTGTTTTGTTTTAATGGGCTCTTTGCTTGTTTGTTTTTGAGATAGCATCTTGATCTGTAGCCCTGGAACTTACTTTTTTTTCTTTTTCTTTTTTGGACTTGAAATTTTCTATGCAGACCCGACTGTCCCCAAACTCAGCAAGATCCGCATGCTTCTGCTTCCCAAGTCCCAGGATTCAAAGTGTATGCCACCATGCCTGGCTATATCTGTGTTTCAACTAGTCACCCACGTGATTTTTCCTTTCTTTTTCTTTCTCCTCCTTCTTTTTCTCTCTTCTTCTTCTTCCTCCTCCTCCTCCTCCTCCTCCTCTTCCTCTCCTCCTCCTCCTCCTCCTTCTCCTCCTTCTCCTTCTTCTTCTGATAGGATGACCTATGTAGCCCTGACTGATCCGAAACTTGCTGTGTCCACTATAGGCTAGCCTCAAACTCACAAAGATCTGCCTGCTTCTGCCTCCTGAGTGCTGGGATTAAAAGCATGTACCACCACATCCATCTCCTACATGGTTTTTATACAAACTAAAGGTTTTGAAGTTCTAACAGATGGCTCCCCAGGTTCCCCCTTTCTTTCCATCCCTGGCTCTCCTTACCTGGACAGTGACTTGGGGTACAGAAGGCTGAGAGACTTCATGGCGTAGTCCATCCTTGTGAGCTGAATTGTGTTGGACCTGGATCGGAGGCAGAAAACCATCTGGTTAGAGTGGGAAGGATGGGAGAGGGTCCCTCTCTTTCTTTCTTTGACCCACTGCATCCCCAACCCCCACCCAGCAGCCCTCTGCTCCAGTCTTTCACCCTACCCTCCATTTCCCTGAATCCATACCAACTACAGCTGCGCCAGCGTCTACCACCCCCACTGCTTCCTCGGCTGCTCCCAGCCCCAGCCCAACTCACTCCATGTTTCTCTGTCCCAAGCTCTGGCTATACTGAGCAGAGGAGTCCAAGCCAGGGCTGAAGAGGCCCTCACTGCTTTGTCCCTTCCCCGGGGGCAGAGTCCACGCTCTGCTGGCAGCGGGTGAGTCACCCCACCTCATGCTGGGAGAGACCTGAAAGTCACCCATCCTCCAGAAACTCCACAGGCAGTCAGGCCTTGGAGAGCCTGCTCTAACCATGGGCCCTTGAGCAATAAAGCCCTCCTGAGGCCTAGCCCTGGCCAACAGAACTCTCTGTCATGTTAAAGACTGTCTAGGTTTGTGCTCTTCGATACCATAGCTGTTACCCACACTGAATCCTTGGCACCGTAACCAATGTGGCAAAGGAGTTGACGCTGTACTTCTACTGAGCCTTAACTAATTTAGTTAGATAACTGCCGTGGTTTCTAGCGGGGTAGTCCTGGGCTCATGTGCCTCTGCTTTTCCTTCTATATTGCTGCTCTCTGGTTCTTGCCTGCTGCTTATCTCAAACCCAGAGCTCAACGTAAGCTACCGAGAAGCCCCAGCTCCCTGCTGCCAACTCAGGAAAGCCTCTTCTGGTTGCTCACAGAATGACCCCTCTACCCTGCCCTTCTCTGTCTATTTCTGCTGTAGCTCCTGGGTCCCCGCTGCCCCTATCTTCAAGGCCTTAGCCCAGGGAGCGAGTCTGAATGCCAGGAGTGGGCAGACATGGGTCCCTGCCTCCTCAGACAAGTAAAACCATTCTTCCCTTCTGATAACTCGGATTCTCCCCAGGTCAACCCTACAGAGTCAGAGTCCCCTCACCCCCATCTGATGCTACCCAAGCGCTCTTGTTCAGTCCAGTTTCTTATACCCTACCCCTCACACAGCTCCACCAAACCCCCTCACCTGCTGTCTGGTAGCCAAATACCCCAGCTCCTCTCCTCCCCCTCACCTCCTAGCCTCCTGGTAATACTGCGTGGCCAGGCACAGCCCAGGCCTCCCTCCATTTTATTTCCGTGTCCCGTGAAACCACTCCCCTGGCCCCCAGCCCCAGCTAGGGAAAAGAGCATGGGGAATGAATTTGAAACCCTCCCCTAGGGATTTCAAGTCAGACTGACTTCCAGAAAGCCCCGAAAGGGGGAAGAAGGCATGTTTCGAAAGCGCTGGAAGAAAGAGGTACTGCCCGGGACATGGTACCAGGCAAGAGGGCACAGGAAGCAACAGATGCGGACTGTGGTCTGTGTTCTACCCCCACACCTGCTATTCATGCTCACATGAATTGCCTTCTGTCAGCCCTGATTTCCTCCTCTGCATAAGGAATAGCACTTCTGTTGAAGCCAGGTACAGAGGCTCAGAGCTGTAATAGCAGCTCTTGGTAGACCGAGGCATGCAAAGAGAGAACCATGAGTTTGAAGCTAGCCTGGGCTATTGAGTGAAGGCCTGTCTCAAAAACAAAAATATACACATCATGAAAACTTTTGCAACTTAGGCACTCAATAGATAGAAGTGATTGTTATTGATAACATAGTATTGCAATATATAGAAACAGAGATTAGAACAAGGTGAAATATGTAATGTTAAAATAAGATATCTAAATATCTTGCCAGGAGAGGTAGCTCATGCCTGTAATGACTATAATCCCACCAAGCACTTGGGAAGCCAAGGCAGGGAGACTGCTGTGAGTGAAACCGGCCTGGGCTACAGGGAGTTTATAGGCCAGCCTGGGCTACAGAGTAACAATCTAGCAAGGGAAGGGAGTGGAAAATCACACATCTTGGGTATAGTGAAGTACATGACT
>NW_004949099.1:27365748-27366735 GCF_000317375.1 Microtus ochrogaster
CACACACTTAATAAATAAAAATCTCTACATCAAAACCTCTACAAGAAACATTCACATCATTTCTGGAGAGATGTCTCAGCGGTCAAGAGCACTGGCTTCTCTTCCAGAGGATTCAGGTTCTGTTACCAGCACCCACATGATCATTTATAACTCTAGTTCCAGGGGATCTGATGCCCTCTTCAGGCCTCTGTGGGCACCGCATACATCTGGTGCAAAGACATAGACACAGGGGAAACACTATACACATAAAAATAAATCTTCAAAAAGTCTAGCAATCAGAGAGACAGAAAAGGAAATTTATTCAGTGTGACCACACCAGGAAAAGTGAAAAGATCAGCCTCTTAAGTACCAGTTTTTGGGGTGCAGATGGCAGCTCTAGGATTCCACAGGAGAAGAACAAAAAAAAACCGGGACAACCGGAGATGGTAGCCCTGCCTCCCAGCGTTTGGGAGGCAGAGGCAGGGGAATCTCTGTGAGTTTGAAGCCAGCCTGAATAACATGGTGGATTCCAGGCTAGCAAAAGCTACAGAATAAGGCACTATCTCAAAAATTAAAACAAAATGGGGGGGGGGGAGAATAAATATGTACAACCAAGCTGTCTTGTTCAAACTATTCTAATGGGCTGCTACCTCCAGTCTGGAATATGGGTCCTGTGGTTGCTAGGGAGTGGATTGCCTCCCAAGCCGACTGTTTCTGGTTTTGGGGACAAGCTGAAAAGGAAACAGACCGAGAAGGAAATCAGAGCAGAGGGGCTGAATCAGAATGAGGATTGTGTCTTCCTTCAGGTTTAGGGCAACCACCAGAGACTGCAGTGGTTTGGAACCAGATGTGGCAACGGCTTAGTGCTGGCAACCTGTAATGTTTCTACAGACCCTTTTTATATCTATTTTATTTTATTTTATTTTATTTTTGGTTTTTCGAGACAGGGTTTCTCTGTAGCTTTGGAGCCTGTCCTGGAACTCCCTTTGTAGACCAGGCTGGCCTCGA
>NW_004949099.1:27367036-27367514 GCF_000317375.1 Microtus ochrogaster
CTATTTTATTTTTAAAAGAGTTCTTTTATTTGTGTATGAATATTTGCATCTATGTATGTGGACCACATGCATGCAGTGCCTGTGGAGGCCAGAAGAGGGCGACAGATCCCCTGAAACAAGGGGTTGCCGGTTATATGGTGCTGAGAACTGAGCTTCCTTCCTCTAGGAGAGCAACAGGTACTGTTAACCACTGAGCCGTCTCTCCGGCCCTTGCCCACCCCTTTCTATGTGTGTACTTATGTGAGTGGGGTCATGTGCGCATATGTGGAGGTCAGATGACTGTTTGCTGAAGTTGGTTCTCTCCTTCCACCCTGCAGGTCCTAGGGATAAAACCCAGGCTGAGAGCATTTCCCTGTACCTGCAGAGTCATCTCCTGGGCTTTGTCCCAGTAAACCTTGAAAATGTCTTTCCTACCTCTGGTATCTTCATCTTTAAAGGGGAAGGACAAAGCTCCAGGTACAATGAGTGGAAACAGGCC
>NW_004949099.1:27377548-27397627 GCF_000317375.1 Microtus ochrogaster
GATAGATAGATAGATAGATGATAGATGGTAGATGATAGTCGATATCTCTCTGTGTTGCCTATGCTGACCTCAAACTCATGCTTCAGCTTTCTAAATGGTGGGATTACAGACATGCACTATCATGCCCAGCCCAACTATTTGTTTGCATAGGTGTTTGGCCTGCTTGCAGGACTGCACACCATGTGTATGCAGTACTCACCTCGGCCAGAAGAGGGTGCCAGACAGCCTGGAATTGGAATTTCAGTCCAGTGTGGGTGTTAATCGCCAAACCCAAGGGGGCTGGAGAGGGATCAGTGGTTAAGAGAGCTTGTTCTTACAGAGGACCCTGTTTCGTTTCCTGGATCTTACGTGGTAGCTCAGAAAGGAACTCCAGTTCCAGAGGATTTGACACCCTCTCCTGGCCTTCTCTGGTTCCAGGCATGCATCAGGTACTCGGACATATACACGCCCTGCATGGTGACAAGCCCTCTGTGAGTTCAAGGCTGACCTACATAGTGAATTCTAGAACAGCAGGTGCTTTTAACCACTGACTCACCTCTCCACCCCCCTCCCCCTTTAAAAGACAGTTTCCCACATAGCCCAGGTTGACCTCTTAACTCCTCATCCTCCTGCCGCAGGGTGCCACTCAGTTTAGATCCTGCCATTATGGATAGAGCTGCAGTGGAGAAGAACTGCTTCAGTGCTTCCTCAGCCTCTGAGTGTCGCCTTTCGACACAGAAGCTTCGGGAGTCTGACATCTCTGCTCTGGACCCTAACCTCATGGTTGTCCGGAGC
Organism: Microtus ochrogaster; assembly: GCF_000317375.1. Lineage (NCBI taxonomy): Eukaryota > Metazoa > Chordata > Mammalia > Rodentia > Cricetidae > Microtus > Microtus ochrogaster. The sequence goes on from NW_004949099.1 coordinate 27,378,323, forward strand.
TGCAAGAAGTGTAAGCGCACAACCAGTCACTGACAATTAGTCAAAGATGCTAAATCTAGATCGGCATAGAGTTTAAGACTATAATCACGCCTTGGGAGACGGAAGCAAAAAGACTGTCAAGAGTTCGAGGCCATCCTCAACACAGGAGACCCTGTCTCAAGAATAGGAACTTAGGGTCTAGGCTCAGCGGTTAAGAGCCCAAAAGATCTGGGTTCAAATCCCAGCACTCACACCGTAGCTAACAATAGTCTACCTTACATCCTTTTCCAGTCTCTCCTGGCACAAGAGACACACGTGGTGAATATACATATATATGTGTGTGTGTATCGACAAAACACACATATGCAAAGAGATAAATAATTTTTAAAATGTTTTATAATCAAGTAAAAGTGCAAATTCTAGGGACTAAATTAATTCCTCAACCGTCCTACTCCGATAGGAGCAAGACTGGTTAGAAAGACCAAGGACGCATGCGCGGAGGAGAAACCACAGAGTCTGTCCTTCCGGGATAGAGAGGCCGGAAGTTCTCACCACGCCGGGTGGTGGAAGCGTCCAGCGGCGGCGAGAACGGGGTCCGCTGGGGGTTTGACTGTGTCGGTGAGGCAGACGGTCGGCGTCAGCGGCCTGGGCTTCGGTTCTGCACGATGGCGTCTCGGGCAGGCCCGCGAGCGGCCGGCACCGACGGCAGCGACTTTCAGCACCGGGAGCGCGTCGCCGTGCACTACCAGATGAGGTATGAGGTGAGCCAGGAGCACCGAGGCCTTCCCCGGGAGGAGCCCGCGGGTCCCGGGAAGCGACGCCAGCGACCCTCACAGCGTCGCTCCCTCCGCCAACTGTCGTGTGCCACCGGGTCCGCTGCTCCGGCGACCTCCTCGGGTCTGTTTACAGGCCGGGGAAGCCCAGTGGCCCGCCTTGGCCTGCCTTATGCTTTGAGGGGATCCTGGCTGCACAGGCTCCTCGAGGCTGCTGGCCCCTCTGTGTGTCCTTGGGAAAGTCATTTTTCTTTGTCAAATCGAGAATCGAGTTCCCACAGTGTAGAGCTTAGGCTGGTCTCGAACTCACGGCCTTCGCTCCTCAGCCTCCCGAGTGATGGGATTTCAGGAATACACCTGGTCTAAAAACGATTTTTTTAAATAAAGAAAACGTGTGTGTGTTTGTGTGTGTGTGTGTGTGTGAGTGTGAGAGAGAGAGAGAGAGAGAGAGAGAGAGAGAGAGAGAGAGAGAGAGAGAGAGAGAGAGAGAGTTGGATCCCTCGGGACTGGAGTTACAGACGTGTATGAATCCAGCTGAGGTGGGTACTCAGAACCAAACCCAGAAGGATGGCAAGCCATCTTTCTCAGCACAGCTCCGAAGCGATTTGGTGAGGTAAAGTCTTGGTATGTAGTCCAGGCTAGCTTCCAGGAGCAGCAGCCAGTGCTCTGAACCACTGAGCCATCTCTCCTGCCCCCAGGCAAGTTATTACTAACGGAGCCTCATTTCCCTCATCTTCAGAGGGAGAAAAAATCTTACACTTTTTAGGTTTTCATTTGGAAGTAGCAAATCGTTAGTGTAAAGGGGGAGCACAAAAAATACCACATGGCAGCTGCCAGATTGTAGGTCTCTTGGGTGGGTGTGGGTGGTAAAAGGTGTCCCTGTCTAGCCCAAGTTTCAGCATGTCCGTGTAAGGATGTCTTTCTACGTTCCCTATCGGTTTGATGAATCCTTGTTGGCCATCTGTCTTTCCTGCATTGTCTTAGGCACTGAAACATTAACAGTGAGCAAAAACAGACCTGGTATTTGCTTTCAAGTTACTCCCCCCCCTTTTTTTTTCTTTTTATTTTTTTTACCAGGTTATACTTTCAATAAAGGTTTTGGGTTTTTTTATTTTTGCTTTTGCTTTATTTTTAAGGATTAGGGGAGCCAGGGATGTGAAACACTGGGCTGTCTCTTCAGAGGGAGGAGATGTAGAACCTGTTTCCTACCCAGAAGGCTGGCAGCATGCATGGTTCACAGCCTGGTAGCCTTTGGGCTATGTGGCAGAGATCATACCAGATCCTGCCCTAGGCTTTCATCATGAGTTTGTCACTCTATAGAGGACATCTTTGTTTGTTTATTTTTGGTTTTTCAAGACAGGGTTTCTCTGTGTAGTCCGTGGCTGTCCTGGAACTTGCTCTGTGGACCAGGCTGGCCTCAAACTTAGAGCTCTGCCTTACTCTGCCTCCCGAGTGTTGGATTTAAAAATGGGCATCATCACTGCCCTATAGACCTGTCTTTATGAAAGATGTCACGTGTACTTTACAAAGAGTTTCGATGTAGTCATATCTTAAGCTTTATTTTGCACATGAGATTATCACCAGGAAATTTTTCATCAAATTGTGCTGTGCTTTAATATTCATAAATTCAACTACTCGGGGTCAGACTCCTGAAGTTTGCACCCACACCAGGTACTGAGTTGTGCTGAACTGAGCTACCTTCCTGCCTCCTGCAGATTCTTAGCTCTGCTGGCGGTGGTTGAAGACAGCCCCTTGTTGGCTCAGCTGTTAAGAGCACTTGCTGTTTTTGCAGAGAGTCTAAATTCAGTTCCCAGTACCCATGTTAGGAAGCTCACATCCAGCCACCTGTAACTCCAGTGCCAGGGGCTCTGATGCCCACTTCTGGCCTCCCAGCAGCACAGGGGTGCATGTGGTGCAGACACAGAAGGTACATTTTAAAAGAGAAACAGAAAAGCCCAACTGGATCCTACCTTCAAGGAGCTTGAATGCCAGAAGGGATTTTTTTCCTTTTCTTCTTATTGCCCACATTTCCTAGAATGAATTTTTTTCTTTAAATCCATTGAATTCTTCTGTTGGGTCTTTGCCCTTTCTGTACGGAAGGATGACAAGCTCTTTGGACCTTTGTTTCTCAACTTTAGGCCCCTGCCTAATGGGTGCCTCATAACCAAGCTCTTGTTTTGTGAGCAGGAACCTTGCTCTTGAAGCTGTGAGAAGGGTAACAGCTGAGACCTGAGAGGATTAGACTAAGAGAGACGTGCTTCCTTCACATGCAGACTGTGGCTGGAGAAATGGGGAGCCCAGCCCCCTCCTGGCCTTTGTGATGGAAGCCTCCTTCCTTCCTTCCTTCCTTCCTTCCTTCCTTCCTTCCTTCCTTCCTTCCCTCCCTCCCTCCCTCCCTCCCTCCCTCCCTCCCTCCCTCGTTTGTTTGTTTTTCGAATCAGGGTTTCTCTGTGTAACAGCACTGGCTGTCCTGGAACTCACTTTGTAGACCAAGCTGGGCTCAAACTCATAGAGATCCACCTGCTTCTGCCTCCTGAGTGCTGGGATTAAAAGCCTGCGCCACCATCGCCTGGCACAAAACCATCTTTCTTACCACAGCTCAGAATTCTTGTCATGGTTTGAGATAGTGTCTTGGTATGTGATCCAGGCCAACTTGTCATTTGAGATCCTCCTGCCTCAGCCTCCCAGGTGCCTTTACTGTTCTTTAGTTCACAGTCTTCATGGCTGTCTGTTACTACCTCTCCCTTGTGTCTTGCCACTTGATTTCCTGAAACACAAATACTTAAATGCTTATGCCTTCGTGCCTGCGTGTTTCTGCCTCTGCAAAACATAGAGTGCCCACCTCCACTGATCTTAGAACCTCAGCTGAATAGCTCTTTCCTCTAGATAGCCTGCTCTAGGAGTCCATCTCATACTAAATTGGTTCCTCCCTGGGACATCTTGGGCTTATATGTATTTACTTGAACTTTATACTTCATTTTGCCCAGCCTCTGTTAGAGGCTGTGTCATTCAGATTGTAGCCATGTGTCCAGTACAGGTGCCTGGAATATAGTTGGTGGTCAGAGCAATTTGAATGAAAATTGTTTCTCCCTCTCTTCTGCCTTACAGTGTGACGCTCAAGTCTGAAATCAAGAAGCTGATCTACGTGCATCTGGTCATATGGCTGCTGTTGGTTGCCAAGATGAGTGTGGGACACCTGAGGCTCTTGTCACATGATCAAGTGGCTATGCCCTATCAGTGGGAATACCCTTATTTATTGAGCATTGTGCCCTCTCTCTTGGGCCTTCTCTCCTTCCCTCGAAACAACATCAGCTACCTGGTGCTGTCCATGATCAGCATGGGGCTCTTCTCCATCGCTCCCCTCATTTACGGCAGCATGGAGATGTTTCCTGCGGCACAGCAACTCTACCGCCATGGCAAGGCCTACCGCTTCCTGTTTGGCTTCTCTGCTGTCTCCGTCATGTACCTGGTGTTGGTACTGGCAGTCCAAGTTCATGCCTGGCAACTGTACTACAGCAAGAAACTCTTGGACTCTTGGTTCACCAGCACACAGGAGAAGAAACGTAAATGAAGCTTGCCTGAGGACTTCTGATGGGTAAACCCTGGGTCTCCTATTGAGCAGCATGAAGGGGGCTGTTCAGAATCTCCATAACTGGGGCATCTGTAATGCTGGCCCCGCTTGCACACAAGGCTCAAACTTTGGCCTTGAGTTCTGTGACCATCGGTTGAGGTGACGAAGCTGTAGCGTTTAATTTATTCTTGACTAGCTACAGCTGGGTGACCGATGTGGCACACTTAGACTGGTTGAAGTTCAGGCACTTCAGGGTCTGGTTTTTCCAGACTGAGCCTTATCCTTGACTTCTCTTGGTCATATTCCCTACTCTATCCATCACCTCCTCACCACCAATACTAGAAGAGATCTGGAATAAATCAGTACATGAGATTCTACTTAATCTGTGGGTCATGGGCCAGGCAACATATGGGAAGTTGTTCCCCTACAGACTGCTCTGTTCACTGCAAACCATTTTCATTAAAAAGAACCTCAATAAAGTTAAGACTGTCCTGTGCCTTGTGTTTGAGATTTGATTGAATTTCAAAATTGTATTGCTTTAGAGGCATTAGATATTATGAAAGGAGCAGATGTTTCCTAAGGAACATAGGACTGTCACTGGAGGAGAGGAAGTATACAGCCCAAGTCAGCAGCGGCCCTGTGGCTCTTTGTGAGAACACCCTTGGGATGTCACTGGAGGAATGGTCAGAGGTTAAGAGCACTTGCTGCTCTTACAGAGGTCACAGGTCCAGTTCTCAGCACCCACATGGTGGCTTAAAACCTTTTGTAACAACTATTCAAAAGGGATTTGATGTCCTCTTCTTGTCTCCAGACGAACTAGGCAAGCATGAGGTACGAAGACAAGCATGCAGACAAAACACTTATACACAGAAAGTAAGGGTTTGTTTTTAAGACATGGTTTCCCATCGTAGCCGTGGATGTACTGAACTCACTATGTCCATTGTCTACCAAGTGTAGGGATTATAAAGGTGTGTGTCACCTACCTAGCAATGTGTGTGTGCCAGGGCCAGACACTTAATCTCCACCTGTCAAGCAGCTTGTTTTGGCTCGAGTTAATTCTTTCTTTTGTTTTTTGTTTTGGATTTTTTTGTTGTTGTTCCTTTGTTTTTTTCTTGGTTTTTTGAGACAGGGTTTCTTTGTGTAACTTTGGAGCCTACTTAACTCTGTAGACCAGGCTGGCCTCGAACTCACAGAGATCTGTCTGTATCTGCCTTCCAAGTGCTGGGATTAAAGATTTGTGCCACCACTGACTGGCTCTTTTGTTTTAGACAGGGTTCCTCTGTCACTCTGCCTGACCTATAACTCACTCGGTAGAACAGGCTGACATCAAACTCATATCCTCTGCCTCCCAAGTGCTGGGATTAAAGGCATGTGCCACCACCACCCAGCTGGGTTGTGAGCTTTCTATTTGGTTATTTATGTTTATTAGTCCTTTATGTGTCTAAAATTGCCTAATAGCATCCAAAAGATTTTTTTTTTCTCCAAGACAGGGTTTCTCTGTGTAACAGCCCTAGCTGTCCTGGAACTAGCTCTGTAGACCAGGCTGACCTCAGAGATTCACCTACATCTGCCTCCTCAGTGCTTGTTGGGGCTATAGTTTTCTACTAAATGACAAATAACCTGGGGTAAAGTAAGAAGAAAGGGGCTTGGGTTCTTTTGACTTTTTAGCTTTCTGCACATGGTTCCTTGGCCTGCTTGTTCGGGAGAATGTGCAAAAGAAGCTGCTAACCCTATGGAAGCCAGAAAAGGTGAGATTCCAATATCGCCGCTGCTAAGGGCATACCTCCAGTGATCTGACTTCCTTCCTCTCCGCCCCTCCTAAAGCTTCCTTCACCTCCAAAAATGCTAAGGACTAGCAATAGTACATGGGTCACACCTAGAAGTTAACAGTAAGTAGGGCAGGAAGGGTGTGGGTCCCTTTGCACTGGGCTGTATCATTCTTAGACGATGCTCACATCTATAACTGGAGGTCTGGCCTCTACAGTTGCCATTTTTTTGTTGTGGAAATGCATTGCTTGTATGGTCTGCAGAGCTAATTCCTCCAGATGTCCTACTGATTCTTTCTTTTGGGGGATGAGTAGTCCTGGCTGTCTGGAAGAGATAAGCTTGCTGAGTGCTGGAACTAAAGGCATGTGCCACCATGCCCAGCTCCTACTGATCTTTTTAAAGATAACTTCTTGTTCTGCCTCCAGCCTGTTGCTGCTCCTAGGCCCTGTGTTGCCATGAACACAGCTCTGTATCATCCTCTACCCCTCAAACTTCGAGTCCTTGAGCACTCCCTGTACACACTGCCTATTCGGTGAACCTACTATAACCTTGATAAGTTCTCCTTAACTTATCTCCTCAGCTTAACACTTAAAACTTTCTCTACTTAAGGTAGGTTTCTCAGTGGTAAAGTGCTCTTCTAGCATGCACCCAGCCCTGGGTTTGATTTCCTAGCACCAGCAAATAGAAACATACCGTTTCTACTCTTACATTCCTTTATTAATCTTTAAAATGCTGCTTATATGAAAATTCTGGAGTCTTCCAATTCTCAATTTGAAGAACAACTTTAATTATTTTCACTTTATTTCTTTATTATTTTTTAATGAGACAGCCCAGAATGACCTTAAACTATATAGCTGACAATGACTTTGAACTCCTGATACCTTTGTCTCCACTTCCTAAGTGCTGGGATTATAAGCATGTGTAGATAGAATTTTCTGTCCCCTCTGGTCCCACAGCCATTGAGTCTCTGTCTTTCCCTTGCCCAGAATTCTCTTAGTCTGGTTGTGCAGTCACCAACCAGCCAGATGCAGATGAAGCAAGACGAGAATGCCTCACTTACAGAAGTAGCCAGACAGGAAGTATAGGCAGGGCAACCAGACTAAGAATTCTGGGAAGAGGAAAGGCAGAGACGCAATCGTCAGCCAGACATAGGTGAAGCAAGATGAGAATGCCTCACTGAGTAAAGGTACCAAGCCACGTGGCTAACATAGAAAAGAATTATAGGTTAATTAAAGTTGTAAGAGCTAGTTAGTAATAAGCCTGAGCTAACAGACCAAATAGTTTATAATTAATATAAGCCTCTGTGTGTTTCTTTGGGACTGAATGGCTGCGGGACTGTGTAGGACAGAAACTTCTGCCTACAGGCCTGCACCATTACACCTTGTTTTATTGACAGAATTGCTAGTTTGCATGCCTTCTGTTCCCTTGCTCACTAGTGTTCACTCTGAGCTTATTGAATGAATTGACTTGCCCTTTTGTGGAACAAAGTCTGTATTTCACATAGCGCATAACTGGACTGAAGCAGGAGGAAGCCCATGGACCAGGGAGTTTGCCAGGAGCTCAGCTGGGGTGCACATTGCTCGTTTCCAAACAACTGCACACCAGTTTGTTGTTCTGTGTCTAGAATTCTGTTTTCTAGTCTTTTCCTATCACTTTTTTCTGCCTCATTATACTGTTCACAAATGAGTCCTCTTGATTTAGTGGGAAGAATGCTGTTCGGGTTAGATAATTCAGCTGGATATGGTGGTATATGTCTGTAATCCCAACCTTTGGGAGGTTGAGGCAGGAGGAATACTGAGTTTGAGGCCAGCCTGATGAAACCCTATCTCAAAAAACGAGATTGGAGTTAAAGTATCAATCATAGGACTAAGATCAACCTTGCCTGTTTCCTAGGTTGTATTAAAGCTCCAATAGGCAAAGTATTATGAAGACATTTTAAATTTTTTTTTTTTTTTTTTGGAGATTTGGTTTCTCTGTGTAACAACCCTAGCTGTTCTGGAATTCACTCTAGACCAGGCTGGCTTTGAACTCACAGAAATAGATCTACCTCTGCCTCCTGAGTGCTGGGGTTAAAGGCGTGCGCCACCACCGCCCGGCCATTTTCTCTGTGGCTTTGGAGCCTGTCCTAGAACTAGCTCTGTAGACCAGGCTGGTCTCGAACTCACAGAGATCCGCCTGCCTCTGCCTCCCAAGTGCTGGGATTAAAGGCGTGCGCCACCGTCGCCCGGCCATTTTATGTACTCTTAACACCGTATGGATGTCAAAAGTTGTGGTGGCCACCTGGTCTTTACAGCAAGACAAGAGTGAAGTCATTGGAGAACCCTTTGAGAGATGGTCTAAACCCCAAGAAAGCTTGTGTACTATAAGCAGTGGTTATTAGGCTGAGATTTTAGCCAGGGATCTTACTATCTTTTGTTTATACACTTGATTGCTATCCTAGGGACTAAGTAGGGCCTCATACTTACTAGGCAAGTGTTCTCTCAGCTGAGCTGCCACGAGCGCAGCTCCCTGGGCCACAGACTTTGACCTTAACTAAATCACTCTCCTGCTTCCTTATTTCTCTCCTTATGAAGTTAAGCAAATCTCACTTATCTGCCTCACAGGGTGTTTAGAGGGATCAACTATGGCTGTTGCTTTGTGAACTAGAAGTAGATAAGCTACTTGGATGAAATGTATCCTGACTGATGCTCACTCATCCGTGGAGCACCTGCTTCCCGACAGTCACTGCTAGGCACCGGAGAAGAACAAACGGTTCTCTCCATCTTTCTTCCTTCAGCACTAGGGTCGAACCCAGAGCCTTACAGACACTAAGCAAGTGCCCTGCCACTGCGTTTATCCCCAGTTCTCTTTTTATTTCCTTTTAAAAATAGTGTTTATTATACTGGATGGTGGTGGCACACATCTTTAATCCCAGCACTTGGGAGGCAGAGGCAGGCAAATCTCTTGTGAGTTCAAGGCCAGCCTGGTCTGTAGAGTGACTTCCGGGACAGTCAGGGCTATGCAACGAAACCCTGTCTCAAAAAACAAACAAGTAAAAAAGCAAAACAACAAGAAATTATGAAAGCAAAAGCAAGAGGATACTTGTAGGATCCTAGGTAGATTGGGGACTTCAGATGTGGGCCAAATGGTTTAGAAATGACCAAAAGAAGGCTGCGGTCATGTTTCTGAAGGGTGGTCCAGACTGAATCTCAGAAGGACAAATTGTTAGAGCTAGGATGTAGCTCTGTCGGTAGAGATGCTAGCACAAAATCCTGGATTCAGCCTCCAGCACCGCAGAAACTGGATATGGTGGTTCATGTCAGTAATCTCAGCCCTTGGGAAGTGGAGATAGGAGGATCAGGAGTTTAAGGACATCCTTGGGCTCCCCAGAATTTCAGGCCATCCTACTGATAATCATGGGACTGGAGAGGTGACGCAGTGTGTAAATGCTGCTGCGTTAGCATGAGGACTTGAGTTCTTGTCCCCAGCACTGACATAACACCAGGCCATAGCAGAATATACTCGTAGTACTAGCATTGAGTAGAGAAGACAGGCAGATCCTAGGGCCTTGTTGCCCCACCAGCCTAGCTGAAACAAGCTGTACGCTCAGGAAGACACCGTGGTGTCAGCCTCTGGCCTCCACATCAGCCTGCATGGGCAAGTGCACCCGCCCGCCTATGCATACAATACACACACATGTACACTAGCGCGCACTCGCACGCACACACACACCTCTAAAATTTTTTCCTAGTTAATTTAAAAAGGAAAGACAATAGCAATACCAAGAGGCCCTGACCCCGTGGACGTGCCCCACGCTTTCCTTCCATCGCGGGCTTTGCCAAGGGGAGGGCTGACGCAGCTCACGTGCTTCATGAGTGAGAGGAAGCCGTGAGATGATGGGGAGGGTCCCCACAAAGCCTGGAGCCTTGTCAGCCTCTTTCCTGCACCGGAAACCGCAGGAAACCAGGTCAGAGCATGGGGCTGCTCCCTCTGCTCCAGAGCTCAGCCATCAGTTCTGGGGCTTCCTGAGCAAAGCCATATTATTTAGTTAGTCCTTGAAACTGGAAACTACTTTGGAGTCGGGAAGAGTTGGAAAAGGCTAATGAGCTAAAGAAAGCTGGGCTTTTTTTTTTTTTAAAAAAAGCCAGCCAGATGGGGAGCCAGGTGGGGATCCAGAGTGCATATGGGGACATATGTAAACATGTGTTATTTAATGTTTACTTATTTTTTGGCCTGGCTTTAAATAATGGACCAATTACTTCTTTATCTTCAGCATTCAGTGTAGATAAGTGCAGAATAGTTAATTCTCAAAATCAAAGATGTGTAACTGTCTATGGCAGACTCAAGTTCTAGAGCAAACTAATGGGTGTGTCGGATCTGCAGTGTCTGAGGAGTAGGAGGGGTTAAGAAACCGGTGCATCTCCACAGCAGGGTGCTGGTCCCTTTCCTATTAACTCTCCACCACACCAGGAGTCTCTGGGATGGGAGAGCAGTACCGCTTTCTACAGAACAGTAAACCAGTGAGCAAGCCTTGATCAGTGCCCTGGCTCAGGGGAAGGAATGTGACCTAGCCTGCTGGTTAGGAGAGAGGAGGAGCTTCAGGGCAGGGTGGATCCCGGGCAGGGCTAGGTGAGAGCGCCTGCTGGTACCCTGTGCTCCTCACAACTCCAGGGCCAGGCCCTGCTGCCCTCCTGCAGACAACAAAGCCATGGTCTCTGTGTCCTGATCCTGCCGAAGCTCATGGGGAGCTCCAGATCGGCAGCCTTGTTTCTGCCTCTCCTGCTGCTGCTCTTCAGCCTGTCTGCGGCTGCTGAGGTTGACTGTCCCTACCTGCCACGCCGCCGGATCAGCCGCTGTCTGCTGGCCCTCCGTGTGGTAAGGTCCTGCTGATAAGTGGGGGGGAAACTTGCTTGGCACAGGGTAGAACTCCCCATTCTCTCATGCCTGCCTTCTCCTACCTCTGAAATCCCTGTGCTCTGGTGGCGGCCTCATTGTGTTCCCGGTGTGGTCTTGAAGGGATTGGTAAGGTTCTGGTGTGCTGAGGTCCTTGGCAGCGTGGAACTGAGAAGAAAACAGCCGGCGTGGATGGACATCTGTGGGCCTCAGAACCAGATGATTGACACAGTTCAGGGAGAATGCTCCTTACGCAAGTCCCTTCTAATGATGCCTCTCTCCTTTCTCTTCCCGCTGGCCCTGTACCTTCAGGATAAGAGTTCCACCGGTGAGTCTTAGCTCTTGTTCTGCTTCACTTCCCCGTGCTCCCCTGAGTTCCCGGTCCCACTCAGCCATCCATGGCAATTTCGGTTCTAACCAGAGGTTCAGTGAGAAAAAGCGGAGGACCAGTCTAGATTTGCATTGTAATTCTCCCTCAGACTCTAGGAATACTCAGGCAATGTTCTTCACTCTGCCATTTGGCCATGGCCTCTGAGCACAGGAGCAGTGGACAAATGATCACGTGACAGGGACAGTGTTGCTTCCAGTCAATGGGGAGGATAAGATAAACGCCCTGGCTAACCTCTAGGCATTCTGTACAAGTTTTGGCTCTTCCTCTCACTGGCCCTTCACTTGATCAGGAAGAATACTCTTTCATACTTTATGGTACATTCTGCTTTATCAAGCTTTCCCCATTCATTATGTTACATGGTCCTTATAACAACCCCATTCTATGGAAGAGCAATCCGGCACCTGTCCAATAATTTACCCAAGCTTGTACTTGAATGTTTGTCAGAGCCCAGCCTTAAATCCAGTTTGGAGGAGATAGGCAGGACCTCCTTAGACCCTACCATTTTCCTTGTTCCTCTTTTTGTTTTGTTTCGAGGCAGGGTCTCACCGTGTAATACAAAGCCTCCATCCTTTATTTATTTATTTGTTTGTTTGTTTGTCTTTATTTTTTTTTGAGACAGGGTTTCTCTGTATAGGCCTGGCTGTCCTGGTACTCACTTTGTAGCCTAGATTGACCTCAAACTCAAACTCACAGAGATCCGCCTGCGTCTGCCTCCTGAGTGCTGGGATTAAAGGTGCAGCACCGCCGCGCAGCTGCCTCCGTCTTTAATCCTCCTGTCTCAGCCTCCCAAGGAGTGACTTACAGCCATGTGCCACTGTGCCGACTTCCCTTTCTGTCTTACACAGGAAGTTCTGCTCAAGCTCCCTGCCCTACCCTCCTAGCCACAAAGCCGTGGCCCTGGCCCTGCTGTTTGTGCCTGCATCTGATGTCCCGTCCTTCAGGTAGGAAGAGCAGCCTCCGAGCCGTTCTCAGAGGAGGTTTGGATTAGGGACAGCTGCAGAACCACAAGTGTCAGTTGTTATACTGGAACGCGTTTTTGTCCTGTTAACCTCAACAGGGACATGAGCATCCTAGGATAGCACATCATGACAGACATTCAGGGGACAGCTGTCTCTTTGTGGAGCTGCCACCTTTCATCTGGTACCAATTCCTGAAAGTTGTGTGTGCTAGGGACTTGCTATTGTTACTTTCCATCTGTAAAATGGGATGTCACTCTGCTGTTTCATCGTCTTACTCGGCACACACTGAACACACACTTTAAAACTAGCAGTTATGGGGGGATGGAAAGATAGCTCAGCAGTCACGAGTACTAGATGCTCTTGCGGAGGACCTAAGTTCAGTTCCCAGCACCCACGTCAGGCAGTTCCCAACTGTCTGTACGTCAGCTCCAAGGAATCTGAGGTTTCTGATCTCTCGAGCATCTGCACTCATTGTATGTACCTACACACAAATATACATGCACACACATGTAATTAATATAAGATAAAGTCACACCGTTAATCCCAGCACTCAGGAGGCAGAGGCAGGCAGATCTCTGTGTGTTCAAGACCAGCCTGGTCTACAGAGAAAATTCCAGGATTGGCTCCATAACTACTGGGAAACGCTGTCTTGAAAAACCAATAACAAATAAATAAAATAACATCACAAAAAAGTTAGTTTAAAATTTTTCACCATTAGAAATCATGCTACAGCTGGGCAGTGGTGGTGCACACCTGTACTCCAGTACTTGGGAGGCAGAGGCAGCCGGATCTCTGAGTTCCAGGACAGCCTGGGACACACAGAGAAGCCCTGTTTTAAAAAAAAAAAAGGTGCTATAATTAGCACCTACCTTTGTGGGAGGAGTGTGTGTTCTCTATTTAAATCATTCTTCTCTGATTTATTTATTTATTTATTTATTATACACTTTTCAAGATACAGTGCCAGATCTCATTACAGATGGTTGTGAGCCACCATATGGTTGCTGGGAATTGAACTCAGGACCTCTGGAAGAGCAACCAGTGCTCTTAACCTCTGAGCCATCTCTCCAGCCCTGTCTTATTTATTTTTTACATATTTTTCATTAGGGGTAGAGAGATGGTTCAGTTGTTAAGAGCACTGGCTGCTATTTCAGAGGATCTATATTTGGTTCCCAGCACCCACATGGTGGCTCACAGTTATCTGTAGCTCTGGTTCCAGGGAACCTCAGTAGGCACTGGGCATGCACATGGTGCATATACACATGTGCAGGCAAGGCACTCATACACATAAAATAAAATGAATAAACCTAAAGATTTTAAAAATAAATAAAATAGCTTTTATTTATTATTTGACGATCTCATACTTGCATACAATCCACCTCGATCATAGCTATCCACAGTTCCTCCCCCTTCCCTTGGGTAACTCCCAATGCATCATTGTTCCACATCGTGTCTTCTTTTTTTTTTAATATTTGTTTTATATGTATGAGTCTTTTGCCTGCTTGTATATATGTGTATTACATCCATATAGTACCCATGAAAACATCAAATCCCGGTAGCACTGGAGTTATAGATGGTTGCGAGCCACCATGCGGGTCCTCTAAGAACAGTGAGTGCTCTGAACTGCTCATCCATCTTTCCGCGCATGCACCTCACACACACATAGCCCTCAGCTTTTTTTTTTTAAATATTTATTTATTATGTATACACTATTCTGTCTGTGTGTATGCCTGCAGGCCAGAAGAGGGCGCCAGACCTCATTACAGATGGTTGTGAGCCACCATGTGGTTGCTGGGAATTGAACTCAGGACCTTTGGAAGAGTAGGCAATGCTCTTAACTGCTGAGCCATCTCTCCAGCCCCCAGCCCTCAGCTTTTTGAGACAGAGGTACACTGTGTAGTCCTGGCTCGCCTGGAACTTGCAGAGCAGACCAGGCTGGCCTCAAGATCAAGAGATCTGCCTGCCTCCGCCTTTCAATACAAATAGAAAACCATGTCTTGCTCTGTTTGTTTTGTAACTCACTGAGTCGAATCAGTGAGTCCAGTGCTGGAAAGCTGACTGAGCTCGCTGGCTCGGCCTGGTGCAGTCTCGTGCAGGTAACCACGGTTGCAGTGGGCTCATGAACATGACAGCCATGCCACATCTAGAGACCTCATTGCTCCTTCACATCCTCTGGCTCTCAAGTTCTTTCTGCTCCCTTTTCCGTGCTCACTGAGCCTGGAAGGGCCTTAATTCTTTTTTTTACTGAATCATAATTTTTGCCAACAAAGGAGCTCAATATCATTACTGTCCTTAATTTCTATTGACTTCTTACTCAACATTGGGTTGCATCTCCAGGTAGGACAGGGACCAAGAATTCCAAGGTAAGGGCTGAAGAGATGGCTCAGTGGTTGGGAGCAGTGGCTGCTCTTCCAGAGGACCCAGGTTCAATTCCCAGTACCCACATGGCAGCTCATGACTGTAACTCCTGTTCCAGGGGATCCAACATGCTCACACAGACATAGATGCTGTCAAAACACCAATGTACATAAAATATAAATAAATTAAAAAAAAAGAACTCCCAGGTAAGAAGGGTGTCTCCCTCCTACAGGCCTTCAGTGGGGCTGGTTCCCTCTCTTGGTGAAGAAATCTAAAGGTCCTCATAAGTTTGAATTCTACTGGAGGCACAGGACACCGGCCTCCTCCCAGGTACCTGCTATTCACAGCTCTCCTCTGGCCCGCAACTCCTTTCTTCCCTTATTTTGTTCTCCAGCTACAAGAGGGAGTTTGAGAATGGGGTGAATATACAGTAAGGGAAACTGAGGCCAAAGGAACCTGAACGATTTGCCTATGGTCTCTCAGGTTTCAAAGGCAGAACCAGAAAGCAGATGCCCTGGATCCTGGCTTAACATAGTGATGTCTACTATCTGTTCTCTACTTGCAGAGGAAGCTGCTAGGCAGCCTTTCCCTGTCTCATGGAGGCCATCGCATTTCCAGCCCCTCCCCAGCCGTCTCCCACAGAGGGCCACGCTCCAAAAGGACCCAGCCTTTGGACACAGAAGGAGCAGGGCATCTTCTTAGAGCAGGTTCACAGAAGCGTGGAGGTAGGCTTGACGCGCATCAGCAGGTGCTTTCAGCCTCACCTGAGCCAGGCTCACTGAGTCTTCCTTCTTCCTAGGACCTGACTTCTCCTTTGATTTGCTGCCTGAGGCACAGGCTATTAGGGTGACGCTTCCTCCAGGCCCAGAGGCTAGTGTGCGTCTCTGTTACCAGTGGGCCCTGGAATGTGAAGATATGAGCAGTTCCTTTGATACCCAGGTATGGAGTTCCATGCCCAGTAAAGAGACCGATTATATAATTTCTCAGCAAATGGGGGCTGGGGGGGCAACTGGGACCCAGACAAGGAGAGTAGTTGTCTAAAACTTCCTTAGAAAATGAGGTAGGGGCCGGGCGATGGTGGTGCACGCCTTTAATCCCAGCACTCGGGAGGCAGAGGCAGGCGGATCTCTGTGAGTTCGAGACCAGCCTGGTCTACAAGAGCTAGTTCCAGGACAGGCTCCAAAAGCCACAGAGAAACCCTGTCTCGAAAACCCAAAAAAAAAAAAAAAAAAGAACATGAGGTAGGTAGCATCAAGCCTTTTTTTTTTTTGGACTAAGCAGAAACGGTGGTGGGCTATGTTACTTGAGAGGAGAGGCCAGAAAGAAATGATGTATTCCCAGGGAGAGAGAGGACTGTTGGTGTGATTCATGTCAAATTAAGAGACCTTTGCTAGGGCCGGGGACGTAGCTCAGTTGGTAGAGTGTTTGCCCAGCATGCTTGACCTCTGGCATTGTACAAATGGGTGTATAAACAGGAGGACCAGAAATTCAAGGCCTTCCTTGGATATATAATGAGTCTGAAGTCAGTTTGGGGTACACGAGTCTTAAGAAAAAGAGCAACAAAAGCTTTGTTATTTCCTCAGGAGGTTGTTCCCTGATATTTGACCAAACTGTCACATGTGCCTTGGTGCTCCTCCCTCTTGCACCTTTGGTCTAGCCCTCAGAAAATGATATTCTCCAATCTCACAGTCCACTTCACCCTCCAGACATCACAGATGCCACTGTGCATAGCTGGGCATCACGAGCAGAGACTGATGCCCTTCTCTGGGGTCCCTTGGCTCGCTTCTTGTCTGCAATGACTATATCTTCTGACGTCACGGTGATACTAACCTTTAGTAGAGTTGGTGCTTCTAACGCTCTGCATGGCATACAGCTGGAACTCAAGAAATGTCCAGTCCTCTCCCTACCCCTACTCCTTGTAGAGTACCTCAAGCAAATGGCCAGAGTAGAGAACCAAGATCCTATGAGAGGGAGAAATCAGTGTCATGGAGGAGGAAAGCAAGGCGTATTATCCAGGGTCCCAGCATCCTCCTGCCTTGCACACAGTGGCCATGCCCTTCCTTAGGTGTCTCTTTTCCTCTCCTTTTGTGATTTATCAACAGAGAATTGTGTCTGGGGGCCACACTGCAGACCTGCGTTATGAATTCCTCCTGCCCTGCATGTGTATAGAGGTGAGCACAGGAGCCGCATCTCCAGTAAGTCAGCTTATAAAGGCCTAGGGATGGAGGATGACGGGGTGATGGAGCAAGCCGTACGGCACTGAAGAGAGACTCCACAAGGCCTAGGCTACTGGGATGCTTGGGAAAACTGGTGCTGGCTATGAGCCACACATGCTCAAAGTAGAAGGGTCCTAGGCCACTTTATCTCAGCCCTGCCTGGATGCTGCCTTCCCTGGTCCAGATTCGGCTTCAGCTCAGACACAGAGTAAACAGCCACCAGCCATCACCGTGTTCTTGAGAGCCAAGGTTGCGTGTTTCTCCTGAAGTCATGGCTTCTCCAGCCTCTATTATAGCTCTCCATCTCTCCTTTGAATGTTTTTAGAGGGAAGACAGGTACTAAAAGGAGCATGTAGACAGAGCCCTGGGAAACAAGAACCTGTCAGAGGAGACAACCCGCTGGACTCTTGGGGAATCCAGAATAAGGAGTCAACACAGAGTCCTGGGTACCTTGAGAAAGTCAAGAATGGAGTTCAGAAAGCCTAAAATTGAGGGATGTGACCCTTGGGATCTCTCTCTTGCTGGGATCAGTTCTTTGGAGACAGGAATAGTCAGCCCCTCATTTCCCATTCTCGCCTGTGCTCTGGAACCCTAAGCCTTGCCCATACTCCACATCGCTCCCCAATTAGTGTCCTGCAGCTCAAGCTGCTTCCTAACAGTAAGCTAGATCCCGAAGGATGATGCTGGAAAAGCCATTTCCTTGATTCTCTCTATGCTCCCCAGGCATCCTACCTGCAGGAGGACACTGTGAGGCGCAAAAAGTGTCCCTTCCAGCGCTGCCCTGAAGCCTGTGAGTGTTGTTTGTATCGATCCTGGTGCACATTCATACTCCTTCCCCCCGTGTGCATGTGATGGAGAGAGACCCCAGGTGACATGAGGACATTTTTGTCTGGAGCCGGGTTGGGGGGGGGCACGGTGTCTAACGGTCAGCAGACGAGCTCCTGAGTGCTGAACATTCTGAGTGGAAGAGGGTCACCCAAGGGAACAGTGCGTGAGAAGACCAACTAGAGACCTAGGCTCACTTCCCAGCTCTGCCACGGGTTATCCCCAGAAGCCCCCCTCCACCCCCCCATCTGTAAAATTCGAAACTGTTTACGAGGCTTGAGTGGAATATTTCACAGGAAAGTGGCTGGTGTTGTTTGGAGAGCTGTATGCTCAGCGGTGACCTTGAGAAGAGATGACATTCGATACACACAAAGCCTCCGTACCTAGGCAGGGTTATCAAGGACTGTCTGCAGGGCATCAGCTCAGGAAAGGAGACACCCAGGGACACTGTCGTGAACAGAGAGGGTCTCAGAGGAACTGGCACCTGAGCTGAGCTCAGAAAATGGACAGGATTTAGAAAGAAGAGCTAACAGATGACATTCAGAGTCTGAGAGGAGCCCACATAGATTTGAAGTATAGGGGGCAGTAGGGGTATTCAGAATGGAGACCCAGGGTGGGAAGATAAAGCCAAAGAAGCTGGGCAGAGAGGAAGGGAGGGAGGGAGGGAGGGAGGAGGGGTGGAGGAGTGTTCGCTTGCTAAGCCCCTGCGAAGCCTGGAATTGTGCTGGTGCACTGGTATTTTCTCCCGTGCCCTGGGGTGGTGTGGGGGTGGGGAGATGGAGCCTCATCCTTGTACCTACCACCTGCCCAGATGGCTCGGACTTCTGGAAGTCAGTTCGCTTCACTGACTACAGCCAACACAGTCAGATGGCCATGGCTCTGACACTCCGCTGCCCACTGAAACTGGAGGCCTCCCTCTGCCAGAGGCAGGACCCACTCGTGCCCTGTGAAACCCTCCCCAATGCCACAGCACAGGAATCCGAAGGAGTAAGGACAGCCCCCTCCCTCCAGAACCGAGGTGGGCAGGGTTGGGGCCCAGAGATCTTCTCCCTGTCTAACTCCCCTCTTCTTAACAGTGGTATGTCCTAGGGAATGTGGACCTGCACCCCCAGCTCTGCTTTAAGGTACAGCCGTGGGCAGGAGGCTGGCAGTGGGCAGAGGGAGGGATGGATGGGACTGAATCTTGCTGACTTGCCATTCCTGTTTCTCAGTTTTCTTTTAAGAATAGCAGCCATGTTGAATGTCCCCACCAGAGCGGTGAGTCTGTAGGAGTCCCTTCTTCCACACCTCACCCTCCCTTACCTGTGACCTCCAGGCCCAGTACACCCAACTCTGATCACCTCCCACAAACAGGGTCTCTCCCATCCTGGAATGTGAGCATGGACACCCAGGGCCGACAACTGACCCTGCACTTTTCCTCGAGAACACATGCTACCTTCAGTGCCGCCTGGAGTGACCCAGGCTTGGGGATCGATACCTTGATGCCTCCGGTGTACAGCATCAGCCAGGTACAGCCTAGCTGGGCTCTGGTTCCCACCAGGTTCTCTTGGCTGATGCATAGCCCTAACCTCCCTGTTACTTCAGTGAGGCCGACCCC
>NW_004949099.1:27397884-27401576 GCF_000317375.1 Microtus ochrogaster
TCTGTCATAGCCTGCATCCTGTCGTCTGTCGTAGCCTGCATCCTGGCATCTGTCATGGACTATTTACCTGACCAGCCTTGGATCACTGGTCCTCTGTTAACCTATGGGGTCCTGCAGGAGGGGGTTCCTAAGTCTCAGTCCCTTAGACGCTGGGACTCCCACCGTCAAAGTTTGTGTGTGTGGTGGAGCGTGTGTATGCATAGATATTCACACCTGTAGGTGTGAATCAAGAGTGCAGGGGTCTTCTACTCATTCCCACCTCATTTCTTGGAGACAAGGTCTCTCACTGAACCAAGAGCTCCCTGTTTTCAGCTTGGGTGGACGTCTAGTGAGATATTGGGATTCACCTGTCTCTGACCCAAGTGCTGGGGTTGCATGAATATGCTGCCATGCCTGACCTTTTTTCTCCCCCAGACAGGGCTTCGCTGTGCAGCCCTGGCTGTCCTGGAACTCACCCTGTACACCAGGCTGGCCTCGAACTCACAGAGATCCACCTGCCTCTGCCTTCCGAGTGCTGGGATTAAAGGCCACCACCACCCGGCTCTCTCTCTTTTTTAAATCTGGATGTTTGGGATTTGAACTTAGGTGCTTATGCTTGCGCACAAAGGCAGTTACTGAGTCATTTCCTCTGCCTTACGTTGCATATCGATGCCACCCTCACTCCAGCTGCCATCTCCCAGGTCTCATGCCTCCACAAGGCACTAGTATAAAAGTTCACTGTCGTAGTTAGGGTTTCTGTTTCTGTGAAGAGACACAATGACCACAGTGATGGTTATAAAGGAAAACATTTCTGCCTGGGGGTGTTTCGAGACAGGGTTTCTTTGTGTAACCCCAGCTGTCTTAGAACTTGCTATGTAGACCAGGCTGGTCTCAAATTCATAGAGATCCTTCTGCTTCTGTTTCCTGAGTGCTGGGATTAAAGGTGTGCACTGCTGCCACCTGCCTGGCAGGAAAGCTTCTAGTTGGGGCTGGCTTACAGTTCAGAGATGTAGACCATTATCATCATGGTGAGAATCATGGCGGCGTGCCAGCAGACGTGGTGCTGGAGAGGTAACTGAGACTTGTATTGTACATCTTGATCCGCAGGAAGCAGAAGTGAAAATGCCACACACTAGACCCAACTTGAGCATCTGAGACCCCAAAGCCTAGCCCCTAGTGGCACACCTCTTCCAACAAAGTCACACCTACTCCAACAAGGGCATACGTCCTAATAGTGCCACTCCCTATGGGCCTGTGGGGGCTGCTTTTATTAAAAAAAAAATCACATTCACCAACTTTCAAGAGACCCCTGGAAGCTGAAGGACTCACAGTTCAGTACGGCTCTGGTTGACTAGCTAGCCAACTTGGTTCTGTGCATCTGATTTAAAAACCACAATGGCCAAACCGCAGCACTCAGCTAACCCAGCATCCTGTGCTCTCCACAGTTCACCCTCAAAGGCTGCCTTGTAGCTGGCAGCCTGCGGGCTCCATACAGCAGGTTGCAGCAAACACTTGATCTCTAGAGCATCTACTTGCTTGTCAGTTGCCTCCAGAGTGGAGTCAGGCAGGTGAGGAGTACAGAGTAGGGGAGAGGAGTGGAGCCAGGTCTCATCTGTAGACAGCAGTCAGGTCTCCAGTTCAGCACACATCTCCTAAGTGCTGCTCTGTGCCCAGCCTACATTAGCACCAGGAGGTATAAGAAGAGCATACGCGCCGGGCGGTGATGGCGCACGCCTTTAATCCCAGCACTCGGGAGGCAGAGGCAGGTGGATCTCTGTGAGTTCGAGACCAGCCTGGTCTACAGAGCTAGTTCCAGGACAGGTTCCAAAGCCACAGAGAAACCCTGTCTCGAAAAACAAAAAAAAAAAAAAGAGCATACGCTACAGGCTTTGCCCCCCTTTTCTTAGCCTAATAACAGCTGCTTCAACATTATCAGTGTATTAAAAGCATCTATCTGCATATTTCCATTTAGTGCTTCTAGCAACCCACTAAAGATTATTGTCCCTCATGCAAATAAAGAATCTGAGGCGGGGAAAGGAGAAGGTATCATCCAAGCCCACAGAACAGTCCCGAACCCAGGAACTAGAAAGGCCACAGTTAAGCCCCAACCTAGGCCTCCAGCCTCCACGGCTCACTCTCCAGTGGACAAGATGTCTCCTCAGTTGTGAGGGGAATGAAGGGATGCACGCATGCTGCAGGACTAAGACAATGACTGTGCCCACCTTCCGTGTGTGTGTGTGTGTGTGTGTGTGTGTGTGTGTGTGTGTGTGAGAGAGAGAGAGAGAGAGAGAGAGAGAGAGAGAGAGAGAGAGAGAGAGCGCTGCTGCAGCCGTTAAGATCTGGAAAGAGTCAACATTGGCTAGGGTGGCCAAGGAAGTCTCCTGGAGGTGGCACTGGGTCCTCTATCTAGGTAGGATGGAGGTGGATGTGACACTATCAGATCTGCCTATATGGGGACAACCATTCTGCCTTTGTCCCTACAGACCCAGGGCTCAGTCCCGGTGACTTTAGACCTCGTCATTCCCTTCTTGAAGCCGGGGAGCTGCATCCTGGTAAGAAATCCTACCCCACCCCTCACAGATTCCCTGGCACAGAGTCCATAAATGGATTTGGTTTGGCCAAGTGTTTCAAATTGGAATTAGTGGTCACTAGTTATATGTTATCTACAAAACAAAACACTGAGGCAGGAAGACCTTTGTGAGTTCGAGGCTAGCCTGGTCTGCAATAGCTGGTTCCAGGACAGGCTCCAAAGCTACAGAGAAACCCTGTCTCAAAAAACCAAAAACAAAAAAACCAAAACAAAACACTGATATTTTGCCTTCCCATAAAAAAGGAGAAAACCTGGTGCTATATGTTCATGAGGCGTGGTGACAAGGCCTAGCTCTCAGTGGTTGGTGGCTGCTCTGTACTCTCCATCCCAGGCCAAGTGTGGGAGCCACTGTGGTCTCACCGGCATTTGCCACCTTGGCCTGGTCTGTGTCAGTTCAAGGACTGTACAAGACCCAAAACTGGAGCTGGAGGAATTCCCAAGCCAGTGGGGACTCCTTCCCTGGGAGGGCAGGCTTGCTCTAGCTCACATGAGTGGGGGCCCTGTGTTCTCAGGTGTGGAGGTCCGATGTCCAGTTTGCCTGGAAGCACCTTTTGTGTCCTTATGGTGAGTTTTTGGGTGAGAGGAGAAGGAGCTTGGGCACTGAAAAGATGCCTTGGCTTCACCCTGCTGGATTCAGTCTCCCATAGACACCTGGGGCTCTTGATCCTGGCACTGTTGGGCCTCATCATTCTACTGGGCGTAATTCTGGTCCTCCTCTGCCGGCGCCTACTGCCAGGTAAGTTCACCTGGGGTAGCCAAGACAGACATTCCCGGCACCACTTGATCAAACTAGGGAAAAGTTCAGACCGCTAATCTTAGGCCCCCTAGTGGACAGGAATGGTTAAGACAGGGCAAAAGGCTTGTGGGTGTGGGTTCTATCGGTGCCACCAAGCCCGCAGGAGGCGAGGGCGGGGATGGGGTAGGGAGTGCCCTAGCCTGCTGTGCACTAGAAGCTGCACGTTTTCCTCATTAGCCTTTAAGCCCCAAATAGGCTCAGTTTGGAGGACTGACTCCCAGAACGAATAAAGAATACAGAGTGTAGCCGGGCGGTGGTGGCGCACGCCTTTAATCCCAGCACTTGGGAGGCAGAGGCAGGCGGATCTCTGTGAGTTCGAGACCAGCC
>NW_004949099.1:27401873-27407752 GCF_000317375.1 Microtus ochrogaster
ACACAGACACACACACACACACACACACCCCACTCAGCTGTTGCTCGGGTCCCCAGGTCCAAGCCAAGCGCGGCCAATTTTACTACTGCACGCAGCGGACTCAGAGGCCCAGCGGCGCCTGGTGGGAGCGTTGGCCGAACTGCTGCGGACCGCGCTGGGCGGCGGGCGCGACGTCATCGTGGACCTCTGGGAGGGGACGCATGTGGCACGTATTGGACCACTGCCATGGCTCTGGGCTGCGCGGGAGCGCGTGGTGCGGGAGCAGGGCACTGTGCTGCTGCTGTGGAACTGTGCAGGCCCCAGCCCAGCCGGCAGCAGCGACTCGCAGACGGCGTCCCTTTGCACCCTGCTCTGCGCTGCCCCACGCCGGCTGCTGCTTGCCTACTTCAGTCGCCTCTGCACCAAAGGCGACATCCCCCGGCCTCTGCGCACTCTGCCACGCTACCGCTTGTTTCGTGACCTGCCGCGCCTGCTGAGGGCGCTGGATGCTCGACCTGCCACCCTAGCCACCAACTGGAGTCATCTTGGGGCTAAGCGGTGCTTGCAAAGCCGCCTGGAGCTGTGTCACCGGCTGGAACTTGCCGCCAGAGTTGACTACCAAAGCTCAACCCATCATCCCTGCGGTTCCAGTTGTCTGTAGCCTCGGCCTAGGTAGCAACAGCTGGAACTATAAAACGAGGCCTCAAACTTGTACTCTTTGGGGATTTCTTGCCCCCCAAAAAACTGTAAGACTCACCCCAGGCCCCAAACTTGTCCAGCTTCATTCTCATATTCGCTCCCTCTCAGAGTCCCTGAGGAAAAGTTGGACCCTTTCTGAGGAAGAGGGGCGATTTTTCTGTTTTCTTTCGGAAACTGCAAAGACAGCCACCTGCACCATATACTCTAGCCCAGGCGGCAGAGCTGGGCCAAGGCTGGGAAGCAGGCGCTATATGTCAAGGCCTTGAAGGTAGTTCTGCTCAGTGGAGTTGAGAGAAACCCCTTGTAAGTTTCCAGAGGGAGTCTCTATCCAGAGGGAGTTTGACTTTTTGTTTTACTTTGTTTTTGTTTGCTTGAGACAGACACTGTGGCCCTGGATAGCCTGGAACAAAGAGAGAGCTTGCTGCCTCTGCCTCCTGAGTGCTGGGGTTGAAGGCGTGCCCCCCCCCTCACTTGGTAAGAGAGAGGATTTTCTTTCATCCAGAAAGATGAATAAAAGTGACCATCGTAGATAAATTAAGGACCAAAGTGTGCTGCTCCTGTGTGCCTGGGCCTGCCCTAGGCTTGTTCTAGGGCGACTCACAGTCCTCGTCTGCGGCCTCATACCTGTGAGAGGCAAGGGGTCCAGTACCTCATTGTGATTCTTCTGACAGCAAAGGGAAAACCAAAGCTCATCTGGGCACGATGCCCACTCCACGCCTCCAATCCCACAGCAGCACAACAGAACCTCTGCTGAGTGAACTCTGGGTCCCCCCAGGCCCTGCCTGCCCCTCTGTCCCCCTTGAACCTGGGCCAGGCAGTGGGGAGAAGCCCGCTTTCTGGTGCTCTTTAGTACCAGCTCACTGTCTTCAGAGCTCCTGTTTTGTGAGGGTCACTGTCACTGAGGTCTAGGGCAGTGTATGAAGAATGGAGGTGTCTAGTAAAAGGGAACCCAGTGGGCCAGTGGAGCCCGGGATCATACAGGAAGTGGAGACACCTGAGCCGCCACGAGCCGGCATGCCACAAGTCTGGGGTCTTCTCAGTAGTAGGTAGTCTTCGTGTTTGAAGAAATCCAGGATAAGAGTTACCTTATTCGCTTGGCTCCAGCTGTGCTGCCTTCCCAGGGCTCCTCCCAGCTAGGTGTCGGCCAAGGAAAAGGAGGAGGAGGAGGAGAGGCCACCACCCCAGTCCAAAGCTGCCGACTTCTAAGCCTGGAGTTGGTGGGAGGGACAGGACAGGGTGGGGCGGGAACAGCCTGCTGGGAGTCAAAGCGAAAGCACTCCAGCTGAAACTGGGCCCGGAGTCCGGGCTCCGAGTGGGAAAGTATGGCTGGAGAGCAGTTCTAGAGCTTGTTCTCTTCCAGGGACACAGGGCTGGTTGGCAGCAGGGGTGGGGGGTCTGCCCCCCCTTGGGGGGGCAGGACCGGGCCTCAGGCCTGGGTGCTGCCTAGCACCTGGAAGATGCCTATGTCCTGGTTCCTGCTGTCCTTGGCACTGGGCCGGAGTCCTGTGGTGGTTTCTCTGGAGAGGCTTGTGGAGCCTCACGACACCGCACGCTGCTCTCTAGTGAGTCTGGGGCCCTGGGAAACTGGGGAAGGCTGAGAGTTCAGTCTGAGCCTCTTCAAAGCCCTAATCTGGCTCCTGTCACTGCCTCCATCAGAACCGCCCTGTCTGGTCTGTCTGGTGCTGATGGGGATGATGGAAAGGGGACAAGAATTAGTCTTGTCTTCAGGGAAGGGCTTAAGGTAGGGAGCCCCAGAAGGAGGTAGGCAGGGGTAGGGGTTGTCAAGCAAGGGAAGGTGCTGAGATTTGGGGGTGTAAACTGACTTTTCCTTCCTTCACAGGGCCTTTCCTGCCACCTCTGGGGTAAGTGTTGCTACTTTAACAGCAAGAACTTCAGGCTAGCTGAAAGGGAAGAGACTGTTTACCCCCAGCTCCAAGAGGCTGAGTTAGCTCCCCTGTCCTCTGGAGGTGTCAGAAGCCAAACCAGGCTCTGAGCAGCTTCAGCTCCCACTCCACCCTTCACACCCAGATGGTGATGTGCTCTGCCTGCCTGGAAGCATCGAGTCTGCCCCTGGCCCTGTGCTGGTGCCTACGTGCCTGCAGACAGAGCTGGTGCTGCGGTGCCCACAGGAGACTGATTGTGCACTCTGTGTCCGCGTGGTTGTGCACTTGGCTGTGCACGGTGAGTGGGGAGTCCTGTGACTGTGCGTGCCCGGGAAAGGCATGAGGACTGCAGACTCTGTGTGCATCAGCAATGCTGGAGACACTGGCGCAAGAATCCCTAGGCCAGCCTGTTCTCCCAGGCCTCTGCTTACCAACCGTGGCATTTCTGGAAGGGAATCTAAGCCCATAGAAGGTGTCTAACTTTGGCTTTACTCTCTTGTCTGTTCCTTGCAGGGGGCTGGGAAGAGCCTGAAGAAGGGGAAAATTCTGATTTGGAACTCCAGGAACCTAGAAACGGTGAGGAGTCAGTGGCCCAGCCGCTGTGTCCTGCCAGGGTCTTTCCCACTGCCTGTAACCTGGCTGACCCCTGTTTGTTGCCCACAGCCTCTCTCCTGGCCCAGGTGGTGCTCTCTTTCCAGGCCTACCCCACTACCCGCTGTGCCCTGCTGGAGATACAGGTGCCTGCTGTCCTGGTACAGCCTGGTCAGTCTGTGGTATGTGAAGTGCTTCTCTTGCTGAGTAACCACATTCTGAATCTGACATTCCCGCCACAATCCCGGGCAGTGTTTCTTTAAATCTTGGGTCTGATCTAAGCAATGAGCCCTCTCAGCCTTCGTGGTGGTTTTTCTGTCTATAAAATCAGGATAAGGATACTCCTACATCGCATGTTTGACTTGGGACAATTTTATTTCATTCGCTCACCAGCAGCAAATAAGGCTTCCAGTTGCTTCCATCTTTGCCAACACTTGGCATTTTTAAATTTAGATGTTAGCCATTCTGCTATGTACGCTCTGGTTTATAACTGGGTATTTGTGTGGACGTGTGTGGTGGTAATGTTTATATTTCTAAATTGTATTTGTTTATTTATTGTGTATGTGTGTTTCCTGGGGGTTCAGATGGAGGGCAGACAACAGCTTAGAGTTGGTTTTCTCCTTATCACCATAAAGGTCCTGGGGATTGAACTCAGGTTGTCTAGCGTGGTGGCGAACACTTTACCTGCTGGGGGTCTAGGCAGCCCACTGGCTGGTGTTTCTGTTGTTGGTTTGTTGTGTGAATGTGGGGGACGAAACCAAAGGCTTTGTACACACTAACCAGCTGTCTACTACTGCGCTACATTCTCAGACCTTGTTTTTAACTAGACAGAATCTTGCTGTGTAGTCTGGGCTGAACTCCTCCTGCCTCACCCTCCTGAGTGCTAGGACTACAGGTACATGCCACTGTGTTTGGTTTACAGCTTTAATTTGCATACCCCTAATGACTGACGAAGTCATTTGTTACATGCTTATTGGCTGTTTACAACTTCCTTCATGAAAAGTCCTTTTTAACTTTTGATGACTTTATAAAATAAGAATAAAGGGCTGGGAATGTAACTCAGTGATAGAGCGCTTGCCTAACATACTCCGAGTCCTGGGTTTGATTCCCAGCAACACACACACACACACACATACACACATGCACACACACGCATGTACACACACGCATTCACACACACACACACGGACACACATACATGCATACTCACACACACACATGCATGTACACATATGTGCACACATTTTTTTAATCTGCATAGTTGACTCCACAGTGCAACCATGAGCACACTGAGTTGCTTGCACTAGTATATCTAATCAGCTTCCCCCCTTGGCCAAGTGGCCATGACAACAGGTGTAGGCAGCAACGTAGATGGTCTGGTTAATCCTAAGCCTGATGACACAGGCAGACACTTGCTTCGGAACTGGGGACCTGTTCAAAAAAGGGAACTCAGCCGGGTGGTGGTGGCAAACGCCTTTAATCTCAGCACTTGGGAGGCAGAGGCTGGCAGTTGTCTGTGAGTTTGAGGCCAGCCTGGTCTACAGCGCGAGTTCCCCAAACAGCCAGGACTACACAGAGAGACACAAAATAGTCAGTGGGTGAGCAGAGTGGTCCATCCACATGAGCCCGAGATCTTGGCCTGGCTTCTGAGCCCTGTACCACCTTTCCTCATAGGGTTCTGCAGTGTTTGACTGTTTCGAGGCTGGTCTTGGGGCTGAGGTGCGAATCTGGTCCTACACGCAGCCCAGGTACCAGAAAGAACTCAATGTCACCCAGCAGCTTCCTGGTAAGTGACCCAGAGCCCTGTTCCCCTAGCCTGTGGTCCCTCTGGTCACTCCCCCATTACTTACAGGCAGGAATCTGAGCTGGTATCCTCCATAGCCAGTTCCTGGTGCTTCCAGCTCCTGGGATGGGTGCTCTGTGCCCACATAAATGTGGGTGATCTTCAGGGCACAGGCAGCCCCTCTCAGGATCTCCCCACGGGTTGGGTTGCCTCCCTTCTTTCCTTGGTCCCCAGCCCCACTGAGGTTTTTCTGTGATCTCTCCCCAGACTGCAGGGGTCTTGAAGTCCGGGACAGCATCCAGAGCTGCTGGGGTAGGGGCTAGGGACAGTGGGCTGGGTGGAGGGAGGAACAGGGTTGGAGTTCACACAGTGCATACTTTGGGTTGACTTCAGCCCTGGGATGCCAAATTCCAAAAGTCACAGGGCATGGTCCTTCATTCATTCATTCACTTACTCATTCCACATGAACTGTAGTAGTTACTTCATCTATGCCAGACATTGGAAGTATAAAGATGAACCTTTTCTTTTTTTCTTTCTTTTTTTTTTTTTTTTTTTTTTGGTTGAGACAGGGTTTCTCTGTGGTTTTGGAGCCTGTCCTGGAACTAGCTCTTGTAGACCAGGCTGGTCTCGAACTCACAGAGATCCACCTACCTCTGCCTCCCAAGTGCTGGGATTAAAGGCGTGCGCCACCACCGCCCGGCTTGAACCTTTTCTTATAAAAAGTATTCATCAATACCAGGAACATATAGTGGCCCAAAGCACTGCCAAGATTATGGTGCCCATAGTCATAGAACAAAGTGGAAATGATATTAAACCTGAAATAGGGACTGTTATTTTGTATCTTCTATTTTTTTAAAATATTTATTTATTATGTATACAATAATCTGTCTGTGTGTATACCTGCAGGCCAGAAGAGGGCACCAGACCTCATTACAAATGGTTGT
>NW_004949099.1:27408004-27436342 GCF_000317375.1 Microtus ochrogaster
AAAAAAAAAAAAAAAAAAAGAAAAGAAAAAAAATTTATCATGCATATATAGCATGTGCAATGACTTTATTTTTTTTTTTTTTGGAGACAAGGTCTTACTGTGTCATTCTTGCTGGACCAGCACTCACAAGTCTCATGTCCACACAGATCCACCTGCCTCTGCTTTCCAAGTGCTGGGAATGCATGTGCACCATTGTGTCCAGCAAAGAGGCTTTAATAGCTAGTTCAGTGACGTGGTTATATAGTTATGTTGTTTTGGTTTTGATGGGAGCTTGCTAGGGTGTGTGTGCATTCTAAACTTGAACTTGTGATCCTCCTGTCTTAGCTCTTTCTTAGCTGAGGTTGCAGGTGTGTGTCACCACATCTGGTCCAGCTGTGTCAGTGTTTACACATGCTTCGACTTCTACAATGTGCACAAGGTGAACCATGAATTCGGTTGCAGTTTTTAAACTTTGAAATCGTCTAAATCTTTCTTCTTTTCAACTTTTTGGCCTTCCTCTTTGGCACCTCAGGAAGCTCACTAGGGGCCAGGGCTTCAAGAACAGACACACATCAGGCATCTCATCTTGTCACACAGTAGTGATGGCTTTCTTTATTCAACAGACATTGACTGAATAATTACTCCATGCCAGACACGGTTATAGACGGGAAGGAAATTAATAAGCAAACTCTCTGAAACTCCCATCCTTATGGAGCTGGAGTTGGGATTAGGGAGGGGTTGAGAGACGATCCAGTAGACCTGTGTAGATGTAAGGTGTACAGTAAGGTAGATGGTGACTGGAGTTTGGAGAGAAGTCAAGAGAGGGGGATGGGAAGAGAGTTGCAGTAGTGAGAGGCACTATAGCAAGGGATGTGAAGGGTCCTGTATTTGAGAGACGGGTGTTCCATAGGGAGAATGCACATGCAAAGGCCCCCAGGGTAGGGTCAAGATCGAGCGTGCTTGAGGAATATGAAGAAACCTCATGTGTTTGCAGCAAAGTAGTCAAGACAAGGTACTAACAGATGAGGTTAGAAAGGGGTCAGAAACTAGGCTGGTTAAGGTCTTGCAAGCTGTTGCAAGCACTGCAGCTTTTACTGGTATTACTATGTGGGGCGTAGGCAGAGTCCAGGGAAAGTCATTGGCATTGAGGAGGTAGCAGGATTCTACAGGCTGCAGAGGAAGAAGAGTTGTCCCACGATGCAAGCTGGAGCCTCTGTGGGTTTGTCTCTGGGCTTGTGGCTGGGGACAAAGCCTGGTCTGTCCTCCCAGGGCCTCCTAGTCTGAGGGTTTGGTGGAATTTCCAATGGGACAGTTGGTGAGTATGGCCCAGGCTTGGCTGTGCAGCAGGGTGAAGGGAGTCTGAATCCCACCCCCTTTGCTTTCCCCGTTAGCCCTGCCCTGGCTCAATGTGTCTGCAGATGGTGACAGTGTTCACTTGGTACTGGACGTCTCTGAGGAGCAGAACTTTGGCTTCTTACTGTACTGGGATCAGGTCCAGGGTCCCCTCAAACCCTGGAGGTACAAAAACCTGGTGAGGCTCCTCCTTCAGGTCCATGTTCACCCTGTGCTCATGCCCACATTAAGGATGTATGCAAACTGTCAAAGGGGACCTTTGAAGGGGTGCAGTGTGTGTGGGGGGGTCTGTCTGCCTATTTCCCTCTACTTTGGGCCTCTCTGTTTCTTCTCCTTATCTTCCCTTAACTCACTTCCATCTGTTTATCCCACAGACTGGACCACAGACTATCACCTTAAACCATACAGACCTGGTTCCCTGCCTCTGCATTCAGGTAGGAGCAGAATCCACCTGCACGTGGGAAACAGGGCTAGGGAGGTACAGAGGGATGGCCTCCGATCTTCTAGTGTCACTGTTCTCCCCACTCTGTGGGGACCATGGCCCCTTTGGGTGGCTGGCTGTCTCTTTACTCTTGTTGTCCTGTGCGTTCTCCTTGTTATGTGCCCAGAATGCTCCTGGGGTCCTTTATCCACAGGACTGTTCCTCGTGACTTAGATGTCACTTCTTCCCTGAAGCCTTTCCCTCCTCTTCTAGTTCCCTCTTCGAGTTCCCGTGAAGGGTAGGACCCATGCTACGTGCTTAAATGAGCTTGAATCCTTGCCATTTACTGGCTGAATGACCTTGGGCAGGCCACTGCCTCTGTCAGCCTGCTTCTTATCTGTAGTCTGGATCAACTGTACCCTCCCGGGGCTGTTGTAAAGAAGGGTGCCACATCTAGGTTTGAATGTGTTGGCTGCTGCCACTCCCTCTAACTGCACATGATATTATTCATCGAGTCCCAGGCACGTGACCTCTTACTCATTCTTCCCCCTTCCTCTCCGTCTTCAGTTCACCTTGGGCCTCTATAATCTCTCCTGTAGTCTGTCAACAACCTCTACACCCTACCTCCCTTTCCAGGGCCTTTCTGCCATCCCTGGTTCTCTAGCTTTACCCTTAACTGAACCTTTCCCAGTAGACTTCCTTCCAACTTCTCCTTTATGAAGTTTGTTATTTCCCGTGGAACTGCTGACCAAGGCTCGCCCACCCTGCCTTTCCTCAGGCATTTCCCACCTCTGTTTCCAGGTACCCAAACTTTCCTGGCTCACATCCACTCTTTCCCAAAGCTTCTCCACTCTCCTGGCCTCTCTTAGTTCCCAATCCCCCTGTCCTTCTGGCTTTTCTTGTCCATGTGTCACTTCCTTTAACGTTTGGGCTTCTGTCTAACTTTTCGTTGCATACGTAAGATGCTCAGTGAATATTTGGAAGTGGCTAAGTGACTAACGTTTACATATTTTATCCTTACTACAACTGTGAGTCTGTGACTTCCTTGAAGGCAAGCAAAGCCTATCTTATTCAAACACAGGAACTTTGCCAGACTCTTGGACAGTTCCTGGCATGCAGTGGGTGCTAATATTGGCTGTAGAGATGAATGAACAAATCCCCACTGCCAAACACAATGGTAGGACACATGGCAGATGCTCAGGAAATGTGCGCTGTGATTTAACGGCATCGCCATGCCCAGTGCCCACCACTGAGCAGGTTCTCTCGGTTAAACATTTGATGAATAAGTTAATGGTTTCTCACGGCATAGTGTTAAGCACATGGTGATGCTCTTACAAACCTAGCACAGTATTTGATACACAGGCGGTATTCACACAATGGTTGTGAAGTGAATCAAGATGAATAACCTAAGGCTCTTAGTGTATACCACACTGCTAAGACACACAGTAGGCACTCATTAACAGTTGGGTGAAAAGCCAGGTATGATGGTGAGTGCTTTTAATCCCCGCCCTCAAAAGGCAAAGGCAGCTGGATCTCTGCTAGTTCCAGGCCAGACAAGGCTACATAGTGAGACCCTGTATCAAAAATAGAAAAACAAACAAGCACAAGCCCCTTGCCCCAAGTTGAGAGAAGATGTTCTGTCACATGGCAGTGGTCACTGAGAGAATCCAAATTCCCATCTCTAGAGCTCTGTAAGAGGGGAGGAAGGTGGTGAGTGTTTGTGAGACCTGCCTCCAGGAGTGTATCCTGGAATGCAGCAGGGTCTGACACATGTTCATGGATGAGTGACTGGGTTGGATCGACTTTTTTCTTCCCAGGTGTGGCCCCTGGAGCCAGACTCTGTTAGGACCAGTTTCTGCCCTTTCCGGGAAGGTGAGTGGATCTCCTGTGGCAAGGGGTTGGCTGCGTAGGAAGGCTGATTCATGTTTAGTAACCCCGACTCTTTTCTCTAGATCCCCGTGCACACCGGAACCTTTGGCACATAGCCAGGCTGCAGGTGCTGTCCCCAGGAAGATGGCAGCTAAATGCACCATGCTCTCTGCCGGCCAAGGTGGCACTCTGCTGGCAGGCACCAGACCAGGTTCCCTGCCAGCCCCTTATGCCACCAATGCTCCAGGAGAATGTCACTGTGAATGTGAGGTCAAAGGCAGACCCAGGATGGAGAGAGAAAGGGGGACCCCAGGTTTTCCCTTTGCAACTTCACTTATTTCCTGCCTTCCACAGAAGCCTCATGAGTTCCCTTCGGTGAGAGGCCACCCCAACCTCTGTGTCCAGGTCAGAATGGTGATCAAAAGCATTGGGCTGAGGGTGGGACCCCGCACCAATTCTTTTCCCCAAACTACAGCGTCCACAGGTACTCCTTGGAACTCATGCCCCTGTCACACACATCATACACAGACACACTAATAATAAAAATAAAATAATTTTTAGGTTAAAAATAAAAGCATTCATTCAAGATTTAGCTGGGCAAGGTGGCTCATGCCTATATTCCTAGCACTTGGGAGACGGAGGCAGGAGGACGTGCTGCCCTGAGTTCGAGGCCACCCTGGCCTGAGCTGTAGTGAATGACAGGCCAGCCTAGGTTAAAGATCGAGACCGTTTCAAAACAAAACATATTGGTTGACTATCTACTACGTGCCAGCCACTTTGAGACAGCTGTCAGTGAACAAAACCAAGAGCTGTTCCTCTCGTCACAGAACCTGCTCCTAAGGAAGGAAGGTGAACAATACGTATAACTGAACAGCACGTTAAAGTGAAACTCGTGCTGTGGTAAAAGGTGAAGGCATGGGGAAGGGCAGAGACTGTGATTTTCAGTGGGTGGCAGGTAAGGGCGACCGGTTGTAAGTGCTTCAAGACCCAGAGCGCTGCAGGGTTGTAAGCTCCGTCAGCACAGGTCTTCTCCCAAGGCCTGCTCTGAGACAGATGGGTGACTCCCAATCCTGCAGCTGAACCCAGATGTGCCTAACCTCAGGTCCAGAGTGCAGAGCCGGCCTGACGGGCTTCCTCTTGCCTGCTCCTTCCCTTGTGGACTTTCCGGCCCTGGCTCTTGCTTTTCCTAGTGCTCCTAATTCTGGCCCCTTCTAAGCAGGTGAGCAGCTTGGAGAAGGTACAGTTCCAAGAATGCTTGTGGGCTGGTGAGTGGGGCTTGAGGGTGGCTGGGACAGGGTCCCTTGCAATTGGGGTGAGCCATGGAGAAACTGCTTCTGGGGGTGAAGGTCAGGGGATGGGTGGAAGACAAGTGGCAACTCCTGAGTGGGTCTTACTAGAGTGGCCTCTCCCTCCTCCCAGACTCCTTGGGGCCCTTCAAGGACGATATGCTATTAGTGGAGATGAGAACCGGCCTAAACGACACATCAGTCTGTGCCTTGGAACCCAGTGGCTGTACAGCACTGCCTAGCAACACTTCCACGGTGAGGACCAAGGAATCTCCCTCCAGGCCTTCCCGGCTCCATCTCAACTATGGCTTCATATTGTCCTTCTATCCCATTACCTTCTATTCTGCTACTGCTCTGCCAGGCCCAGTACAGCTCTCTTGGAATAGTGTGTGTGTGTGTGTGTGTCTGTGTGTGTGCGCGCGCGCCCAAGTCTCCCAGCGTCTCTCGACAAACAATTCTGCTCCACTGCAGCACCTTCCATGCTGCCCCAGGTGACAGCCCCCCTTCCCTTGACTTGCAGAGAGCTGCTCACCTTGGAGAGCAGTTGCTGCAAGACTTCCTGACACACCAGTGCGTGCAGGTGAGTTGGTGATATAGCGTGTCTTGGTGCCTACAGGCAAGATCCTTCAAACCTGCACTGGCCAACCTGTTCCACTTGCTTTGTGTCTAGCCCTGGGTCGGTAAAGAGCAGGAGCGTATAGTTCCTGTCCCCCAGGTGCTCACTTCTGGCTAGAGACTGGCTAAGTGATACACACCCCCAGTGTTAGGGTCTAGAAAGAGCTTTGAGGAAGACTGCCTTTGAGGAAGGCCCCACTTGGCACAGAACTCAGCTTAGGCACAGCTTGAGCAAAAGCAGGAACCTGCTCTGGGCAGGGAAGTATGCAGAGCCAAGGGTAGGAGATTGAACAGGCTGGGCAGAAATTATTAGGTGTTGAACAGCAGGGGCCTGTGGTTGTGTCTTTTTTTGTTTTTGTTTTTGAGACAGGGTTTCTCTGTGTAACAGTCCTGAAACTCGCTTGGCCTCAAACTCACAGAGATCCTCCTGCCTGCCTCCCAAGTGTGGGATTAAAGGCGTGCGCCAGCAGCACCGGCCTGTGGTTGTGTCTTGCAGCTGTGGAAGGAGGATGACCTGGGAACGCTATGGGCCTGTCCCATGGACAAGTGTGAGTATACCAGGAACTGCTCTTCCTAGGTAGGGAGCTGACTTGGACGACAGGGACTACAGGGCTGGGCAACGGCTGCAATGCTTTGCCTGGCTCAAAAACATCACAGCTACATTCCTTTATCCATCCCAAAACCACAGAGGCAGAAAGATGGTTCAGTCGGCAAAGCCACTTGCCACCAAGCCTGACAACCTGAGCTCCCTGCCTAGAGTTGTCCTCTGACCTCCACACACGCTCTGTGGTGTGTGGAGAAAGAGACACACAGAGACAGACACACATAGACACCCAGAACACACTTTCAGAGATCCCAGCATTACCAAAAAGGCAGAACCTGCCCTTGCCAACGCAAGTCTAAAAGAGCCAGTAGAGAACATCCAACCAAGAAGTATGAACTGTTGAATGTTTGCAGGTGTGATCTTGTAACAGTGCTAGGTAACGAAGCACGAAGCAGTGGAAAGGGTTCGGGGGGAGGGAGGGAGTGTGAATGAGCGGAGTGGCTGCCTGACCTAGGTGGGATGAAAGGTTCAGGGGAAAGGTCCCAGCCTCACTGTGAGGTCTGACCTAGGTAAAGGGAGTCAAGCAGCATTTTTAAGACTATGCAGAACATTTCTGAGAGTTTCCAAGGCAGTCGGTGTGGTTAGAGTCTTGGGAGGAAGATGGGAGGCTCATGAGAGATGTGGGATTTTATGTTCCCAGCAACACCAGCTTCCTCAAGGGTTAAAATAAAGCTGTCTCAAACAGATCTCGGTGGATACCCACAGAGTGAACCACTGAATCAGAAAGGGGGGGGGCTAGTCAGAAGGCTTTTGCAGTCATGGCAAGACAACAAGGTTAAGGGCCTGCAACCCTACACTTAAGGGGCACTATCAGCTGACATTTAAGCATTTACGAGGCCTGACACTGTTTTGTATTTTACATGTAACCCTATGCACTTAGTACCGTTATCCCAAATTTACAAGCTTGAAAACTGAGGCAGGTCACACAGATATAGATGGAGCTTTTTCAGTGCACAAGCTCTGACACTGTGACTTTGGGGCAAATTACTCCAAGTCTACTACGGGCCTCAGTTTTCCTCCTCTGTGAAACGGAGCGAAAGGTGTAAGGTTTCTAACTAGCCCATTCTTCCTTGTCTATCCCAGACATCCATAAGCGCTGGGTCCTGGTGTGGCTGGTCTGCCTACTCTTGGTCGCTGTACTTTTCTTCTCTCTCCTTCTAAAAAAGGATCGTGTGAAAGGTGAGCGCCTCCCTGTCCGGGTTTCCAAGGGGCAGCCTCAAAGGGTGACTGTGGGCTCCAGTGGATGGAGGGAAGACAGGTCCGGGCTCACCCACTCGGGCTGGCTCTCCCGACAGCTGCCCCCAGGGCCCGCACAACCTTACTCCTCCACTCTGGCGAGGGAGAGGGCCATGAGCGTTTAGTGGGCGCGCTGGCGTCTGCGTTGAGCCAGCTGCCGCTGCGCGTGGCCGTGGACCTGTGGAGCCGCCGCGAGCTGAGCGCGCACGGGGCCCTGGCCTGGTTCCACGAGCAGCGGCGCCGGACCCTGCAGGAGGATGGCGTGGTGGTCCTCCTCTTCTCGCCAGCGGCGGTGGCGCAGTGCCAGCAGTGGCTCCAACACGAGACTGTGGGACCGGGGCCACATGACACCCTCGCCTCCTGGCTCAGCTGCGTGCTGCCCGACTTCCTGCAAGGCCGGGCGGCCGGCCGCTACGTCGGGGTCTACTTTGACGGGTTGCTGCACCCCGATGCCGTACCCGCCCCTTTCCGCGCCGCGCCGCTCTTCTCCTTGCCTTCGCAGCTGCCCGGCTTCCTGGACGTCCTGCAGGGAGGCTGCTCCCGGAGCACCTGGCGGCCCACGGACAGGGTGGAGCGAGTGGCCCAGGCTCTGCGGGCCGCCCTGGACAGCTGCAACCTGCAATCGGGAGCCCCCGGGAGCTGCGGCGAGGCATGGGACCCGGGACCCTACCCTGCACTCAAATAAAGACCAACACAGTTAACCTAACCGAGTCGCCCTCGTCGTGTGTACGTCCTACTAAACCGCTGAGAGCCTTTAACCCGCGGTCCTTTAAAACCGGGACAGGTGCAGCCCGGCGCCGCTTCTGGTTGGTTAGCATGGGATGACGCAATGTCACATGGCCATCCTTCATTGGCTGTGAGGAGGCTCCGCCCTCCTAGCTGCGGCTTTGGAGAAGGGTGTACTTTTACGGGGGGCGGTGGCGTTAAGGAGACTCGGCCCACAACTCCCGGGGCGGGGGCGGGGACTTTTTTTTTCTCCTTGTAGTCTAGCGGGGTCTGGATCCTTCCCGTCCTGTTCCAGGCCGTCCCTGCGTCTTCCAAAGAGGCGCGGAACTTGACCCCTTCTCTTCACATCCGGATCCGGGCTCCTCCCCCAGGACCGCCCATCCGGCTTTCTCTCGGAATATTTGGAATCTGAACCTTTCTAATTCTGACCCGTACTAACTCACTGAGACCCTAAAACCATGGGCTGACGCCTTCTCCTTTTCCAGCGATCCCTGCCACCTCCCCCTACGGTAACGGAGACATAATTTTTCTCCTGGAGTTATAGATTAGGCTTCTTTCCTCTCCCAGCGTCTCAGCCTCCAGTACCCCAATTCGTCCTCGTTTGTAATTACGTAGATCTGGGGCTTTCAGCCTCAAGGCACCTCGGAAACAAGCCCTCGCTTTCCTCCTTACAGCCTGGCTTCTCCAGTGACCCCTTTCCTTACCCTAAATCTGCACATCCCCCGCCTGGGAAAAGATGGCCCCACAACCCCTATGGGGCCTGGTTCCATCTCTGCTCTGGGGCCTGAGCCTGTTTCTGAGCCTCCCGGGATCTGTCTGGCTCCAGCCCTCTCCACCTCCTCACTCTTCTCCCCGAGCTGAGCCCCATCCATGTCATACCTGCCGAGCACTGGTGGACAGCTTCAACAAGGTGGGTGCACTAATAGCCTCGTGGGAGGGGCCCATTCGCAGAGAGCAGGGTATGGGTTGCTTGCTTTAGCTGTATGGTCTTTGGGAAACAGTGCCTCAGTTTCCTGATCAATAACGTAAACTAGTGAAATGTTAGAAAGTTAAGCCGGGCATGGTGGCAAGGCTTTTAGTCCCAGCATTCGGGAGACAGAGGCAGGTGGATCTCTGAATCCGAGGCCAGCCTGGTTTACAGAGTGAGTTCCAGGACAGAAATCCTGCCTCAGAAAAACAAAAAACAAAAAGGATGCATCAGGCCCTGTACTTAGGTATTCCTAATTTCTTCGCTATCCAGGGCCTAGAGAGGACCATCCGGGACAACTTTGGCGGTGGAAACACTGCCTGGGAGGAAGAGAAGTTGTCCAAATACAAAGACAGGTAAGAAGGTGGTGGGGCGGTACATACCCCAAACTCTTGGTCTCTGTTGATTGGTTGGAACACATTCTCTTGGGAAGCTTTCATTCCGCAGATGTGGAAATTAACAGGACACAGTAAATGAGGAAATGAAGCCCATCTTTGTGAAACTTGCATTTTAGTAGGAGACAAACAGTGCATACTATCTGTCAGGTGAAGAACAGGAATTTGGGTAGACCGCAGGTGTGTGGGAGGTGTTCAGGATGGTTGGTTTGAACAGACACCTCTGCTGAAGTTGCAGGACCCACCTTATGTTTCTCTTAACCGTGGCTGGAGTAGAGTGAGCGAAAGGCTACAGAAAGGAGTTTAGATTTTGTCCTGAACGTGAGGCCTGAAGAGGACATTGGGTTTCCTGAACCTGGGATTACAGGCGATTTTTAGCCACCACGTTGATGCTGGGAGCTGAACCCAGGTCCTCTGCAAGTGCAGCCAATGTTCCTAACTGCTGAGCCATCTTTCCAGCCTCTGGAAAGATGAAGAGATAGATCACTGACAGGAAGCCAGAGCAGGGTGGAGGGAGTGGGGAGAGCAGCTGGGGTGGGGTGGAGCGGGGCGGGTAAACCAGGGTAGCACGGAGGGAATCAGGAGAGCAGCTGGGGTGGGGCGGGTGGGGCGGGGTGGGGCGAGTAAACTTCTGCAGTCTAGGAATAAAGGCAGCGTGAACTAGCAAGACATCCAGTAGTGGACACAGTGAGAACTTGAAGTCTGAGCACATTTTGGAGATCATCGGTTGGCATGATGGGTTCCTTAGGGAACTATGTCAAACCTTTTAAATACATGATATAATACATGTTTATTTCTCATTCTTTTTTAAGAATTTAGTATAATTAATTTTGTTATGTTTACATGTTTGTGTGTGTTCACATGTGCACAGGATATTAACTCCAACTGTCCATTTTATTTATTTTGATTATTTTCTGTATTTGAATGTTTTGCCTGTGTGTCTGTATCCACATGCATACAGTGCCTATGGAAGCCAGAAGGAAGTGTCAGATCACCTGGAACTGGAGTTATAGGTAGTTGTGAGCTACCATGTGGGTGCTGGGAGTTCAACCCGGGTTCTGTGGAAGAGCAGCCAGTGCTCTGAACTGCTGAGCTCTCTCCATTACCTCATATTATTATCGTTGTCATTATTATTATTTTTTTGAGCAGGGTTTCTCTCTCTAGCCATGACTGTCCTGGAACTTGATCTATACACCATACTGGTTTCGAACTTAGAGATGCAGAGTGCTGGAACTAAAGGCATGCGCCACCACGCCCGGCTGTCCCACCTTATTTTTTGAAACAGATTCTCTCACTGAACCTGGAGCTCACTAACTTGGTTATTCTGCTGGATTGGAGACAGGGATCTGCCTGTCTCTGACCCCTCCCCACCCTGTGCTGGGGTTACAGATACCACGTCACACTTGGCTTTTACATGGGGCTGGGAGTCTAAAATCAGGTTCTCATGCTTGTTCGGGAGTCACTTTACCCAGTAAGTCATCTCTCCAGGCCCCAAGTCATATTTTACATAATAAAAAATTCTGTTTTGTGATGATTTCATGTAGACCAGGCAACCCTCCGGCTTACTGTGTAGTTGAAGATGACCTTGAACTCCTGATCTTTGTGGCTCTTCCTCCTAAGCGAAGGGATTACAAGCCTGAGCCATGAGCCACCATACCTGGTTTATATATTAATTTTTTAAATTGTAAAATACACATAAAAGAACTTACCGGCTGGGAATGTAGCCAAGTTGTCAGAGTGCTTGTCTCGTGCACAGTTCCTTCCCCAGCACCCAATAAAACCAGGCATGGTAGTGCACGCCTGTAATTCTAGCGGTGGGGAGCTGGAAGCAGGAGGTTTAGGGAGTGCCCAGCTACGGAACAAGTTCAAGGCCAGTCTAAACAAAACATAATAGGGACACTTAGTACCTTCTTACTGCTAAATAGTTACCACTGTCTACTTCCAGAATTTTCTCCCTTTTAATTTGGTTTTTGTTGTGACATGGTTTCTCTATACAGTTCAGACTGGCCTCTAACTCACTGACTCCTGCCTTAACCCCCAGAGTGCTGGATTGCAGGTATATACCACCACGTTTGGCTTTAAAACATATTCATCACCCCAAAAGAAATCTTCCACCCACTACGGAGCTCTTTCCTCATCCTCCCTTCCCTCAGGCTCCTGGCAGGTGCTGTTATGCTCTCACCGTGCGGAAACCTGTGTGGGTTTTCTGATTCCTGTGAAGCCCTACATCATGTGGCCTTTTATGTCTGGCTCCTTTCACTTAGCATAATGTTTCCGTAGCTCCCTAATTGTGTGATATGTGCAGCATATCCTTCATTCCTTTTAGGGCTGGATAATATCCCGCTGAGTGGTCACGCTGCATTTTCTTTGGCTAATGGGCAGTTGGGTTGTTGTCTCCGTTTTGCCCGCTATGAGTGTTGCGGCTGTGAGCATGTGTGTGCAAGTTTGTATTGGACACCTGTCGTCCATTCTTTTGGGTGTGCGCCGGAGGAGGATTGCTGAGTCATGGTGGCTCCATTTCATTGATTGCACCATTTTGCATTCCCACTCACAGTGCAGAAGGGGTTCGTTTTCTCTACATCCTTGCCACTGCTTGGTAGATCATATGTTTGCAGGAGGGGTGGTCTCTGTCTCTCTGAGTTGGCCTTCCCAGCCTCATGGTGTAATTTTGATGCTGTCTTCCCAGCACGGCTCTCCTAGGCCAGATTCAGGAGCTGAAGACTCAGGATTTACCTGCAGCGGTGTTATTGTTTTATTTGACAGATTGAAAGAAAAAAGAAGTGTGCCCAACATGGTGGTGGGATGTAGAGGCAGGAGAGTTCTAGACCATCCTGGGTGACATAGTGAAAGCCGGGTTGAAACTGTGGGGGCCAGAGGTGAGAAACGAAAACAAGAAAGGCTTAATGACTTGCCCAAATCCTGCCTCTAGCTCCTGACCTAGGCCTGTCTGATCCCAGAGCCAATAGCCCTTCCTGGATATCCAGTGGGAAGGGAGGTCGAGAGAGACCCGAGGCGCAGGTGGGTGGGGTGGAATATGCTCATAACACTCCAGTCCTGTCTGGTCAGCGAAACCCGCCTGGTGGAGGTGCTGGAGGACGTGTGCAGCAAGTCAGACTTCGAGTGCCATCGCCTTCTGGAGCTCAGCGAGGAGCTGGTGGAAGCCTGGTGGTTTCACAAGTGAGAGGCGTGGGGGCTTCCCTTGGGTGGGCCTGCTGGTTTCACAAGTGACAGGCGTGGGGGCTTCCCTCGGGTGGGCCTGGTGGCTTCACAAGTGACAGGCGTGGGGGCTTCCCTCGGGTGGGCCTGGTGGTTTCACAAGTGACAGGCGTGGGGGCTTCCCTTGGGTGGGCCTGCTGGTTTCACAAGTAAGAGGCATGGGGGGGGGCTTCCCTCGGGTGGGCCTGGTGCTTTCACAGGAGAAAGGAGCCTTCCTTGGGAGTGGGTTACAGGCAGGCCGTGATAATATGGTTTTTACTGCCAAGAAATGGTTGCATGCCAGCCTTGTTTGGAGCCTTCCAAACCTAGATCTAAGGACTTGCTGTGGGTACCAGGCTCCCATTCTGGGCCTATTTACCCCTCTGCCAAGTGGAAAAGGGGCCTTAGTCAAGTGGTTTCTGGGACACGTGCCCAGGCTGAGTTACAGATTGGGTAAGAGGCAGAAGGAGGCGGCCACTCTGACACTGTCTCAGCGCCTGCTCTCCCTTTCACCTCATCTGCCCCTTCCTAGGCAGCAAGAAGCTCCAGACCTCTTCCAGTGGCTCTGTTCGGATTCCCTGAAGCTCTGCTGCCCCTCTGGCACTTTTGGGCCCTCCTGTCTGCGTGAGTCCTCTTTGGAAGTGGGAGGAGAGTACTGAGGCCCCGGAGCCAGGCTAGGCTGTGTGAGAGCAGGGTTACTCAGGTGGCACCTCCAGTCCTATGCTCTGGCCTGTCTCTCGGGCCTGAAGTGAACACATCAGTGGCTCAGGCTGGGAAAAGAAGCACAGGGCTAGCCTGGTGCAATGTTACTGTTATCAGCTATTAAATAAAAGTTACCCCACCCCTGCGTCCTTCATTCTCCCCTCTAGTCAGACCGTACCTAGGGAGGGGCAGACACATGCCCTGAAGCCTCCATTATTGCTGTCTGTCCACCTCTTCAGACACAAGGCAAGAGCTGAACTTAGTTTAGTTCTGTCTTAATTAACTTATTATTGGTTTTGTTTTTATTTGAGGTGGCAAGGTTGCATCTGTGAGCCCAGGCTCTGAACTTGTATAATCCGGACTGAGCCTTCTGGGTGCTGGAATTGCAGGCACGTGCCATCATGCCAGGCCCCTAGCCCTTTTTGAAATTACTTTTCCTGTAAACAAGGAAAAGGGTCCGGCATTGGAACGATCAGTTCAGCCTTTAGAAAAGATTCATTAGATGTGGTGGTGCATGCCTGTCAATGCTAGCACTCAAGAAGCTGAGGCAGGAGGATGTTCAAAGTCTATTCAGATAAATTATCTGGTCTTCCTGAAGAGTCCATCGCAAACATAAACAAACACTGTGTGTATGTATGAAGGAAGGAGAATTGAGTTTGAGGCCGCCATGGTCTATATAGTGAGTTCCAGACCAGCTAAGGCATATAAATGAGACCTCTCAAAAAAGAAAAAAAAAACCAAAACTAAGTAGTTAAATAAAAATAAGTGAAAAGTTTGCTTAATTGTTTTGCAATAGGCTATTTTATATAGCTTTATGACAGACTATGTAAATATTAAACTTAATCTTCCTTTCCAAAAATTATTTAGAACCATATAGAAAATAACCTCTTGGATGACAAAGTTGCATATAAGATCTCACCCAATTGATGTCTGCCCACAGCATGTCCTGGGGGCACAGAGAGGCCCTGCGGTGGCTACGGGCAGTGTGAAGGGGAAGGGACTCGAGGGGGCAGCGGGCACTGTGACTGTCAAGTCGGCTATGGGGGCGAGGCCTGTGGCCAGTGTGGCCTTGGCTACTTTGAGGCGGAGCGCAACAGCAGCCATCTGGTATGTTCGGGTAGGTAGCCAAAAGGTGTGGTACGGGGCAGGGATAGCCAGAATACCTGCCTGCCTATCCTCATACTGTCTGCTTTTTACCCAGCATGTTTTGGTCCCTGTGCCCGCTGCACAGGACCTGAGGAATCCCACTGTCTGCAGTGCAAGAAAGGCTGGGCCCTGCATCATCTCAAGTGTGTAGGTAAGTGGGGAACACTGGTGGGGCCTGGACTTGACTCCCTGGCCTATACCAGTACCATCCCATTCACATGAACCCTCAGCCTGGAAAGGCAGCAGAGGTGTTCACAGTCCAGCATGACCTGCGTGCAGCAGAGGATGCACGCCCAGGCCAGCTCAGTGCAGGGCAGTGATGAACAGGAAGGCCTTCTTGGAAGAGGTGCTACTTTGGCCAAGTCTTTTTTCTTTTCCCCACTTAAGTTTTTTGAGACAGGGTTTCTTTGTGCAGCTCTCACTGTCTTG
The DNA here is from genome assembly GCF_000317375.1 of Microtus ochrogaster. Taxonomy (NCBI): domain Eukaryota; kingdom Metazoa; phylum Chordata; class Mammalia; order Rodentia; family Cricetidae; genus Microtus; species Microtus ochrogaster. The sequence continues at coordinate 27,422,928 of NW_004949099.1, forward strand.
GAACTTGCTTTGCAGACCAGGCTGGCCTCGAACTCAGAGACTCCCTTGCCTCTGCCTTACCCTTTATTTATTTTTTTAAGATTTATTTATTATTCAGTGTTCTGTCTGCAAGTATGCCTGCATGCCTGAAGAGGGCACCAGATCTTATTGCAGATGGTTGTGATGGTTGTGAGCCACCAGGTAGTTGCTGGGAATTAAACTCAGGACCTCTGGAAGAGCACAAAGTGCTCTTAACCCCTGAGCCATCTCTCCAGCCCTTGCTGAGAGATCAACAACCAAATCTTACAAAAACAAAACAACAACAAAAATCCAGCGTGGGCTCAGTAGTGAAATGACTCAGCAGTTAAAGGTGCTTGCTGCCAAACTGAAGATCAGAACCTAATCCTGGGACAGGGATTAGGTGCAAGGAGAAGGCCAGCTCCAGCAGGTCGTCCTCTGATTTCCAAGTGTGTGCTGTGGCATGGACGCACCCACACACATGCACATTTGCATATATGCATGAAAACGATAAATACACTTTGTTCTTAAAGAATGACAAGAATTGAGGGGGCTGGAAAGATGGCTCAGAGGTTAGGAACACTGACTGCTCTTCCAGAGGTCCTGAGTTCAATTCCCAGCAACCACATGGTGGCTCACAACCATCTGTAATGAGGTCTGGTGCCCTCTTCTGGCTTGCAGGCAGGCATACACACAGACAGAATATTGTATACATAATAAATAAACAAATATTTAAAAAAAAAGAATTGAAAGCCAGGTATAGTAACGTACTCCTAGGATTTAGCTCTGGAGTGGTGGGAGCAGGATTAGAAATTAAAGGTCATCCTTGGAAGCACAGTAGTCGCAGGCCAGGTTGGGCTGCATGAGACCCTGTCTCATAAACTAAAGAAGTTTTTCTGCATACAACAGTCTTGATGTGAGTGGTGCAGGTTAGCAGTGTAGCTGTCCTGTCAGTCACTCGGGGACCCAGGTCCCCTCTATCTGTGGCATCCCCTTGGATATAAACTGTATGGATGGTACTGAGTCATGACCATCTCCTGCTTCTGTCTCAGCACTCAGGAAGTGAGAAGGGGCTGGTTGTGTTAAGGCTAAGGTAAAAGTAGACTATGTCGCTCCCATCTCCATACCCGTCTGCCGGCTGAGCTTAGCTACAGGGCAGACAGACTTGCGTCTCCGACTGAGCAGTGCTAGTCCAGCTGCAGGATTACTTCAGAGTTGGCAGCCAGCTTGCGGTTGCTCCCACACTCACGATTGCAGGCAAGCCCACTCCTGAAAGTCCTGCCCTCGTTTCTCTGCAAGTCCTGCAAAGTGACACTCCTGACCTTGGCCCTCTCTCCACAGACATCGACGAGTGTGGCACAGAGGAAGCCACCTGTGGAGCCAACCAGTTCTGCGTGAACACAGAAGGCTCCTATGAGTGTCGAGGTCAGTTTCCACTGCTGAAGGACAAGGCTGGGGTGGAGGAGAGGGACAGGAGATGCTGCTTCATGCTTCTCCCTCCAAGCTTCTGCCTTCTGAGACTCCAGAGCCCTCAGCTGCCTGAGATCACCTCTGCCTCCCCTCCCCTCCCCTCTGCCCTCTCCAGATTGTGCAAAGGCCTGCCTGGGTTGTATGGGAGCAGGGCCAGGCCGCTGCAAAAAATGCAGCCGTGGCTACCAGCAGGTGGGCTCCAAGTGCCTAGGTGAGTCTTATGCCAATGGGGGCTGGAGGGTGGGAGAGGCAAGGGAAGGAGACATGCCACATTGAGTCTGGGTGGGAGTGAAATGCAGTCTGGGGTGCTGTGCGGGAACTCGGGGCAGTCAGCACTGTGACCCTTTCCCACCTCCCCCAGATGTGGATGAGTGTGAAACGGTGGTATGTCCAGGAGATAACGAGCAGTGTGAGAACACAGACGGCAGCTACCGCTGTGTCTGTGCTGAGGGCTACAGGCAGGAGGAAGGTGTCTGCGTGAAGGAGCAGATCCCAGGTGAGCAGGGAGGGGAGGCTGGGCTGGGCTGGGCTGACCCGGTCCAGCTTGCAGACAAGCTCCCCCTCCAGACCCCACTTCACCGCCACCCAAAGAGGCTGTACCTGGTCCCTGTGTATGTTTTCAAGGTTGGCTTTTGAGACTGCATTTTCTCACATCCCAGGTAGAAAGAGAGAACCAGATTTGGCACCAAAACACTCTGCCTCCCTAAGCCTTTTTTCTCCCGTCCAAAGGGACCAGTCCTCTGCAAAGCCTTGGGCAGCCCCGTCACTTCTCAGCCTCTTTCAAGCTTAGGGTGGCAGGGTCTCAGCTGCCCCTGCAGAGGCTTTCTGAGTAGTGAGTGATGCCATGTGCTTGGTGAGCCAGGTGGGCTCAGCAGCAGTGATGAGGTGTGGGGGGGCGCGGGTAGCTCGCTCTGGGAACTGCCAGGAACGAGGCACCGGCATGCCACACCTCCTCTGCAGAGCCGGCGGGCTTCTTCGCGGAGATGACGGAGGATGAGCTGGTGGTCCTGCAGCAGATGTTCTTTGGTGTCATCATCTGCGCTCTGGCCACGCTCGCTGCTAAGGGTGACCTGGTGTTCACTGCCATCTTCATTGGAGCCGTGGCAGCTATGACTGGGTACTGGCTGTCAGAGCGAAGTGACCGTGTGCTGGAGGGCTTCATCAAGGGCAGATAATCTCTCCTCCCACCCAGGATACCCCCAGAGGTCATAGCTCTCTCTCTCCTGCTGGACACCTGGGACAGTATGGTTTCTCTTTGAGATTGGGGTAAACACCCTTACCTGCCTTACTGAGCAGCCCAGGACCCCAGTAGGCCCGGGGATTAAAAAGAAGCCCCAAAGCTGATGCCATGAGAACCTTGCCTAGGAGACTGGCAGGCATTACAGTGTGTGAATTTCAAAAGACAGTTTCTCCTTAGGGAGGTTGTAGGTTCTGACCCCCCACCCAGGATGAGAGGTGTCCCCTCAGGGGTGAGGCCACCGTAGCCCTCCTCCCAGGTGCATGCTGCCAGCTCCTGTTGTGATTGACCCCCCACAGCCCAGCCATCGACTTATTTATTCATCTCAGGAAATAAAGGAAAGGTCTTGAAAACTGGAAAAGCGTCAGTCTTAACTACCCATCACTGCTACCTCAGTGAAGTTTTCCACCCTGGGAAATCGAGGGCTGCCGAGTGGTGGGAAGGGCTGGAGAGATGGGTCAATCGTTAAGAGTGCTTGTTGCCCTAGCATAGGATCCAGGTTCAATTCCCAACATCCATGTGGTGGCTCACAACCATCCATCCTCCAGTTCCAAGGGATCAGACTCGGTCTTCTGACCTTCTCGGGTACACATGGTACACATATGTGTACACAATACACATATGCATGCAGGCAAAACATTCATACACATGAAATAAATCTACAGAACTTTTTAAAATTAAAAAAAACAAAAGAAGTGGAGAGAGGAAGAAGAGAGATAAGAGAGGAACCAGCTTAGGAATTGGTCTTTCTGGATTGAATACCAGCTGTCAGTGCAGGACCCAAGTAATGCAGGACAGACACCTCCAAACTTGGCTTTCTCCTAAAGTGCGGATTACAGGAGGTGGGGCTGCACGGTAGACAGATTTTAGTGAGGCAGTGGAGGTTGTGCCTGCCAGAGCCAGAGGCAACCTTCCTCAGGAAGGCTCTTGGTTCCTGTGGGTCAGGGCTTCCTGTCTCTCCCGTAAGGGTGTAGGATCCTGACTTGACCAGGGGGAGGCATGAGCCTAATCGGAAGGGTTTATTTCTTTGGCACAAAGAGGACAGTCAGTCTGGACAAGTGAGGTGCATCTATCTCTCCGCACTGGGGATCAGGAGTACCTGGTCCCAATTCCCCATGATCAAACCATGCACGTCCACCCTGTATTCCGTGTAACTCACGGCCTCTGTGCAAAATATCTGCTGGAAAAAAAAAGAATAGAAATATTAAAAAAAGCAACAACAACAAAAAAAACCCCGAGTCTGGTGAATTCAAGCCTTTCTGTCTCCAGGAGTTGCAGTCAGGTGGAGGTCCCAGAAGGCCAGTTTTTCAAATGCTCCACCGTCTTAGCTCGGTGACTTCATGTGGACATTGAGGGGAGGGTCAAGGTCCTCCCTGGCAGTCAGAGCTCTATGGTGTCACTGGAGGCGCTGCGAGATTCGCTGGTCTTGCCACGCTGTTGGCCCTCACTCTGGGGCTCCCCAGCCCGGGCAGGAGTGGGGTTTGGGGTAGGAGCTGGCAGCAGCTGCACCGTGCTGGGCAGCTCATCGAGGGGCAGGCTGTCCACGGATGACAGCCCGTGACGCCACGGGTTCCAGCTGATCTTGAGCGAGCCCTTGGAGAAGCTGTCCAGGGAGCTGCCCGAAGTCCCCGCGGCCGCCGCGCTGCCGGGCGGGTCCACCACATGCTGCGGGAGCGACTTGCGCAAGCATACCTCACTGAGTGAGCGGCAGCGGCCTCGGAGCAGGGAGGAGCCCGCACCGTCCAGCTCTGCGTCAGGCTGGCTGCCGCGGCGGGGTCGCAAGGCACCCCCTGACGGCGGCGAGGCCAGGCCACGGAGGCCACAACGGTGGAACACACTGTCTCGGACCAGGTGCTCCCGGAAGAGCGCGGCGTCAATGCTGCGGCTCAAATTAATGGGCGAGGGTGGTCGCAGATCCAACTCGCTCAGCGACGGCGCAGGCCCCACACTGCCGCGGGACACCCCGGGGCCATTCAGGCGACCGCGACCCAGCGATGCAGCCGAACCCCAGGGTCCGGAACCAGGCGTGGCGGGAAGTCCACCTTCCGCAGCATTGCGAATGAGGCTTTTGCTGATGTCCAGGCCGCCTGTGGCCAGGCCACTGGGACCCGCATAGCAATTATTTGGTCTCTCGGGTACCTCACTCTTGCCCGTGGGCGCGGGACAGGCCAGGCGTAGCAGCTTAGCCCAGCAAGCGTGTTCCGTGGGCGGCCTGGGACGCGTGGCAGCCAGGGCGGCCAGAGCCAGGGCTAGGGCCCAGGTCAGCTCCAGTAGGCGTAACCAGAAGTGCACACCCCACCAGGCCCAGGAGAAACGACCCTCCCGGCCAGGCCCTGGGTACAGCCAGAGAGAGGCTGCTAACTGCAGACCACTGGCCAGCAGCCCCAGCGAGCCCGCCACAGCCAGCAGCCGTGGGCCTGGACTGGCATCCCAGCCCCTGGGGCCTTCTAGCAGGCGGCGACGGCACAGGCAGAGTGTGCCCAGAGCGACAGACGCGCCCCAGGCACAAGATAAGCCTTGCATCAGGAGGTTGAGCACAGGCCTGGTAGAGAACAGGTCTGTGGCCAGCAAACCTGCGGCATGCACCGGTGCCACGGCTCCCAGCAGAAGCGGCTTCTGTAGAGGCTGTGGCAGCCCAGCACCCAGGCCTAGCAGGGTGAGCGCTGCCAGTGCAGTGAGTAGCAAGGGGAAGGGCAGGTTGTATAGCACCAGGCCGGCACGTACTCCCAGCCGTGCCTGAGACCCGTAAGGATCGGTGAGCATGTAAGTAGATCGCAGCCCTGAAGCCACCAACACCAGCACGGCAGCCACTAGTGCCAATCGGGGTCCCGCTAGAGCGGCTGCCAGTGTGACCAATGCCAACAATGCTGGAAGCAGGAAAAGCACCCCCACCCCATAGACATGAAGCTCCCAGGAAAAACTCAGGACCCGCCGCAGGGGTCCCCAACGCAGGGGAGGTGCAGTGGCATTGGCTGGGGGGCTAGAAGCTGGGGCTGGAGCCATGGAGCTGGCTGAGGGCTCCGGAGGGGGTGGTTGGCCCAGAGCTCTCTGTGTGGTGACTCTAACAAGGCCTCGCCGAGATGTCGAGGGGGCCTGGACAGGGGGTGCTGGAGGGTGGCTTTGTGGGCGACCCGGCCATTCCTCGGCTTCATCTGCAATAATAACAATATTAAAAGGGTTCCCCGGCAAGTGCTGTTGAGAGCAGGCTGTGGGGGCTCATGACTGCCGTAGGAGGCAGGGGCAATCAAGACTTTAAAGCAATCTTCAGCTACATAGTGAGTTCAAGTACAGTCTAGGCTACTTGAGACCCCCATCTCAAACAAACAAACAAATAGGAAACAACAACAAACAGAATCCCAAACACACACAAAGTGCTTTTGATTTTTCCATATTCAAAACTGTAGTTAGTAGATTAATTTTCCAAGGACAGCTGTCAAATGAAGATAATATAGCACCTGCCACAGTCATTGGGTCAAGACTAAGGCACAATGTCTAGTTTGGTTCCCCCTGGCTAGCAAAGACAAGACAGACTTAAACTCCCTTTCTTCCCCTTTTGTGGGGGTGGGTGTGGGGTGGGGGTGGGATGGACGGTGCTGGGAGTTGAACCCAAGACCTTTCCTATGCCAGGCAATAACTCTACCGCTAAGCTGCATCTCCAAGCCCTTGGCATTTTTTGATTTTGAAACAGTCTCTATGAGCCTTGAACTCAGTACGTAGTTCAGGCAGATCTCGAACTTGTGATGCTCTTGTCTCAGCATCTGGGGTGCTGGGGTTCCAGGTGGGATGGAGGCTGACTGCACAAGCTACGTCCGTGTTGCACAGAAGAGCACTCTAGCTCAGCAGAACCAGTGTCTGCTCCCGGAGTTCCCGGTGAACTCTGGTTGATTTTTCTCAGAGACGGTCCTAGCCAATGCCAGTAAGCAGGTGCTTTTCTCCACTTAGCCCCGGGCCCTCCGCCCCATCACTAAGCACATGTATTGGTAACTCCTCCACTTAGCCCCGGGCCCTCCGCCCCATCACTAAGCACATGTATTGGTAACTCTCCCTCACCCCGAGCCGTGGCCTCACCTGGCTGCAGGGCCCTCGAGGGGCTTTCCGTTCCGTTTGCAGCTTGAGCAGAGTTCGGGAGATCAGGGATGAAGGACTTGGGGGTTCCTGGAGCCTCCATGGCTCCTCTCACTCGCTGTGGGGAGATGGGATCTGCTCCGCTCATCGAGGCTATGGCTGAAACGGCAAGAATAGTCACCACCTTGTCTGACTCTCAAGCATTCCTCCGAAGCCAGTCCCTCAGGAGGAAGGCACCATCACCCTAACTTGTCAGAAGGAGGGAATGACACCCAGAGTTACACCTAGCTGTCTGGGACCATCGCTCCTCACGACCCCACTCAGCCCCTTCATGGTGGTACCTACCTACTCTTAGCTGCTCATCAGAAGTGTCTGAGGTTGAAGGTGGTATGGACTGGGGTGCTGAGGAGTCTTGTCCACCAACGAGGTCAGTCTGCTCAGGTTGGGGTCCCAGAGAGCTGACTTCCCAGACATCCCCAGCTCCCTTTTGGGGGGGCTCAGCTGGCAGCTCCTCAGGAAGAGGAAGGCTTCTGGTCAATGCCAGGTCTCCCTGGGCTCCAGGCTCTTGAGTGGATGCTACCTCAAGTGGGGATGGTAAGCCAACCTCAGAGGCTACTGGATCCTGCTGGGTGAGTAGGGGGCCCTGGACAGCCTCCTGGAGGTCCTCTTCGTGCCCACCCTGCTTCCCCAGCACTATCCTCCTCCTAACATCTGTCTCAGGTACTGGAGTGTGGGGAGAGTCCTGGTAGTCCCAGGGGAAAGCCTGTGGGAAGGGGGTCTTGGTTTGGGCCATTAGATCCTCATTCCTAGCTGGCTGCTGTCCTGCTGGGCCTCCAGGCTTCTGCGGGGCAGTGGAAAGTGTGGCTATCCTGAGTTGAGGGCTGGGAGTTGTAGCAATGAAAGTGAGATGGGGTGCTCCCGCTGGGTGCGGGGCAGGTGCTTCTGGCTCCAGAAGCTCCTGTGAGTCAGGAGGTCCTGTCCAGCCTTGGGAGGTAAGCCCCCGGACCAGCTGGAGATCATCAGTTATTAGGAGTCTTTCACCCTGGCCCCCAGGGGCTCCTTTGGGCCCATGCAGGGCTGGTCCTAGGGGAGAGTCTGCAGGCCTCTCGGGGCCATCAGCAGGGGCCTGGGGGATACCACTGTGCCAGGAACTCTCATTTCTCAGCTTCTCCCAGAAGAGGTCAAAGGTCTGTGGCTCTGATGGGATCAAGTGGGGTGCTGAATTGTCGAGTGGCCTGGGAAGGCCTCTGGCCAAGGCAGGGCCAGCCCCCAGGCATGGCAACAGGGAGAGCAGAAGGAGATGACATGCAGAGCCTCGGGAGCTAGGGGCCATGGTTTAACTCGACACCTGAGTGTAGAGCCCTTGACTTCTAGAGCTCACTGGATAAGCCTACAAAAGGGAAGAGAGAAGAGGTAAATCAAAGAGAGATGGGGTGTGAGGGTTGAGGGGCCCCATGGATTCCTCAAGGGACTGGTGGGAAATAAGAGAAGCATAGGCAACAGTGTCATCCATGCTTACCGAGTCTCTGCTCACTGCACTTGTTTCGCTCTCAAAACCTTCTGACTCCCCACTGCTCTTAGAAGAGAATACAAGTCCTATTCCTGGCCTTCCTAGGCTGTGGCCATGCCAGGTGGCTCAGTCACCGTCCTGCATTCAGTGGGCTGTCCTGACTCTGCTCCCTCAGCATGGAGTGCCATCTCCTTCCCCTGATGAAATGACAGTGCCTGTGCAGTCCTGGTTGGCCTGGGAACTCACTAGGTAGACCAGGCTGACCTTGAACTCACAGAGCTCTACCTGCCTCTGCCTTCTGAGTGCTGGGATTAAAGGTGTGTGCCACCAGGTCTAGCCTTTTGAATATTTCTTTAAATTATGTCTATATGTATCTATATATAATTTGATGAGAATGGTTGTATATATATATATATATATTAAGTGCAGCGTCTGTGAAAGCCAGAGGAGACTGTTGAATTGCCTGGAGCTGCGTTGGAGAAATCTGTGAGCCACTACCTCAGTGCTGGGCTCTGACAGGCTAAGCCATCTCTCCAGTCCCCTGAAATCAGGTTTTAATCTTTTAAAATTACATATGCATTTAGTTATGGGGGATATCTGCAAGTATGTGGATAGCAAGACAATTTGTGGGAGTCAGTTCTCTCCTTCCATACGGGTCTCAGGTATCAAACACATGTGACCCAGAAAGCCTCTTTACCTGCTGAGCCTTCTTGCCTGCCCTGAATTAGTTTTGTTAGGGTCCAACTGTGATAAGGGACAAAGAGGAAGCTGGGCGGTGGTGATGCACACATTTAATCCCAACACTCAGGAGGCAGAGGCATGTGGCTCTCTGAGTTCGAGGCCAGGCTGGTCTACAAAACGAGTTCCAGGACAGCCAGGACTGTTGCAGAAAGAAATCCTGTCTTGAAAAACCAATAAATAAGAATAAATAAACAAATAAATAAATAAACAATAAAAGGGGGGTGTGCTGGAGAGATGGCTCAGTGGTTAAGAGCACTGGTTGCTCTTCCAAGGGTTTGATTCCCAGTAACCACATGAGTCTCACAAACATCTATAATGAAATATGGTGCCCTTTTCTTTTTTTTTTATTTATAATAAAGTTTTAATTATTAAAAATAAAGAAGAAAACAATTTATCATATGTTCCCATAGTTTAACCATTTCCTGTGTTATTTTCTCTTTTAGGTCTAGTTTTTTTTCTCCTTAACATTTTATTTTATTTTATTTTTTAATTTATTTATTTATTGAGGATTTCCGCCGCCTCCCCGCCACCGCCCCCCACCTCCCCCCCTATGGTGCCCTTTTCTAGCCTGTAGTGGAGACATAGACAGAGACAAAACAGTGCATACATAGTAAACAAATACATTTTAAAAAAGAGAAAGAGGAATGTGCTCTGCATTTGAGGAAGGACCTGAGTTGGAATACTGGCATTGTGTCTCCTGTGGGAGCTACTTTGCTTCTCTAGCACTGTGTAAATGAAGCTAACAAGAGTGTCTACCTCAAGGAAATTTATATGAAGCATAAATAATGAGACACACGAGGCTCAGACCCACAGTAGGAACTTTGTGGTATCTCCTTAACCTTTGTCTAGACAGCTTCCTTCTGCTATACCCTTCACTAGTACAACAAATAAACTGGGGATAAAACAGTGAACAATATTGAAGAGACTGCTCCCTCCCCAGTGTGGAAAGACCATTCTAGATAAGATGAATAAGAAACGCTTTTAAAGTTAAGGGCTTGCTGCGAAGTCTGATGATCAGGGTTCGATCCTTGATCAGGATCCACATGGTGGAAAGAGAAAACTGGTTCCCTTGCGTTGTTTTCTGACCTCCACATATGCATCCATGCACACACACACACACACATGCGCACACACGTGTGCGTGCACAGACACACTCGATATACATAATTTTAAAAATGTTAAAGTCTAGCTCTTGAGGCAGAGACAGGAGGATCTCTGTGAGTTCAAAGTCAGCCTGGTCTACACTGCAAGTTGCAGGCCTGCTATGTAGTGAGACTCTCTAAAATAAATAAAGTTTAGCTTTGAAGGAAATAATATGGGATTAGATTATAGAGTCTCCACAGGGGGTGCCAGGCATCTCTCTGAGGTGACACTTAAGCTAAATGGTAAGATGATAGAGCCAAGCATTTTTTATCTGAAGGAAAAGCATTTGAGAGAGGGAACAGCACATGCAAAGACTGTAGAGCAGGGGTCAGCTCAGTGAGCTCAGGACATATTATCTGGCTAGGTGGTTGGAGGTCAGCAGGCAGGGGCTGGGCTTCAAAGGACTTTGAAGATCATCACAAGGATTGGGAAGCTTGGACATGATGAGGTCTGAGGAGAAGTTTTTATTTTTATTTTTTTATTTTTTTTTATTTTTTATTTTTTTTTTAGAGAAAGAGGTCAGTGTGCCCAGGGAAGTCAAAAAGGTAGCTTGCATCAGCATAGACACCCTGTGCCTGGCTCTCCCTACCCCAGAGACAACACCCCCTGTATAGTGTCTCCTGTTTGCCACTGGCGCTGTCTCTTTCATTTCACACCTCTTGCCCCTGTACAGGCCCCACCCAGGTGGATAGTCCTTCAAGGTCCCTGTTCCTGAGTCCATCCTTAAGTAGGCCAGGGAGGCAGGAGGTGCCAGCAGTGGCCAGCCAGCTGAGGGCCAGCTGTGTTAGGGGGTAGGTGCTGTGTTCTTTTCCTCTTGGATACAGCCCCCTTTGGTGGCTCAGACACTTGGAGAAGCCAACTGGTAACTCCAGATACCTTTCCCAGGAGCTCTCCAGGGCATCGGAAGGCGAGGGCAGTTTCAGGGGATTCACGGATTTCTTTAGTCCAGCTTTACAGACTGCCTTTAAACCTTGATAAGGTCTCTCTCAAACATGTACTAAGCCCAAGTTTTGTTCATGACCCTGGCTGTCGGCTGGGGACCGATAAAATCCTCAGTTCTAAGGCTGGGACTAAGGTGTGCTAAGGAAAGACTTGGCGCCCCCTGAGGGGAGTGTAGGTCGATAATAACGCCCTGTGTTGAGTTTGCTCAGTTAGGCTCCTGTTATAAACCTAGGTACCCATACAATACTTCCCATACAAGGAGCGAGAACTCATTAGACAGGAAAAGAAAGGGGCAACCAAGAGTCAGAGAGGTTGAGCAACTTGCCCAAGGTCGCACAGCCAGCGAGCACGCGTACTAGAGATACCGAAGCACAGAGGGCTCATCTTACACAGGAGCTCTGTAGGCTTTGCAGAGGAGGAGATGGCTGAGCTGGGCCTTCAGTGAATAACATGCCATCTGCCTACCACCCCCGATGCAAGAGATGTGGGCACCTGCTGTCCAGGCAGGAGATCGCCCAGCGTTGGGGTCCCATGACTGGAGAGGTCTGAGGGGAGGTGAGAGCAATCAGCCGCAGAGACTAGGTGAGAAAGGTGGGGGGAGGGGAAGCAGGGTGAGGGCCTCCGCAGGACAGTCTGCAGGAGCTGGTCCATCTCGGGTTACCTCTCTTCCTCCTCCTCCAGGTCCGCTCCCCCTGGCTCCACGCCTTCCCGCAGTGTCCCGGGTAGGGGGTAGGTACCATGCAGGCCTGACCGCCCACGCCCGCGAAGGGGGCTGTAGGCCTTGCTCCTTGCTTTCCTGGGTCCCGCCATCACCCCCTCCCTCTGCCAGCTCCTCACCTGCGTGCTGCACCCGCAGCCCCGCGTTCACCTTGCGCGCGTCCCTGCAGCCTCTCCGTGCGCCGCATCCTCGGTGATGCTCAGGCTTGGCCAGCAGAGCCCAGCGCTGCCGATCTCATCGCAGATCCCGCCCACAGGAGCGCGGGATACTTAACCCTTTCCCTTGGGGTTGGACTCTGCCCACTGTTCCTCACTGCCCCTCTCTCACACACTGCGCAGCTGACGTGGTGTCAGAACCCTGTGGGAAGCTCTGCAGCGTCCCTCCCCTATAGAGCCAGCCTTATTTGCATAATCTCCTAAAACAGAAAGGCCATTTCCTCAGGATTCCTACAGGCATAGATAGATCCTACCTACAGCCTGGCGTATCTTCCAGGTCTTTCCTAGGGCGTATTAAATAAAAACGAGTCTACACTTTATAATTGCTCTTATAGCTTGCTCTTCCCCCCATAATTTTACAGTATTCTCTGATATATTTTCTAAGTAGTTGCCCCTAGATCTACTTCTTCCTTCCTTTCTTTAAATTGTTTTTTTTTAGTGTATGTATGTGTGTGTATGCATGTATGTATGTATGGGGGGGTAACGGGGGCTCCTGCATACCACACCACATCTGTGGGGTCAGATTTCTCCTGCCATATGGGTCTTGGGAAAAGAGCTCAGGTCTTAGGATGGGGGCAAGCTTCTTTACTGGCTGAGTCAGCTTGCCTAGATCAGCTTCATTCTTGTCTTTGCTGTGGCGACTCACAGCATGTGCTCAGCTGAGGTGGAGATGTCTTCCAGCCTTTGTGGTTGGCCACTGTACTGTCTTAGTCACTGTTCTGTTGCTGTAAAGAGACACTAATGACCAAGGCAACTATTATAAAGAAAGCATTGTCTCAAAGATTTAATCTCTTATCATCATGGCAGGGAGCATGGCAGCACCCTGGCAGGCAGCAGAGCAGTAGCTGAAAGGTAGCTACATCCTGATCTGTAGGCAAAGAGAGAGACTCTGGGCTTGGCATAGGCTTTTGAAACGTCAAAGCCCAACCCAAATGACACACTTCCTCCAATAAGACCACGCCTCCTAATCCTTCTAATCCTTTCAAATAGTGTCACTCTCTGGTAACTAGGCAGGCAAATATATGAGCCTATAGGAGCTGTTCTTATTCAAACTACCACAGATACTTTGTTTATCTTTAGCCTCTTGCACTAGCAGAAGAAATGGAAAAGGCCTGACCTTGCATCCCACAAGGTAATATGTGGCAATCTAGCAGAGACATGGTTTGAGCTGGGGCTCTGCACGTGTTTGGTTCTCAGAGACACTACCAAGTGCTCCAAGTCCTTCTGGGCATAATTCCTAATACTCATGACCATTTTCTTTTTTCCTCCCTCAGTGCTGGGAATTGAACTCAGGGCCTCGTGAATGTGAGTCAAACTCTGCACCATTGATCTCTATCCCAGGCCTTCAAATGGCCACTATTCCACGGAATTCACTCA
>NW_004949099.1:27437269-27439840 GCF_000317375.1 Microtus ochrogaster
AAGAAGAAGAAGAAGAAACAGCAGCAAGAAGATAATCAGTTTGAGGCTAGCCTGGGCTACATAGCAAGTTCAAGGCCAGCCTGGGATACAGAGAGACCTTTTCTCAAGTTTTTTAAGGACAGTTGTGGTGGTGATTACCTTTAATCCAAGCACTTGGGAGGGGCAGAGGTAACTGAATCTCTGTGTGTTTGAGGCCAGCATGGTCTACATAGTCAGTTAGTTCCAGGATAACCAGGCTACAAAAATCTATCTATCTATCTATCTATCTATCTATCTATCTATCTATCTATCTATCTATCTATCTATCTATGTATCTATCATCTGTCAATCATCTATCTTAGCATGCATTTTAATAGAATGAAATTACACTGTGTATACTATTTTCTAGTACAGTTTGCCCTACAGTATCTGTGTGGAAATTTTAACACAATCCCAATGCACTTTATCCTCTTCTCCCCCTACTCTTTTTTTTGTTTGTTTGTTCGTTTTTGTTTTGAGACAGGGTTTCTCTGTGTTGCCCTGACAGTCTTGAAACTCACTCTGTAGATCAGGCTGTCCTTGAATTCACAGAGATCCACTTGCCTCTGCCTCCCTAATATCATTCTAATTAGAAAAAAAGTCTGAAAATTAAGAGAGCTTGGATTAAAGGTGTGCATCACTACCACCTGGCTGGGCACACTGATATTCAGTCATTCTCCATATTCCCCTGCTGACTGACAGGTAATCAGTCAGGTGGCTTAGAAGTAATTTTTCCTTTTGTTTTTTTAAAAAAGTATTTTATTTATTTATTATGTATGCAATATTCTGTTTGTGTGTATGCCTGCTGGACAGAAGAGGGCACCAGACCTCATTACAGATGGTTGAGAGCCACCATATGGTTGCTGGGAATTGAACTCAGGACCTTTGGAAGAGCAGGCAATGCTCTTAACCATCTCTCCAGCCCCATTTTCCCTTTTGGACACAGTACTGTGTTGAACATTCCAATTCGTGGAGGCTCTGGGTCCTTGACGATAGATCCTGGATGATCTGATTTGGGTCAATATTCATCCATCCATCCATCCATCCATCCATCCATCCATCTATCCATCCATCCTGTAGATGCTAAGTAGTAATGAGTGTGACTCTTCATTTAATTTTGCTTTTCTCTTCACCAATATTTTACACACTATGTACTTTTTTTGCAATCAGAAAAATGATGGATACTATTTTTAAAAAGAAAAAGGAAGGCCAGCAGATGGCTCAGCACATAAATGTGCTTCTCTGATGACTTAGTTTGATCCTAAAACAAACCGAACTAGGTCCCAGAAGTCATCCTCTGGCTGCCACACGAGTTCTGTGGCATAAACATGCCCTCAATAAACAAATGCAGTCATAAACATTTTTTAATAGATATGATTTTTTAAGTACAGAGCTAGGGAGGCAGAGGTAGGTGGATCTCTATGAACTTGAGGCTAACCTGGTCTACATATCAAGTGCCAGGTCAGTCAGAGTTATACAGATCTTGTCTCAAAACACCCAAAAAACCAACCAAAAAACCAAACAAACAATGAAAAACTTGGGTTGTGGCTTTAGTGGCAGAGCAGATGCTGCAACAAGTCACAGCCCTGGGTTCCAAACCCAGCAGTTTCTCCGGTCTCCGTGCTCAAGGAATATACACCACGTGATTAAAAAGAAAGGAAGAGAGAGAGAGAGAGAGAGAGAGAGAGAGAGAAGATAGAGGACAAAAGAAAACAGTTCTTCTTTTGCTGGGCGGTAGTGGCGCATACCTTTAATCCCAGCACCCAGCCTCTTTGCTGTCAGATGGAGACAGCTGTTCTAGTCTTGCCTGATGCTATCTAGATCTTGGTTCTCTATATAGTAGGTAATTGGCTTTTTTTTTTTTTGTGGGGGGCATCCACATCTACTCCCTTTCCTTAATTCCTCCTCATTTCCTTTGGGGGAACACTGTGGGAAGGCTATGTGGGACAGTAGGCAGTCCTGAGGGTGGGAGGGTAGCTGAGGGCTTCTGGCTCTTCTCTTACTGCCTGCCCAGTGAATCTCTGTGGAACAGTGTTGTGTATGTGTGTGTGTGTGTGTTTGTGAGTGTCTGTATATGTGTGTGTGCATGCAAGCGTACATGTAAATGCCAGAGGTCAATCTCAGGTATTCACCTTGTTTTTGTTTTTATTTATTTGTTTACTTGGTTTTTCAAGACACGATTTCTCTGTGTAGCCCCGACTGTCCTCGAATTTGTTCTGTGGATTATGTTGGCCTCAGACTTATAGATCCACCTGCTTCCCAAGTGCTAGGATTAAAATCATGCACCAGCTCTGTCTAATACTCCTTGATTTTATTTATTATGCATGTTTTGCCTGTGTGTATGTCTGTGCATCATACACGTGCCTAGTGCCCTCTGAAGCCAGAAGAGGGCAGAAGATACCCTGGAACAGGAATTATAAAGGCTCGAGCACTGCCATGTGGGTGCTGGAAATTGAATCCAGGTCCTCTTGCAGGGGCAGCCAATGCTTTAAGTGCTGAGCCATCTCTAGTCCCAGACTCACTCTTTTTTTTTTTTAATATTTATTTTTTATT
>NW_004949099.1:27439960-27443461 GCF_000317375.1 Microtus ochrogaster
CCCCATTACAGATGGTTGTGAGCCACCATATGGTTGTCGGGAATTGAACTCAGGACCTTTGGAAGAGCAGGCAATGCTCTTAACCTCTGAGCCATCTCTCCAGCCCCCGACTCACTCTTTTTTGAGACAGAATCTCTCAGTGGTCTGAGACTTGATGATGAAACAAGACTGGGTACGCAGTGAACCGCAGTGATCCACCTAGCTCCGCCGACCCAGCGAGGACATTCTAGGCGAACTGCTACCATGCCTGGATGTTTACATAGCTTCTACGGCTCCTTACATAGCTTCTACAGGTCCTTGTGTTTATGTGGAAATCGCTTTACCAACTGACCTATCTCCCCTACTCTCTGGTGGGCCTTTTAAAGTGTTACCACCCCTTGAGCAGACAGAGAGGTCTGAGCAGGCCTGGCTTCCCTCCTCAGGCAATGTTTGCCCCGCCCCCTCCGCGGCACTGCCGCCCTCTTTGGAGTGGGGAGCTTGATCCCATGAGGTTTCTAAGATTGAGACTCCGGATAAAGACAGGACGTTCTGCTCCCTTTGGCCTGAGGCCAAGATGAAAACCGACCGCTGGAGGGAAAGAGGAGACCTGAGGCACAGAGGCGGGAGCCAGTGGGGAACTCTGGCTGCAGGTGCGCATTGGGATGGTCTCAGTCTAGAAACTGTCCTCATCGCCCTGGAGGCCTTTGGGGGTGGGGGACACTGCTGATGCCATCGCTTAGTCTGTGACAAACGTGCCACACACCTACCTGCGCCGTTCTTTCGGTCTCCCAGCAGCTCTGAGCATCGCTGTGCTTGTAAGCAGATGCTCAGAAAGGTAAAGGAACTTGGTAAAGGTCACACAGCAACTACCAAGTCACAAGACTGACTTTAGAGCCAGGCTCGGATAATATCCTATCCTCTGGAGGGGAAAAGAACACAGCAGCCCTTCCGTGTGAGCCCTACTCCCTCCAACTGGGCTATCTGTTGAAAAGGCTGCAGACCGTCACCTTTGGGAGCTGCAGGGAGCTGTGCACTGGAAGCTTCCAAAGTAAGAGGGACCAGAGAAGGCGGGAGGTGTGACTGGCAGGAAAGAAGCCTCCCAGAGTAGACAATGCCGGGAACCATGGGCTGACATCGTCACTCTGGCTGGCTGCTCTGGCATGGCAACGCAAACAAAGGCACAACAGGTGGAAGCTGGGGCAGGCTGGGGAGCCGATTCAGTGCTCTGCCAGCTGTCCTCATCTCCGAGGGCATGCTGTTCATCCACTAACCTGACAGTAGCCTGAACTCATTCTCAGATTTCAGCTTCCCCCACAGTACTAATCCAGCAACTCTGATCCTTTAAGAAAGTCAGCTGTTGTTAGGCCCAGCATTTTAAAACCAAAGTTTCCCAGCCCTGTTCCTTCTCACTCCCAATCCCCATTCCCCTAGCCCCAACTGCTGTTTTCAGTACCTGCCGACTCCACCATCGCACCGCCAGAAGGGCACACAATGCTTAAAGTGACATCTTTGAGACACTTGGTGGATTTTTAGATACACATGTCCCCGGTGGCCGGGGGGGGGGGGGCAGTTTCACGGGTGTTCTTACAGTGAACCTGAAGATTCCAACCTCTTAATTTGCATGGATTTGTAGGATTTTCTGGGTCAAGAGAGGAGGGAACCAGCTTCACAAGTCACCCCAGGCTGCTGACAGGAACAGGAAGAGCAAAAACTACTGGGTGACAGGACTCATTTGTAAACTTTGAGCTATTTTTCTTTTGTTGAGTGAGCGTCCCTTATGTAGCCCAGGCTGGTTTTGATCTTGTCTACCTGCTGCTACTTCCCAGTAACTGTGATTATAGGTGGGGGCTCATCATGCTCAGCTATTACTCATTCCTTATAGATTTATAGTATTTTTGAGGCAGGGTTTCATATAGTATAGGCTGGCCCTGAGCTCCTCATCCTCCTGCCTCCACCTGAGTGTTGGAATTACAGACATTTTCTAGATATTACCCATCGACTGTGTTGGAGACCATGTGGCAAATAAATAAATATTCTTTACCTGTTAGAGATGCTTACAGGAAGGTGTGAGAAATGACCCACTCGGGGTCTGTTTACTGTGGTACTAGAGATTGAATCTAGAGCCTTGCACATGCTGGGTAAGTGTGTCCTCATGGCTTCAGTGTACCTCTCCCCCCCTTTAAAGATAGGGTCTCATGTAGCTCTGGCCGGCTTCAACCTTATGACACAGCAGTCTGGCTTTGAACTTCCAGTCCTCCTGCTTCTGCTTCCCAAGGGCTGTATTACAAGTCCTCGTCTCCCGAACCAGCTTTGTTTTTTTAGTTATTTTTGAGGCACTGCCTCATTAAATTGCCCAGGCTGGCTTTGAACTTGTAGTCCTGTCTCACTTGCCCTTCTGACGGGATTTACTTTTAAAACAGCCTAGCCCTGCCGGGTGATGGTGGTGCACACCTTTAATCCCAGCATTCGGGAGGCAGAGGCAGGCGGATCTCTGTGAGTTCGAGACCAGCCTGGTCTACAAAAAGGTTTGGGTGATTGGGAGATACACGTGAGACTAGCAAAATATTGATAATTATCAAAGCACAAGAGATACATGGGAATTTATTAGTCCAACTCTTGTGTCTCAGATTACATTAAAGATGAAAATGATTTAAAAAAAAGCAGGAGAAAAAAAGGGGGTAGGCAGGACTGGCTCAGCCATCATTTTGATTAAATGCCTAAGGAAACTTAAACAGAGCGAAGTTTTATTTGGGCTCTCAGTTTTGGAGGTTTTGCTCTGTGGTTGGTTGTCTCTGGTTTCCAGACCTATTGGGAGGCAGGAAGGGCTGAAGAAGAGCTGTAATGATCTGTTCTGTCCCTTTAAGAGACAAGCCACGCTTCTCCCTATCTGCCAAGGCTTGCGTGTGTGTGTGTGTGTGTGTGTGTGTGTGTGTGTGTGTGTGTGTGTGTCCCACCTCTCTGCTCTTCTCCCCTTCATAACCTACTAAATAAATATCCAACCGCACTCTGCATGGCTGTCTATCTGTCACCCTCCTGCATGGCTCCCTGCCTGGATCCAGCAGCCTTCGGAGACCTTCGGAGACCTGCGGTGTGGTCTTGTGTGCTGTCCCTGCCTGGGACCGGCTGCTCTCAGGAACCCCTGCCTGCCCCGGCTTGGGGACCTGTGGCATGGTCTCATGGCCCGCTGCCCACTGCAGCCACTCGGGAACCTGCAGCATTTTACTTTTACCATTACAAGAGCTGCTCAGAGAACAGCTGCCAGGAAGCAGAGAGGGCAGGATGGGGGTCTTGACGCCATGAAGGGCAGGCTGCTCGAGCAGGTCGAAGACATGAAGTGATTGACTGGGGATATAGTGGTGGTGGTGGAGCATGTGCTGATGATGGAGGAAGGTCATTGGTTAATTAAATAAAGAAGCTGCTTGCCCTGATAGGTTAAAACATAGATGGGAGGAGTAAACAGCAGAATGCTGGGAGGAAGAGGAAGTGAGGTCAGACTCGACAGCTCTCCTCTGAGGGGCAGAC
>NW_004949099.1:27443746-27454170 GCF_000317375.1 Microtus ochrogaster
CCGCCGCTCCTATTACTACATGCTGAGCATGTGTGAGGCCTTAGGTTCGGTTCACAGACTGTCTGTGCAGAGGTGGACATGCACACATGCATGGAATGAGACCCTGGAACACTTTATTTAGGATTTATCAATTTGACACAAACCTAGACATACCCGAGAAGAGGAAATTTCAAACTGCTTCCACTACACTGCTCTGTGAGAAGTTTCTAGATTGCTGGTTGATGTGGGAGGGCCCAGCCCACTGTGGGTAGTGCTGTCCCTGAGCAGGTGGGCCTGGGTTGTATAAGCCAGCAAGCCAGCAGGAGCAAGCCAGGAAGCAGCACTCTTCCACGGTCTCCGTTCAGTTCCTGCCTTAGTTTCCCACTATGATCTACCCTGTAAACCAAATAATCCCTTCCTTCCTTGTATTAGCCAGGGTTCTCTTGAGAAACATTCATTTTATATATAGAATGAGTATCGATATAACACATAATGGATAAATGATATATAAAAACACATACATATAACATATACCACAGAAATCCAAGAATCCAGTAGTTGTTCAGTCCAGGAGGCTGTATGTCTCAGCTGGTCTTCAGTAGATCCCAGCATCCTGAAATAGGCTCTAATGCCAGTGAAGGAATGGACCTGCCAGCCAGCAAGATCAGGTACACGATGTAGGCTGCCACCAAAAGGTGTGGCCCAAGATTATGGGTGCATCTGTCCTCCTTAAAAGATCTGCATTAAAGGTGTGTCATCTCACTTCAAAGATCCAGATTAGAAGTGTGTCTGCCCAGTTACAATGATTCCCCTTCCTCCCTTCCTCCCTCCCTCATTCTCTCCTTCCCTTCCAAGACAGGATTTCCCTGCACGATAGCTCTGGTTGTTCTGGAAAACTTGATTGTAGATCAGCCTGGCCTTGAACTCACAGAGATGCACCTACCTCTGCCTCCTGATATGCTGGGATTAAAGGTGTGTACCACCACTGCCCAGCCTGAAATGATTCATTGAAAAAAACTCTCACAGATGTACCCAGCTGCTTGGGTTTTAGTTAATTCCAGATGTAGACAAGTTGACAACCACACTCCCCAAGCTGCTTTTGATCAATGTGTTATTCCTGTAACAGAGATCAAGGCCAGCCAGGCAAAGGTAGGTAGCGCGGTGGCACAGCCTTTAATCCCAGCACTCAGGAGGCAGAAGCAGGCAGAGCTTTGAGTTCAAGGTCAGCCTGGTCTACAGAGTGGGTGCCTGGACGGGCTCCAATGTTATAGAGAAACCCTGTCTTGAAAAACAAACAACACAGAGACCAAGGCCAATCCTCATCTTTGGAAGAGGGTCCAGGGCTTTGAGGCTTGCTCATCTGCCTGTACTGACTCTTGGAAGCAGAGGGGCTGAGAAGCTGGAAGGAAGCAGGGAGGCAGGGCTAGGTGGAACCCCTAGCGGGTAAAGCAGAGAAGTGAGGACATTCTGGCTCCTCTGAGGTATCCGCAGTAGGAGTCACAAGTCTCTGCTATTCTTCATCTGGAATACCTAAAAGGTCCTCTCATGGTTACAATCATGGGAGGCCTTGATGGCAAACGCTGGGGGCTTGTGGTCCTTTCTCCTTTCGTCCTGTGGTTTTTTTGTTTTGTTGAGACAGGGTTTCTCTGTGTGGACCTGGCTGTCCTAGAACTCCCTCTGTAGATCAGGCTGGTCTAATTCAGAAATCTACTTGTCTCTGCCTCCGGATTGAACCCAGGACCCTTAGGCAAGTACTTTACAAACCAAGCTACATCTGTAGCCCTAAGTTACCTAAGTGTGTCATAGTCAAGCCTGTGTGCGCTGTGTAACCCGCTTTGGGGACCATCTCTGCTGCAAAGAGCTATTATTCTTCCTGAATGGAATAAAGCCACACACATCCTGGACAAGTCCACAGGGTCCCCTAGCTCCTGTCATATCCAGCTTTAGAATATTTTATCACTCTGGAGCTTCCCCAAAGGTCCATGTGTGGAAGGCCTGGTCCCCAGTTTGTGCCACTACTGTGAGGTGATGTAACTTTTAAGATGGATTTTGTGGAAGAAAGCTAGGTCAGTGGGGCATGCCCTTCACAGCATCAAGAGCCCTATCCTGGCTGGTCATTGGTGGAGCACGCCTTTAATCCCAGCACTCGGGAGGCTGAGGCAGGCAGACCTCTGTGAATTCAAAGCCATCCTGGTCTATAAGAGCTAGCTCCAGGACAGGCACCAAAGCTACAGAGAACCTTGTCTTGGGGTGGAGGAATTCCTATCCTGCACGCTCTGGCAGCTGTTCTCTGAGCAGCTCTTCCTCAGCTTTTCCTGATTCCCAACAGACCCAGAAACCAGAGACAACCAACCACAGAGCGAAACCTCCAAAACTGAGAGTCCAAATAAACCTCTTCTGTTTAAGTTGATTTCCTTAGGCATTTACCACAGTTGATGATAAGGCATCTAACACATTACCCTGCGAAGAAAACTGGACCTTTTAGGAGTCATTTCCCATCCTCCTTTCCCCAAGTCCTGGCGACCACTACTCTACCTTTATCTGCTAACTCTGGAGAATGCATTAAAGCATGGGAAGGGCTAGTGTTGAGTGTGGTGGTACACATCTTTAATCCTAGCACTCACGAGTGATGCATCTCTGTGAATTCAAGGCTAGATTGGAATACATAGTGAGTTCCAAGGCTGCCAGGGCTATACAATAAGGCCCCCAAACAAAACAAAACCAACCAACCAAACAACAACAACAAAAAAAAAAAAAAAAAAGGAAAAGAAAAAACTTTCGAAGGGCTGAACACAGAGTTCAGTGGTCCTCGGTTCTATCCTCAGCACACACAGAAGGGGAGAGGCACTGATTTATTGAGACTGGACTCTGTTTCAGAGATCAGCTGTGCTGTAATGCCAGAACTTTGTTCCTTTATTGCTTAGCACTCTATGAATAGATCTTGAACCCCACGCTGCCCCTTCCACTTCCACCCAACATTCACCACAGTGGTTACTCACCTACCCCAGCAGCAACTCCTGTCTGTCAATCCCTTGTCACCACTGTCAAGATTGCTTCTGAGATGGCTCACAAGTCACCCCGCCTTTTGGCTCTCAGATTCACAGAGTTTCTGTGACCTCAAAAATATCTTTCTTGGGTCTGCAGGGACATTCAGTGGGTTAAGAGCACTGGTGTTCTTGTGGAGGACCTGGGTTTGGTTTCTAGCACCCATGTGGTGGCTCACAACTGGCTATAACTCCAATTTGAGAGGATCCATCGCCCTATTCTGGCTTCTGCAGGCACTGCACCCATGTGGTACAGGGACCTAGATGTAGGCCAAACACTCATACAGATAAGAAAATAAGCAGATTTCTATCAAAGAGCGCTCTCTCTCTCTCTCTCTCTCTCTCTCTCTCTCTCTCTCTCTCTCTGTGTGTGTGTGTGTGTGTGTGTGTTGGGGACAATGTATACTAACTGACATACCACGACTGGACTACAACCATAGACCTTCCTTATGAGTTCTTACAGGGCAAAGGTTAACATCTCTTTCACCTTGAGCTCCTCCAGCCCTGTTCTAAGACAGGCACTTCTGTTGGCAGAAAGCTCTCAGAACCCACAGAGGCAACACTTTCACAGGCAAAGAGAAATCAGGACTGTTTAATTAGAGTCAAGAGTCGCTTGTTCTTGGCTACAGCACTTAACATGCAATCACATCACCTCTTGGTACAGAAACGGCACCCTATCCTTCCCTGGACAGAGGACTCCTGGGCACCTTGATCTCCCTATCCGCCAGAAGCTGCCCTCTTGCCCTGACAGTGGTAAGTTCTCTCCTGCCCAGAGGAGCTGGGAAATGAGGTCACTCGTTCAAATGAGTAGCCACTTACAGTACAGCACCATTGACTGGCCAATGGAGTTGATATTTTCTCAAGTTCCAATCAAGAACTTGTATTATGTAACCCGTCTCTGATGAGCCCAAAGGCACTTGAGAGTCTGGCTGTGCCTCAGGGTCACCTGTTTTCACTGGACTAAAGATGAAGAGATATGAAAAGTTTGCCGAGTCTGCCTTCGCCCTGAGAATCCAGTCTGGAAAGAGCTCATTTCAGTAAGGCTGGGACGCCCAGCTCTCTGCATCATTCTGTAGGCTCAAGTGAATAGGGCAGGGAGCTCTATGCTGTTCAGCCGAAGTTTCTAACTTCTGGTAGAGAGAAAATGTGTATAACTCGTGTAAAGAAAGTTAAACAATACGAACAAGAAATTAAGGTAAAATGCAGGGTGTTTGGATCCTAAGAAAACAGGGGTTTACTGTGGCTGGAAGTCAGGCTGACTGAACATAGTCACTGGCTATAGCTGACAAGTCTCCTTACAAACATGGAGTTTTTGCTAAGTTTTGAGATATTCTCAGCAGCTTGGGATAGTCCCCTTTCTCTGACACCCCTACTAGAGTCACCTGAAGAACGTTACAAACTTTAAGACAGCACTCACCCAGAACTCCTTTCCTCTAGTTTCCAACATAAAGGGGAACCCAGCTCAGACAAGAACGAGCCTCGCTATGCACCCGCCAGCCCCTGCACCCTCCTTTTTTATTCTCAGAGGCTCCAGCTCCACGGAAGTTACAAGGTTAAGTGCTACTGCAAGTTCCCAACACAGCGGACCCCGCTCGCGATTAGAAGATGGATGTCTGCAGTTCCTTCTTGAACATTCCTTCAAAGTGGAGGTCTCTGGCCATGAGCTCTTCTTCCACATCATCGAGTGCCCACTGGTGATCTGTCAGCTCCAAAGCTTCCCACTCTGTCTGCACAGAAGAGAACACAGGGCTGGGAGGTGACCTTGCCACTGAGCTGACAGCTGGGGACGGCATGGCTTGACCACTGCTCTTACCAGCGGCTGAGCAAGGCTGGTTGTGTGTGTGAGCTCCCTGGATCTTGTGAGGCAGGAGCCCAGCTGCCTCCCAGCTGGATGAGCTTTCATAAAACAATTTTTTTTTTAATTTTTTTTTTTGGTTTTTCAAGACAGGGTTTCTCTGTGGCTTTGGAGCCTGTCCTGGAACTAGCTCTTGTAGATCAGGCTGGTCTCGAACTCATAGAAATCTGCCTGCCTCTGCTTTCCGAGTGCTGGGATTAAAGGCGTGTGCGCCACCACAGCCCGGCTCACAATTTTTTTTTTTTTGAGACAAGGTTTCTCTGTGTAGCCCTGGATATCCTGGAACTCACTCTGTAGACCAAGTGGCCTCTAATTAGAGATTCTCCTGCCTCTACCAGGATTAAATTCATGGACCACCGTGGCAGGCTTATTTTTACCTTTTATCATAAAAAAATGTAAGATTTTATTGTATAAAAATGATACCAAGGGGGCTGGAGGGAAGGCTCTGCAGTGAAGCAGCAATAACTGCTCTTGCAGAGGACCTGGGTTCAGTTCCCTATACCCACATGGCAGCTCACAACTATAACTCATGCCTATAACTCA
This sequence comes from Microtus ochrogaster, assembly GCF_000317375.1. Taxonomy (NCBI): domain Eukaryota; kingdom Metazoa; phylum Chordata; class Mammalia; order Rodentia; family Cricetidae; genus Microtus; species Microtus ochrogaster. The sequence goes on from NW_004949099.1 coordinate 27,449,168, forward strand.
AGTGCTAGGGTATGTGATGCCTCTTTTGACCTCTACAGGCTCCTGCATGCACATGGAGGATATACATACATAATTTTTTTTTTTTTTTTGAGACAGGGTTTCTCTGTGGTTTTGGAGCCTGTCCTGGAACTAGCTCTTGTAGACCAGGCTGGTCTCGAACTCACAGAGATCCGCCTGCCTCTGCCTCCCGAGTGCTGGGATTAAAGGCGTGCGCCACCACCGCCCGGCTTTACATACATAATCTTAAGCACACAAACATGCATATAAAATTTAAAAAAATATTTTCAAAACTAAACAAGAGTATACTGTAATTAGAGTAATGTGAATACAGTTTCTCTCCCCTGTTATGAGGTGGGTAACATATATAGTGCAGACACACTGGACAAAGTGATTTATGTCCTGGGTAGGGCAGGACAGAACATGCTCCTCATTTTGGGTTGATTTGAACGTGGTCCACAGACCACAGAATGTGCAGCTGTGGCTAAGGGAGGATTGCTTAAGACTGTGATGTCCCCGCAACTCTGAAAAGGGAGCGCTGCATACCTTGAAAGCTTTGTTGGTGTCTGCAGGCATGGCCATGGCTGCTCCTGTCATCTGCTCCTGCATCATTCGTGACTGGTCAGCAGCTGTAGCATAAGACAAGTCCAGTGAGGACCAAGGCTCCCAGACACCCAGGACCCTTGTGGAAGAATGAGCGTGACAAAGTACTATAGCTACTTGGTGGTGGGTATGAGAACTGGACAACTGACTGGCCCTCTCACACCTGCTATGGGATTCTGGGAAAGTCCAGGGAAGTGGGAGTGATTGCAGCTAGAACAGAGACACAACTAAAGGGTGCTCTAAACTTTATTTTTAAATGTCAACATGAAATAGACACCAATTACTGAGCAATGCTGTATGTCCAGGTAGTTCATTGTTTTATCTTTTATCTACTCTTAATCCCACAGGGCAACTACTAAGACCTTACTGTATAGAAAAGCAAACAGTGGATAGAGTATCTGAGGTCCTCACCACTGAACAAGAGCCAAACTTAGCACTGGAGAGGAATCTGCTTAATAAAAGAGCTGAACCAGCCAGGCCCTTCTTCTGGCTTTAGGTTCACAGGTGTCAGACTCTGAGCAACCAAGTATGCTCAGTGATTGCTGGGAGAAATGCCCGTGTACAGGCTGAGCTTTCCTCAGAACCTCATAGGATGGAGCACCATGTGGAAAAATGCTAACCAACAGCAGGACACACCTGACTGCTGCACCCCAACAGGAAGCAGCTGCTCACTAGCCCACTATGCCTCTTACCATTATCCTGGCCCAGGATCAGAGAGTAAATGCTCCGGAGCCCAAAGACATTGAGGAAATACCAGGATGCAGAACTCACCCTAGCAAAGCAAGGGGGAAGAATAGGAAGGTTATTAGGGAGATGGACAGAGCTCATACCGGCACCACCCATAGCTGCTCACGGTATGTGAGAACCAGAGAAGCTCTAGACAGCCAAGGCTCAACCAAAGAACAAATGGCACGGTGACACAGAAAGGCCGTCCTCTGACACAGTGCAGGTGACACTGAAGGAGGCAGCCCACTCTGAACCACATCCTCCAGCGAAGTCAAAGATTTCCCACTTAGCACAGAGGACCAGGGGTGACTTTAGAAAGCATTTGCAGTGCTAAGGATAATGGCTACTGGGAACACAGTCCAACTTTGGAATTTCATCATTTAGCCCTTATCGTAGGTTTCCCATCCAGCTTGGGAACCCATAAATGTGCTTACACACAATGGAAACCAAAGGGCGAATGAAAAATGCTGCCCACACGGGAAGACTGACTCGTCACTGCATTAGACCTCCGATGAGCACATGCTCTGCCCCGCCATGCAGATGATCTGTCTGCTGCAGCAGTGCATGTGCTACTGCAGCAAACACTGCAACTGCACTGCCCATCCAAGAACGTGGGATACATTTCTGTCCAAATGCTGAGAAAAGAAAACCAAGCTTTTCTCCAACCCAATGAGCCTGGCAGAGAAAAGTTCAATGGAGTCACATGGCTTGTGTGTAGCTTTTCCTCTCCTGCCAAGCAGGGTAAGGCCAAAACTCTCCTATATCTGCTCTGCCTTGGGCTCACACACCAGAGATGGATCTGCTCAAACCAGAGAAGTCAAAATTGCTACTAGATCCTCCTCCTTTTCTTGATTGAATTTGTTTCAGGCCAGTCCTTGAGAGGTCACAGACAGAACAGTCTGGAAGGACCACAGAAGTCGGTGTTACTGTACTGCGGGTACCAGACCAGAGTTCCAAGATGGTTTTAGATTCTGGCTTGGTATTATCCATGAAGTGGAAACAGGTGCTGAGTACTGGTTATGGAGAGGGTGCATGTGGTCCTATGTCCATTCTTTCACAGACCTCCCAGGGCTGCTGTGAGGATAAGGTAACATATGGAGAACACCTAGCCTGCTGACTGGATTTCAGGAAAATGATAGTATAAACATTTCTATAATTTGGATCTAGAACGGACTTTTAAAAAGTCCATGTATTAGCCAGACATGGTGGCACATGCCTGTAATCCTAGCACTAGGAAGACACAGCAGAGACAGTAGGATTGCTGTGAGTCTGAGGCCAGTCTGGTCTTCAAAATGAGTTCCAAGACAGCCAGGACTATGTAGAGAGACCCTGACTCACAAAAAACAAAACAAACACACACACAGACAAGCTCATGTATTAAAGGCTTGGGCCCTAGTGTGTGGTACTAATGGAAGGTGGGGAGCCTTTAGGAGATGGAGGCCTTGTGGGCAATTTTAGGTCACTGGGAGCTTGCTCCTAGAAGGGGACTGTAGGAGTCTGGACTCTTCCTCTTTCTGTGTTCTGATCATGAAGCTTCACTCCATGACACTGCCATCTCTACCCCATCACAGATCCAAAGTCATGAGACTAGAGGGACATGAACTGAGCCTCCAAAACCGTGAGCTGAGATCCCCTCTCCTCTTTAGAAGCTGACCCTGTAAGCATTTGTCACAGTCACAGAAAGCTGACTAGCCCACACTTCCATTCTCATCCGCTTCAGGGCGCTGCGAAAAAGCTTTGTGTGGCCAGACTACTTAGCCATTCCATTTTGGAGGAGTGTGGGAGTTCTGTCTGAGTTCCTAAGATCTGAGAAGACAGGTTGATAAACCATCTCTTTTGGCAAGACTCCGTAAAACTGTTTTAGTCCATCAGTGGCATTTTAAATAGAACTTTCATTTAAAAAAAAAATAATAACAATAAAAAAGAAAAGAAAAGAAAGAAAAGGCAAAATCTCTCAAACTGAAATAATCTCATTCTAATAAAACAAAAATTCGAACTCTGTGGGGTCTTGGCTGTGGTCCCATTGCCAGCAGGCTTACCAGGACGCATCTAGTGTGAGCAGCTCTATTCCTTGCTGGAGCATGGGCTTGAAGCGAAGTGTCAATGGAAACGGGACCTTAGCTGCAGCAAAAAGAAAATACCAGGTTTTTACTTCAAGAAAGTTCCTAGGCACCCGAGCCAGCCAAAGTGCGAACACACATTCTTTCCCCGAGGAGGTGGGAACTCGGTGCCATCCAGCTTCTGGAAAATGACTTCCACAAGGAAACAGGTGGCAGCCTCTGAGAACAGAACAGCCAAAATGTCACTCTGTCCTCGTCTTCCTAAAGGATTCCAGTTTCTAGACTGTGGAGGAAGCAGGTGCTCAGGATGAACCATGACCCAACATTTGGAAGAAGTGTGCACTGAAGCCTAGGTGAGAAACACACACAACTAAAGCAAGTCTCCTAAGTTACAGAGCGTCCACATTGGAAACTTTGAATTAGCTTGAAACTAAAGATTTTTGTTCAAAGAATGTTGGTATTTTCACGAGAAAAGGCACTGCCCACGCTGTGACATTAGTTCTCAGTGTCACTGGGAAAGGGTCTCCAGACCTAACTTACTTGTGACAAAGCCTGAGAAGGTCATGTTGATCCAGCCGCCGATAAGAATCATGGGGAGGACGTTCGTGACATTCCCCTTCATCATGTCTGTGAGCATGGTGGGATCTGAGAAAAAAGCGAAGAGAATACAGCTCCCTTTGTTGGTGGAGGCTTCCCAAATTTAAAACAGACAGTCGTTTTGGTTTTGGTTTGAAACAATAGGGACTTATTATGTAGACCAGCCTGGCCTTGAACAGAGGTCTGCCTATCTCTGCTTTCTGACTGCTGGGATGAAAGGCCTGTGCCACCCACCGGGACAGCCACAGCTTTACTGTAGAAGTTCAAACAATCTAAGAGCATAACATGTAGACAGTTCCTCTCCACCCACTCTCTAGATCCTTTAAGCTCTCTGTTGCATATTTTCTGCTTTTCTGTTTGCCTTCCAAAATTTAATAATTTTATGAACAAAGGCTGAAGATGTAGCTCAGGGGCATAGCACTGTCTACCATGCTGTAGAGCAGTCCTCAATATCAAAAAAGGAAGAAAAAAAAAGAAAAGAAAAAAATAGTTTTTGATAAAATTTCCACATTGCCATAGTACCGGTATCTAATCTATGTGTGTGTAGGTGTGGGTGTTGGCCTGCATATATATCTGTGCATTCGTGGCCTCTTGAAGAGGCCAGAAGAAGGCATCAGATTCCTTGGAACTGGAGTTACAGACAGTTGTGAGCTGCCACATGGAGCTGGGAACTGAACTGGGTCCTCTGCAAGAGCAGTTAGTGCTCTTAAGTGCTGAGTTATCTCTCCAGCCCCAGACCTCTCCAATCTCAACCTTTTCTGTCAGGAAATGCTGCTGCTGCCTTGTAATAGGTAATAGAACAATCTGCTTATTTATGTGTTTCTGAGGAGTAATTCTTCTTAGAAGAAAATTTGGATCAAATGGTTTATACATTTCAAATTAAGAGGTATTAGGGGCTGGGATGTAGCTAGTACTGGGATGCTAGTGTAGCATGCCCAAGGCCCTGGGCCCCATATCCAGAGACAGACTGCCAGGAGTGGGTGGCGGTGTGTGTGTGTGTGTGTGTGTGTGTGTGTGTGT
>NW_004949099.1:27455310-27456747 GCF_000317375.1 Microtus ochrogaster
TCCCCCAGGGGACCGACTAAAGGCCCTGGAATACACTTCTACACTCTGAGCGTCAGTCTCCTTGGCAGCCAATCTGACACTTTAGCTAAGTCACACTTAAAAACCATTTCCTAAGAAGGGTGAGGGCACAGTGACAGCAAACACAACCAGGCTGCAGCTAAATAACCGGTGGCCCCCTCCAGTTTTCTCAAGAGCTCTCTTGTAAAGCGTCTAGGTTTCTACTGCCCTCAGAGGTGAACGGTAGAGCTTTCTCATAAGAGATGAGCGCATACCTGTTTGGGGATGTATTTTCCATTTTCCCTGAGGACTCTGCTTCGAATTAGGACTTGACTGAAAAACACAAGACAAAGAGATGTTAAACTGTGAAACGCCAGAAGAAATGAGAGGGCGGAGCAGAAGATCCACTTAAGCCTAAGAGAGGACCTGTTTTGGCAACAGCTGGGTGTGGAAACTTTCCAAAACCCTGAAAAATCAATGGACCATCTTCAACTCACCTCTCAGCTTCTCACAAAAGGGCTCCTCCAGAGGGACTGTGTCCTGAACAAATAAAGGTTTCTGCGGAAGGCAATCTGGGACATTGCACTTGGCCTTTCTGGATTCGACATGAGTCACAAAGGAACTTTCCTTGCAAGGAAAGAGTAGATGGCTAGTGCTCCAAAGACTTGGAGGCAGGAGCGGGAGAAAGGCGAGGGCAAAGGACCCAGAGAAATGAGGACAGGCCTCAGCTCAAGAAGGCCGTTACCTGACACACCCAGGACTCAGACCAACTTCCTTCAAACTCTTTAGCAGTTACTGAATTCATTATTGGTGATCTTTAGGGCAAATAATATGCAACTGAAGTAAAAACACTGCCTTTCCCCCACGGTTTTCAAAAGTTGTTTAATGGGGAGGGGAGCCCTTAAGTCAATGGAAATTCTTGGAGAGTGAGAAAACTAAAAGTGTAAGCAGAAACACACACAAGAAAACCACTGTCAGCTTTCTGGTTCAGCTCGGCACAACCACAGGCTCACAGCAGTCAGAGCCAGCGGGGTTGGCTTGCCACCTTCTAGAGGCCCAGCTGCTGCGTGTGCTGGGCCTGCTCTGCTGCCAGCTCCACTTGCCAGTTTTACTACATCATGCCTCAGCTCCTTCCTTGAGCTCATCTTCCACCTCGTGGAACTCCAGCTGCTTTCCCTCCTCTTGGATTCACAACTGTCCACAGTTGTCTGCCTTACGCACAGGCCCACAGCAGAGATGTGTGATATCTCTGTCCTCTGGGAGCTGGCTACAGATGCTCCAAGTATGGACTACATGCCAATGCTGTTCTGTGAGAAGCTAAGTCCAGACAGACAGTAGGAACTGGGAAACTTGGGCCTGGTTAAGAACTCTTGACTGTCTATCACCATGCACAAAACTCAAGTCCAAATGGATTAAAGACCTCAATATCAGTCCGAACAC